>NW_008796063.1:8772504-8780975 GCF_000699145.1 Aptenodytes forsteri
GGGGGGTGGAGGAAAGATGGTGCCCCCAGGAGGGGGCAGCGGGACAGATGTGCACAGCTGGCGGGCAGCAGGGCTCAGCGAGGTGACGGGTGGCATTGGGTCGGGCACCATCCCACATCCCCTCCCCGCTCGTAACGCGGCTGGATCCTGCCCTGTGCCAACCCCCCCGTGGCAGCCTCCCTGAATTGGGGGGGTGGGAGAGCAGGATCCGGCCCGAGCTGCCACACACTCGTTTCGGCGTGCAAGAAATGGCGGGGGGACACAGGGGAGTCTTTTGGTTGTCAGCACGAGAGGAAAGGAATGAGCAGGAGGGTTTAAAAATAAACGTATTTGTTCTGCCTTATTAAAGATAGAAAAGGTGGCTCTGAATTCATCTCCTACAAAAGGTTTGAAGGTCAAGCAGGCACCGAATCGCGAAAGGTTAAGCGCTCAGAGATTGTCCCAGCCCTAAAAGACTAAGTGCACTAAATTCAGTTATGAGAAGCTAAGGCTCGTCCCAACGGCTCCCGGCCCCAGGGACCCACCGCCCGGCCGAGCAGGGACATGTCACGTCTTTCGGGGGCAGAGGACGCTCTTTCCAGCCGGGATGTGGCCGCTTTCTGCTCTCACTGGTACGTCTTTTTGGGGTGAAACCAAGTGGGAGCAGCAGCGGGTCCAGCCCCCGGTCCCCGGCCAGGGCAGCTGCTGCTGCCGGAGGCTGCCCTGAGCCCCGGCCGAGGGCAATCCCTACGGGATGCTGGCCAAGAGGATTAGCGGCTCTTTCCTTTCTCGGACTCCCGCCATCCTCCAAGGATCAAGCGTAACGCCAGAGTTAACTCCATGGATGGAGCGACCTCGGCTCGGAGGAAATGGCCGGTGGCTATTTTGAGGGGGGGGACATGTCCCCTCACTCAGCTCCGAGCCCCTTCCCGCCGGGATCCCGCCCCATCCCTGCCATGACCCATGACCAACACCAAAACCCGCATCCCAAGAGCACCCCTGTGCATTTCCAGCCCCTCCGGGGAACCTAAGTGCCGAACAAACACCACTTTTTGACTTTTTTCACCTTTTTTTTCTCCCCCCCCCCCCCCTTTTCTTTGACAATTCATGTGATTAAAACTACCCCTGGGCAGCCTTCCCAATGTTCCCTGATGGCAGGAAAAAAGACCAGTAGCTCAGAGCGCTCACAGGTAGGCAAAAATAATATTTATACACTATGTACCGGCGTGGTCCATGGCCAGGACGAGGACTATACAGTATATATACGACGACTCGCCAGAGCTAGATCCTCACTAGCGGGGTTCTGGGAAGGGGGTGCGTGAACGGGGGCTGGGGAGGGTCTGAACCCCCCCTCACAGTGCCAGCCACGGGCGCTCCCCAGCCCAGTTCACATCCTCCTACGCAGCAGTTTAAAAATACATCTGTATATATTATTCTATTCTCCCAGGTAACACTGTACAATCATAGAAGTTTCTTTAAAAGCAATAATTTACTTAAAGACATCTCTATTTCTCTTTCATTTTTATACAAATATTTACTGTGATATATATATATTTATAAAGAAATTAACCCTCTGAGAACCCTACAGCAGCAAGATGTGCACCTTTTTTTTATAATTATTATTTATTCAAAAGAACCTAAAACCACTTAAAAGCATTTTAAAAAAAAAAATAAATAAGTAGTGCGCACGCAAAATCTCTCTGCGCCCCCCTCCATCCTTCCCACCCCCCAGATGCTATGGGGCAAAAAGCGGGTGGCAAAACCATCCCCCCCTGGGAGCAAAGGGACCGGCGATGGGATGGCATCCGCGTTCACTGTCTTAGAAACACAAATGTCGTGGCCGGAGCTCAATGGCACATCCATACATGTCCCCGCTTTTGGGGACAGCCCGTCTGGGGCACTCGGTGCCAAAACGGACGGCTCCCTCCCGGCGCTGCCCCTGGGGATGTTTTCTCCCAGTGGCTGGTTTTTAGGGGAAGCCAAAAATAGAGCAGCCCCTTGGTTTGCAGCACGGGATCATGGTGATGGACGCTGGTGGGAACAGGGTTGGGAGAAAACTCTGTGGGGACGAAGTCCCGGTCCCCGTCCCGCGGCCGGCTGGCGAGACATGATGCTCGGGGGCACCGGGCAGTGCGGGGGCACCGGGGCAGCTGCTCCCCAGAGCCCTTTGCAAGAAGGAGATGGGGATGGGGACACAGGACAAATCTGCCACCGATGTTTGGACATGCCACAGCAGGTTGTATCCCTGGGACACGGCTTCCCTGATGTGGGCAGGGGGGAGAAAAGCACCGGGAGCCCGTCACAGCCAAAATGCTGCTGGGGACCCCGCTCTCAACCCCTTCTCCCCGAGGCCGGGTGCTGCTGGAGCTCCGCACCCCGCATCAGGTGCGGGATGCCTGTGGGTACCAAAGCCTTTCCCATGGCCACGGAGAGCAGGGAGCCAGATTTTGGCTCCCAGAGCACCAATGAGCAGCACGGCCGGGATGAAGGGACCCGCAACATGCGTCTTCCCGGCTCCTTCCCTCTGTGCTAAGGCGGGGAGTAGGGCAGGGGCAAAGGCTTCCCGTGCACGGGGTGGTTTGCCTTGTGCCGTAGCAAAAGCTAAACCAGTGTGCCGTCAAGGCCAGCCTAAAACACAGCTGATGGTGGGATGCGGGCGCTGCCACAGGGGCAGAGCAAAGGGGATGTCGCCCCAAGGGAAGGATGCAAGCTGGGTGCCGGGGAGGAGGGCTGGGGCGTGGGATGAGTTTGCATCTCTAAGGCACGATCCACCTTGAGGCTGGGACATGGGGATGGGTTGAAGCGCGAGATGGGGTGGTTTCCGCAACTGGCATCTGTTGTTTTCGGAAAAGCATCTGCCTCTGAAGCAGGACTCTCCGGTGAACGGGGAATTCATAAATCCCAGCCTGGCATGGAGACGGCTCCTGTGCTAGAAGAAGTGCAACTCAACATGACGACTTTCACATTGATTTCCATGTTTGAAATGATTTTTCAAAGGAGAAAATACTGAATTGGTTGGAAAAGTGGGGAAATACCCAAATTTGAGAGCTTTCCACTCTCCTTTTTGTGCTTTTTGCTATTTCGTCCTAGTTACAGTGAAACTTATGAATTCCCTGTTGGAGATGTTGGGGGAGACCCAACGCTTCAGCAGCTGATGCCCCAGACACAATTTCCACCCTGAAGATCAATATTTCCAGAAATTGGCTAATTACTGTGTTTACGATGCTTCTTTCTATCATGGTCTGCCTTTTCCTTATTAGCTACTTTGCCAGTAATTACGCTACTCACTTTCGCTGCCACGGACCTCCAGCCACTTATGTCTGTTTTCTGCCTACAAAGCCATGCCAGTGGGGAAAAAAACCCCACCCCAAAATTGGATGCAGTCTTGACTTCTAGCTCTTGCATCTGCCCAGCAAGTCACCTCCTCAAAGGACCCCGGTGGCTTATTCATTCCCTTGTTCATTTTTAAAAAATACTGAATCACTTCTTTCAGATTTAATATTATTATTATTATTATTATTGTTATTATTATTATTATTATTATTATTTTGGTAAACAGTCTCCCAAACGGTATGGTGAAAAAATTAAAAACCCTCTTGCCTCCCTCCCCACCCTTTTTCCCCAAATTAAAAAGAAGTACGTTAATGTTGCATGTTATTTCAAGTGTTGTTCTTGTGCAACTGAATCAGACTGCCTGCTGGAAGGAGCAATTTTTTTTGTTGTTGCTGCTCAGTTAAAAAATAAAAGGAAAAAAAAGAAAGAGCAAGAGAAAGATTTGTTTCCTGATATTTCCTCTTTTTGGATCTCGCAGTGCTCGGCTTCAAGAAAACGCTGGCGTTTTCCCCGCGGGGAGAGCAAAGCCCCGCGGGGCCGCGTGGGGCGAGCGCCTGCCTGCGCCCCACGGACCCTCCTCTTTCCGTCCGTCCCTCCAGAGCCGCCGGCCGCGCTGCAGGCACCGGGCGCAGGAGACGCGCCGTGGCCTGCCGCCGTCCCCTCCTGCAGACCGCTCAGTGGTTATTGCGATGAAACTGAAAACTATGAACGATACTAATTTCTCAAGCATTCCTATGGCACTTGCATTGTTCTGCATAATTTGAGCGGGTTGTAGGGGAAGAGATTAGAGGAGGAAAAAAAATACCCTCGGAAAAGTCAATGGAAGGACCAAGAGTCATATTTCCGACTCCCTCCTGTATGACCGCTGATCCAACGCTATTGTGGCTTGAAGCCTATCGAACTCGTGCCTGTTGTCCGGGCTCAGGTCCTCCAAACCCCGGCTATCATCGTCTTCCTCTTCCTCGTCGCGGCTCATGAAGGCCAGCTCATTCTCGTAGCAGAAGGAGTTGGTGCTGGGCAGCAGGAATTTGTTCTCCACCAAGTCCTTGGCGCTGCAACGGGGGGTGGACGGGACCTCGTAGGTTTTGTGGAAGTGGGAATAGTCTACTTTGTACTGGTTTTTCTCCTCGAACAAGACGGGCTCGAAGCGGTGGCCCCAGAGGATCTCACTGGCCAGGTAGGAGCTCCGAGCTTGCGTCGTCATAGCGGTGGCTTCTACCATGCCTTCCAGGATGACCACGATCTCAAAGTCGTCTGTCTCCAAGTCCTGGCGGCTAATCCCGAACAAGGGGCTGTCTTCGTTGATCTCGTGGAGAATGGTGATGGGAGACACCAAGAAGATACGGTCCAAGCCTTTATCAAAGCCCACATCGATGTCTATTTGGTCGAGCGGTATGTACTCCCCTTCTTCTGTGATCCTGGGCTTAATTAGCTGAGCTCGTACGTGGGCTTCAACTATGTGGCTTTTCCGGAGATTCCCAACTCTCCACATCAAGCAGAGTTTTCCATCTCTCATTGCCACTACTGCATTATGGCTGAAAAGTAATGTCTGGGCCCGTTTTTTGGGCCTGGCCATCTTTGCCATTATTGCACCAATCATGAAAGAGTCAATTATACACCCCACGATGGACTGAACCACCACCATGAAGACCGCAAGCGGGCACTCCTCCGTCACGCAGCGGAAGCCGTAACCAATAGTCGTTTGGGTCTCGATGGAGAACAGAAAAGCAGCCACAAAGCCATTGACCTGCAGAACGCAAGGCTTGAAGGTATCGTCTCCACCCGGGTTTTCTAGGTCTCCGTGAATGAGTGCAATTAGCCAGAATATCAGCCCAAACAATAACCAGGACACCAGAAATGCCAGGGAAAAGAGCAAGAGCATATACCTCCAGCGGATGTCAACGCACGTGGTGAACATGTCTGCAATGTACCTCTGCGGCTTGTCATCCATGTTGGTGAACTCCACGTTGCACTGACCGTTCTTCTTTACAAACCTGTTCCTGCATTTCCTCCTGGTGTGGATTTTCCCATTGCCAAAGCCGTTGATACCTGGCATGGTGGTCAACCTCAGCCCGTCTTCCTCAGAGGACACGATGCTGTAAGGGTTGACTCTGCCTGCAGTCATCCCTGAGCCAAGCCCACAGTGAAGGTGAAGGGTCTTGCGACTCCTGGCGTCCCCCTGGCCCACCCCTGCCCACCCCCCAGATTCTGTTGCGGTGGAAGAGAAGTCCCAAGCTTCCACGTCTTGGCTTTCACGTCACCACACGGATCCCGTGAGAGGCTCTGCAATGAGAAAACAAAGACACGGCCGTTACCTTTCATGGCAAAGGGACCCAAGGGGGTGTTTGGCCATGGGTCTGATGGGGTGGGTGGCTGCATGTTGAGCGAGGACCCACCCACTGCCCTAACTCTCCCTCCTGTGGCTAGGCTGTTCCCAAAAAACACACAGGAGGAAGGAAGAATGTCTTAGAGTTTGTTCTTTTGTACTACAAAGCGAGTGAGCAAACCTTGCTGGGGAGATGCGGCATTTCTGGGAACCCCAACGACACCAGTGGATGAAAAACCTTGGGTAGCACTGGAGTCTCTCCCCTTCGCTTTTCTCATGAGCTCTGCTGTCGGAGCAGGGTCAGGCTGCTGGAGAGGAAAGCAGAGAGGTCAAGCTGCTCTCCTTAGCACAGAGATATTAATAAAGGTACGCCTGAAAACAGCTCCATTAGTTCACATTGCCTGTGCCAGATGGACCGCTGCCCAGCACATCGTGGCGGCGGTTGCCCAACCTCCCGAGCACCAGCTCTTCTGGGGTCGAGGGAAACCACAGGGAGATGTGGATTTAACCTCCGTCCCCCAGGCCGGGGATGGGAGAGGACATGGCCAACGTGCAGCCAGTTGGAGAAGGCCCAAGGAAGGCACTCGCTTGGGGCAGATGTCCTGAGGAGCAACTTTCCCAACACATCCATGGGGACATGGAGCCATCCACGGTCACAGATGGGTTTTGCTGGCCAAGTCTTATGAAGGGACAACGGCCGCTGGGGAACGGGGAGCTGTTTTGATCCCTTCTGGAGGGCTCAGGCACAGGGTCAGGGACCTACACTCAGCTTTGCCTGGGAGAGAGGTGGGAGCAGCATGGACACAGGCAAGGTGTCCCAAGTCGGGTGGGCTCCCTGATGCCTCTGCGATGGCACGTGGGGCTGCATCAGGCAGTGGACGGGATTGTGGAGAAGCCACGTGGCACATCCCAAGCACCCCAAAGAGATGGCTCTGCAAGAGTGCTCCCCAAACCACCCCCTGCCGCAGCTCGTCCTATTCTTCAGCGACATGGGATGTGTCACTGGGGATGAAACCACCTTGCTGGCAAGGAGACCTGCATGGGGCAGCAATGTGGTGGGGGAGCAGGTGCAGACCCCCCCCACGACACCCCGTCCCCTCAGCGCAAAGGTGCCCGGCTCATGCCTAGAGGTGCAGGCAAACCCGCCGGGCTGTACGTGCTGTGTCGGATCCGCTGGCCCGATTGATTCCTGCAATCAACTCGAGCGCCCGGGGACATGCTGGGACGAGCACACCCTTGCCACCACATGGTGGCCAGGGCCAGACCAGCACCAGTGCCAGGAAGCATTGTCAGGCACAGCCTGCCTGGGGCTGCATCAACCCGGCTAGCAACGATACGCTGGATTGCCTTTTGCAGAAATTTGCCCCAAATCTAGCCTGGGACTTGGGGATCCCCGCAGAATCCCAGCACCACAAGCAGGAGCACTAACAACCTGCCCAAACCTCCCAGGTGCTGGAAACAGACCCACGCGTGGCACCATCTTATACACCAAATAACATATTTCCACCTGCTGCAATCCAGGCACAACCATTTTTTTATCCCAAAAGCTGATTTTTCAAGCACCACGGTTATTTGTTGGTGTGTCGGCAGACCAAGCGATTGCCCCAGCCCCCACCTCAGCTGGGGCAGTCGGCACAAGATCCTCTCCCTCCTTACAACCACAGGGAAGAGTAAAATAGGCACAAACAGTTAATTTTTACAACCTCACAGTCACTGGAAGTCAAATGGGACCGAAGTGGCCTTGCAGAGCTGATGTGTCAGGCTGGCTGCAGGCTCACGCTGCCGAACTCCAGCCTGGTCACCCGTCCCGAGTCTTCCTCCTGACCACACTGGCTACATTCATTAAGGCTTTCTCGCCTCTTTTTTTAATGAAAGCTGAGCATTTGGAGCCGGAAAAGGCTGCTTCTCCATCACCCCTCCAGCTCGCCCCAGGGGAATACGCCGAATGCTTTTGCCACAGGATGAATTTACTGTTGGGGGTTTTTTTAATTAATTCTAGATGCATTTGAGAAGTGAACAAAATGCAATGAGCTCCCAGTGACCTGCGAGAGGATTAGCTGGGGTCTGGATTAACTGTGCTGGGAGGGGAGACGTGCCTGGGTGACTGCAGAGGCAGCGGCGCTGCCCTCACCCGGGGGTGACGCTCCCAGGGACCCTCGGGCTCCCCAGTGACCACCACAAGGCCCTTCCACCTTCCCCCCTTTCCCCCTTCCATCCTTCCTTCCCTCCTTTCTGGCTTTCTCTGTTTCTTCCTTTCTCTCTTCCTTCCTTCCTGCTCTTCATCTCTTTTCTTTTCTTTTCTTTTCTTTTCTTTTCTTTTCTTTTCTTTTCTTTTCTTTTCTTTTCTTTTCTTTTCTTTTCTTTTCTTTTCTTTTCTTTTCTCTTCTCTTCTCTTCTCTTCTCTTCTCTCCTCTTTTCTCCTCTTCTCTTCTCTTCTCTTCTCTTCTCTCCTCTTTTCTCCTCTTCTCTTCTCTTCTCTTCTCTTCTCCTCTCCTCTCCTCTCCTCTCCTCTCCTCTCCTCTCCTCTCCTCTCCTCTCCTCTCCTCTCCTCTCCTCTCCTCTCCTCTCCTCTCCTCTCCTCTCCTCTCCTCTCCTCTCCTCTCCTCTCCTCTCCTCTCCTCTCCTCTCCTCTCCTCTCCTCTCCTCTCCTCTCCTCTCCTCTCCTCTCCTCTCCTCTCCTCTCCTCTCCTCTCCTCTCCTCTCCTCTCCTCTCCTCTCCTCTCCTCTCCTCTCCTCTCCTCTCCTCTCCTCTCCTCTCCTCTCCTCTCCTCTCCTCTCCTCTCCTCTCCTCTCCTCTCCTCTCCTCTCCTCTCCTCTCCTCTCCTCTCCTCTC
>NW_008796063.1:8781106-8783797 GCF_000699145.1 Aptenodytes forsteri
CCTTCCTCCCTTCCTTCCTTCCTCCCTTCCTTCTGTTCTTTCTCTTCTTTCTCTTTTTCTCTCCCTTATTTTTTCTTTCTCTCTCCTTCTTTCCTTCCTTCCTTCCTTCCTCCCTCCCTCCCTCCCTCCTTTCCCTTTCCTCCCCCTCCTCCCATGTCTCACAGGGTTTCACCTGTCCGAGGACCCCGGACACGGGGGAACCCATTGCTGCGGGGGGATGCCAGGACAGACCCGAGGGGCTGATGCTGCTTCGGGGCCGGGGCAGGTCTCATGCCACAGCCCACGTCCCACCTGGGACCCCACATTCACCAGGGCCACAGGACCGAGTCCTCCCCGAAGCACCAAAGGGGGACAGCACCCCCCCCTCCCCCCGCCGGGCCCGCGCCAGAGTTGGGGAGACGGCAGCTAAATAAAGGCGAGCAAAGTGGATCTGTCAGAGCAGGCGGCCGCCTGCAGCTCGTACTTTATTTAGCACAGTTTTGTTTGGAAATACGCTTTCTCGAGTTCGCTGAAAGCTGAATTTCTGGTTTGGTTTTAATTTGAAGGCTGGAGCCCCACGCTGCCACTGCGGGAGGCTTGGGCTGGGAGAAGGCTCGTGTGAACGCATGGAAACCCAGGGCTGGACAGGCTCTGCCGCCGGCACCGGCTGGGGACGGCGGCCCCACGGTCACCCTGCATTTCCTTGGGTCATGAGTGCCATCCTCCAACACGACCCCAGCATCTCCCCGCAGCCAGAGCTGCCCCGGGGTGCCGGCAGAGGAGTTATGGGAGATTACATCCCCCTCGCTGCCCCCTTCCCAGGAGTTTTGCACCCCTGCCCATCGCAATTTTACCCCCTGGGAACAAACTCAAAACTTCCCCTGATACTCGGAGCCCCTTAATCCCGTTGCCAGCCCCAGCGTCGGTGCAGACAAACCCGTGCTGGGTGTCGGGCAGGACCGACATCCCCTGCCGCTTGTGCCACGCGTCTTACGCAGCACTAATAGCATTAACATGTAGGAAACAAAACAGGCCCATAATATTCATAGCGGGAAGGAACGGCCCACAGCTCCCCATGGGCTCTGAACACAGCGACGCCTTGGACTACCCCAGCTAATGAGCTGACATTAGAGGCAACGACTCCCGCCACTGAGCTGCAGCAACCAAACTTCCACCGCGGAGCGGTTTCCCACAGAGAATCCAAGTGTCTCCAGCAATCTGCCAACTGCACAGCTAATTTTATTTATTTTCTTTAAAAGGGAGTTAAATGTTACAACAATATTCTGAACAGTCAGTGCGCCAGGAAAATGCGTTGAGTGACAGGGAGGTCATTAGTTAGAGCCGGCTGAATATGTCGATATGATTTATCATGACACCTTTCCCTGTACCTCTGGAGGGGGTGCGTTTTGGGGCCAGGGAGGCAGTGACCAGGCTGCCGTCCCCCTCCTGCATCCTCCCAGCATGGATTTTCTCCCGGCTTACAGAGGTGTGTGGGGATCTGGGCCGCATTTGGGTGGGATGGACCCAGGTGGGGACTTGGAGGAGCCAAGCCGGGGCACACAGGTCCCCTGGCAGGAGAGGTGACTGTCCGAGAGGGGAAGGCATGAGGAGGTCATGCTTGGTGCTGCTGCCTGCCCTGTGCCGCGAGATAACGCTGCTATCTCCCGCAGCGATGCCCTTCATGCCCCAGCAGCGGGACGGCAATGTCAGTAGAGAGGAGGGAGCTCTGCTCCCCGTGCGGGGCTGCGGCCGTGTCGGCACAGCTGAAGGTGCCCAAACCACTCCTGCTCCCTCCATCCCAACAGAGCGACCTGGTACTGAGCACCCACAAAATTGGGGGGGGGGGGGGGGCGGCAGCAGAGCTGGGGGCTCCCCCAGCTGAGATGCAAAGCAGGGAGCCTGCGCCCGGCCCCCGGCCAAGCACGTCCCCACCGTGCTGGGGCAGCGCTGCTGCCTGAATAACTCCCTCCTCCAACACCCTGTCTTTGGACACTTTCAATAAATTAAGGGTTGACATGGGGCGGGCCAGGCCCTGATGAATCCGGAGCATAAATGACCTCCTGCTTCCCCTCCGCTGCCAGGGAGGACAGGCAAGAGGCTCCCACCACAGTGCATTCCTAATGAGAAAATACTGCTCTGTTTTGGCAGAGACACGAGTAGCAAACAGCCGTGGGCATGCACCCCTCTGCTGGACCCCCAAACATCCCCCTAGTGCCAGCGAGCAACCGAGACATCGTTGTCTGCAAGCCTTGACGGCGCACACAGGAGGGAAACTGAGGCACGGGGGACAAGGAAGGCCCTTGGCAGGGAGACCAGAAGCGACGGGGTGCCCGGAGAGGTGCTGGCTCATCCCCGTCCCCCTGAGCCACGTGCGGATGCCACCGCGGGCATGGGAGGAGAAAAGGGGCCACGTGCAGCGCTCGGCACCACTGGGGCCAGGTGGCTTGTGCTTAAGCACCCTAAAAGTCCTGCTAAATGTGTCCTGGATCAGAGGAGATCCTGGGAAAGATCCCTTCGGAGGCTGCACTGAGCACCACCGCAGGTTCCCAACTCCATGGCATGATGGGGGGGACCCAGCATCCCGGTCCGGCTGCCTCCGTGTCTGTTCCAGCCCCAGTACCCAGCCCCGCTCCGGCACCCGCGTGCTGCAGTGGCAGGACCCCGGGGCTGTACGTCTGCCCCCGCAACCCCCCCCCTCGCTGCTCCGGGGTA
>NW_008796063.1:8784087-8785874 GCF_000699145.1 Aptenodytes forsteri
TTCCCCACACCCCTTCCCCCTCAGCGCCCCGCAGCCCCCCTGCAGCCGGGCCCTGGCTGCCCCAGCTCAGAGGACGGGTGTTAATACCCTGGCAAATGGCCCCGGGAAGGGACAGAGCCCCAGCTCCCCCCCCCCAGGCAGGGGGGGCTCCAGCAGGACCCCGGGAGGAGGGGGTCAGTCCTTACCTGGTGCGTGCCCAGGGGGGTCTCCCCAGCGCTCCCCGGCCATGGCTGCGGGGTGCAGGGTGCCCCTGCTGCAGCCCAGGCGAGAGACAGAGAGTTTTAATTGAATTTCTAGATTATCCTGGGGGAGAAGTTGTAATCTCCTTAAATCCAACCTCTGGTCGAGTCCCGTAACCTACTGTCCTGCGCCAGGGAAGGGATTTAGTGAGGGGGAGGGGAGGTTTCCCAGCCTGCTGGTGCCTCGGACCCTGCACCCCGCAGGATTTGTCCCGCAGGACGTCAGAGATCTGCTCCTGGCAGCCCCGTGGCCCCAGGAATTAAGGCTCTGCAGCGGCAATGCCCTGTCCCCTCTCCCCATGCCCTGTCCCCTCTCCCCGCGTCCTGCTACGGTGACCAGGGGTGTCCCGGAAGCCTCCCGGAGCCGGCGGGGCTGGGACACGGATGATGGAGACGTCTGGTGCTGGGTGAAGGAAGGGAGCTGGCTACGGGGTCAGTGGGGTTTGGAGGGTGAAGATGAGCCCCCCTGGGTGGGAGTCATGGCTGGGAGGTGTCTGAGGTTTGAATCGAAATATCAACTGGCCTGGCTGTGCCCGGGGTGCCGGTGGGATGCACAAGTCCCCAAGCAAGCCCCCTTCCCCGCCTGGGCTGCGGTGGGCGCCTCCCTCCCAAAAAGCCCCATCCCTGGACCGCGTGGTGTTTTCGGATGGGTGACCTTGGGGTGTCTCTGCGCCCGCCCCGTGCGCTCTCCTCCATCACATGGCCCCGGTCCCTTCTGCACGCTCCCAAATCTGGATACGTGCTGGGCTCCAGCCCCAGCCCCAAACCATCCCAGGGACAAATGCCAGCGATGGGGCTGCGGGCAGACGATGGCAGAGCTGAAATCAGCCAGCCGCGCTCCTGCCTGCCCTGCACCCCAGTTGTGCCATTGTTGGGGCCTCCGCAGGGACTCGGGTTCCCATCGGGAACGGCGGGTTCCCATCCGGCACGTGCCATAGAGGTTTGGGGGAAGGCAGCAACCCTGTCCCAGCCCAGGGGGATCGCCTGGCTGCTAAAAAGCACCGTGGGAAGAAAGGGAAAAGCGGGACCGAAAGGGCAGACGTCTTCAAGCAGATTTTATCGCCAAGATGGGCCAAGGGCTGCAGCACCGAGGGGCTCCCACGTTGCAGGTAACACCAGGGCAGCGCTCAGCAGCATCGCTGGGGTACCACAGGCATGAATTATTTTAAGAGCCCTCTCATGGAGTGATTGCTGCCTACGCCTTAAGGTTAGAGGCAGAAGGTGACCGCTCTGGTCCCCGTTCAGCTCCAGCTTGCCTGCGGCGGGACTAATCCTGCACCTCCCCCTTGCCCAGCTCCCATCAATGTCCCTTTCCCAAATCCCATTGCTCCCAAGGCGGGTTTTCCCACGGAGCTCCGCTCTCACCCAATGCAAACCCCCTCCAGGAGCCGTGTCTCCCGCTCGAGGGAAATCGCGTGTGTGGGCAGAGCCCGCGCCCGGGAAATGTTTATCCTGAAGGCGCGACGTGCGGCAGGTTGGGAGCGATGGGGCTGCCAGCCGGAGCCGATGGAGCCGTGAGCCGTGGGGAGAGCGACGCCGAGCGCCTCG
>NW_008796063.1:8785930-8787310 GCF_000699145.1 Aptenodytes forsteri
GTGTTTCGGCTGGGAATCGGCACAGAGAGGAGCGGGATGAGCCCGAGAGCCAGCTCAGGACGCACAGGTCCCTTCCAGCAAGGGGAAATGGGATGTAAGCAAGGCTGAGCCATCAACCGCTCATCAGCATCCTCCACTCTTTTTTGGGCTTTAAACCCACGGTTATTCCTGCTCCATCCAAGAATTAGCAATTGCTCAACTCTCGGTGAGAAATACAACCCGTGTCCCGCTATCCTGGGCAATTTTCCTGGCTCCTCGGCCGTGCCGGGGTAAAGTTGCCATTTCCACCCCAGAAGCGGCTGCGTTTCCAGCGCCCTTCGGCATTGCCATGGGTTAAAGTGTCGGCAGAGCCCTGAACTTGACTTTTAACCCCAGGAGGAAGGAGATGGGGAGGAAGGACATGCCGTGCTCGGGCAGAGCCACCCTCCTGGCCCTACTTACCCCACAATCGCAGCGAGAGCCGCAGATGCTGAGCCCGATGCCGGTGGCCGAGCGAGCGAGCGGCGGGGACTTTGCTGGGCAGCACGCCGCCGTCCTGGCTAATTGCTCCCGAGCTCAGATTACAGCCTCTTCTCTTCCCTACATGTACAGGAGCTGGCACCTCGGCTGCGGCCGTGGGGAAACCGCCAGCGAGGGGGACATCAACCTTCGGTGGTATTTCTAAGGGGTAGGGAGCGAAATTGGGGTCATGGCAGTGTAGGAAGCCCAAGATGCCTTAGTGGCCTCAGGGGACTGGAGGAGAAGCAGCTCGAAGGGGATTTCAGAGTTTTTGGGGATGCGAAGGACCAGCCAGAAGGACGCAACAAACTCAAACCTGAAGGATCAGACACTAGACCGGGGCAAGGCAAGACCTTGGTTCCTTGATCTTGCCATTTAATGATGGCCATGACCCAAAACCCATCTTCAAGCATTTCCCAAGGGAGGAAGAAAAAGTCCCCTCCTTTTCTGTTGGGGGTGACAAACCCCCCGGCACACACGTGATGCTGCGTGGCATCTTCAAGACTAAAGAGGCCTTCGCACTGCTTTGCTGCTACTAGTTTTCCTCCAGCTCATGGCTCTGCACACACCAGTTCAAGAGTTTCAGCGTCTTTTAAATCCTCTGAGGGCTCCTTTTAACACTCTTGTTCCTCGGGCTGAGCCTGGTTTGAGGAGATGTCCTTCCCGGGGGGATGACAGGTTTCTGGCCCTGGGTTTCTGCCCTTTCCACTCTGCCCCAATGTCACCAGGGAGCTGGACACCCCCAGATTGCAGACATGACCCCAAACCCAAGTAGCTGCAGGGGCGGCAAAGGCAGGGCAGGGTATTTTGGGGACCGTCTTTATCTGCTGCAGTGAAGATTTAGCACAGGCGTTGTGTAATGCCGGGGGGGGGGGGTTGGCT
>NW_008796063.1:8787544-8797807 GCF_000699145.1 Aptenodytes forsteri
TGAGGTTATGTGGGGGGGGTGTTCGCTGCTCCCTGTCCCCTCTCGCCGTCAGGGATCAGCAGCTCAATTAATCCTCCCTCATTCCCTGCCCGCGGGTACCAGCCCCGGGTGCCCTCTCAGCCCGGCCCCGGCAGCAAGAAGTCAAATCTCTGCCTGACGTCAGCGTCTGCCACCCCACCGCCATCGCCCAGGGCACCCACCTCGTTTGGGAAGCCCTGCTCAAACAGGGGTGGCCATGAAGGTACCGGCCAGGCAGACGTGGAAGTCCCTAAAATAACTCCCTTCTCATTATTTCTGTGCCCCAGCCTCAGGCGCTGTCATGCATCGCTCCTTTAAGGGGCCCGGCAGCTGCAGACCCTGCAGGCAGAGACCTGGGCATTTAAAAGGTTGTTTTTAAACCGGCGAGGTTCTGCGCAACCTTTAAAAGGTTGTTTTTAAACCAGCGAGGTTCTGCGCACACCCGGTTGCGTTGCCTCCTCTGCTCCCTTGCACAGCCCAGGTCACTGATGGGTGGCTCGCTCCGGCACACGCTGCAGGATCACAAAAGCAATAAAGTGGAAGCCAGGAATCCCTTTTTTTTTTTTTTTGGCCAGTCCTAAAAAACCAACCCCCACGTGTGTTCCTGGGCAACCTTACAATAAACGAGGTGAGTGCAAAGCCCGGCGTTGACGAGCCTGGGCACCGCTGCGCGCGCAGACACAGGTTGACAAGGAGCAGGGCACCGTTTCTCTAGCAAGCAAAACCAAAACTGCAGCAAGGGAAGATTTTGGGGGACAAAGGCGGTGGCACGCTGCTGCCAGCCACAACAGTTGACCTAACCCCCGGGGTCCTGGTCCTGCCCGCCAGCATCCCTTGGAGGTGTAAAGCCAGACGACACGCGGCATCCCGGCACGGCCGGGTGGCTGTGATGGCAACGGACGGGCACAGAGCAAAGGTGCCCTGCGGCTGGGGCAGCGGCCAGGTCTGGTGGCATTGGAGAGGGTGGGACACGGTGACATGCCCCTGGTGAAGAGCCGCATGGAGAGTTATACAACGCCGCCCCGGCCGCCCTTGACTGCACGCACCGTGCGTGCTCCTATCGACACGGCCCCGGCTGCCCTCCAACATCCCCGCGGGGAGATAACTTTGCAAGTGGCATAAATGCAAGTGCACGTGAGCTGGGGGGGTGGGGGTGGGGGGCTGCTCCAGCCCCACCCCAGCCCCGGACCTCCCGCAGCGATCGCCAACAATGCTTGGGACTCACCAGCATCCCACCGTCCCCTGACTCGACCGTGCTGACGGTGGAGGGGTCGGGAGGGCTGTGGCGGTGCTGTGCGGCGCAGGGGGAGCGGGGCGAGCCCCCCCCACCAGCACCCCGCCAAGCCATCACAGCAGCTAAAGCACCGCATGGCCCCGACCCAGGGATTTTTAGGACATGAAGGACCAGCCAGAAGGATGCAACAAATTAAAACCTGGGGGATGTGACACCAGATTAGGGCAAGGCTGTCAGTGGCCACAGGCAGGACCTTGGTTTTTTTGAACTTGCGATTTAATGATGGCCATGACCCAAAAAGCACATTCAAGCCTTTTCCAGGGGAGGAAGAAAAATCTCTCTCCTTCTGTTGGGGGTGATAAACACTTGCTGGTCCCACCGGTGCTCACACTGGCAGCAAGGAGCCCTCCCCTCAGCACGGCGGCAGGGTGCAGCAGGGATGCTTTTGTCCACAGAGAGGGGGAAACTGAGGCACAGCATCTGGATGGGCCCGAGCACGGGGATCAGCTGCAGCCCATGTCATCGCCTTCCCCCCAGCCTGGCCTGGCCTGAGTTCGAGGTATTTATAAAGCCGATAAGGGAGCAGAAAGAATTTTCCAAACGCTGAAGTTACGTAACCTCTCCTCGCCCTCCACGGACATCGTCTGTAATTATAGGTTCGGTGGGGCGGGGAGACCTCCGTGGCGGGGCTGGCGGGGGTCACCGCTGCTGGTGTCACCCCAAAGGGTTTCACCCTCCTCTCCCTCAACGCGGCAGGTCCCCAGGGCCAGGCACCAGCCCGTGCCATCGCGTGGCCCCATGGGACCCCGTCCCTGGGGGACCCCGGTGGCATCGCGGCTGGTCCCCCCACCCTGTGTGGGGGAGCCCAGGTTTTTGGCTGGGCTCTGGGTGGCTGATCCCCCCCCCGGGGTGCGCACACCCCTCCAGCCCATCCCGGCACGCGCTGGATGTCAAAACAGATGACAGCCCGAACGCGGCTGACATTGCCATGGTGACTATCAAATGCTGCTGCTGGGAGGACTCGTGCGGAGATGCTACACCAGCACCTGCCCCCACAAAGCACTGACACCCCCCCCAGCGACTGCGGGTACCCCCTGCCCTCCACCAGCCCCATTTCCACCACTTTTTGCCCCATTGCACCCACAGGCAGCTTCCAAAACCTCCTCCGTCACCTCGCAGCTGCCTCCAACTCCACCAGCCGTGCCTCAGTTTCCCCAGCCCTGCGCTTGCCGCCTGGCGGGGGGGGGGGTGTCCCCCCCCCGGGCTCACTTTTTTTCTCACACTTGTCCCCTCCCCGGGATATTTTTCTTTCGCCCAACTTCGGCCAAGGCAGCGGAGTTGGAGGGATGCTGAGCGAAGGCTCCGTCGCTGTGGCAACCCGCCACGGCCGTCTCCAGGCGACCGCCCAGGGATGCTGCAGAGCTGCTCCGGAGGCAGAGCGAGAGAGACCAGGGCGGGGAGGGGGGGAGGTATCCATAGGGATGTGTGTGTGTCCCCCCCACACACACACACACACTCCCCTACCAAAACCACAGCCTGGATCCTTGTAACAGGGTGTAAAAACACCCTGAAAACAGCCACCGGTTTGACTCAGGCAGCCAGCTGAGCACCGACAATCTCGCGGCACCCCAGGCCGGCTGGCGGCGATACCAGCAGTACGCTCCCGGGCGGGTGCGGGGCCCCGCCGTTTTCAGGGACACCTGCAGGGCTGTGGAAATAATTGCTGGTAATAAGCCCGTTAGCCTCTTAACCCTCATTAAGCAGCTTAGGGGGGACATGCGCTATTACACGCAAACCCGGAGGTGGAGAAGGCCCTTGTCAGGGCAAAGGGGTGTTACTGCCGGGGGGCGGGATTTCAGTGGGTGCTGCGGCGGGTGTCGCGGGGGGACACAGCTCCATCTCTCCCCCCCAGCAAGCTCCCCTCCTGCATCCAGCCCCCACTGTTGCTCTTTGCCAGCCGGGACCATCGACAGCTCCCGGCGGCGCTGAGCGGTGAGCACGGATGGTGATGACGGGCCGTCACACCCATGTGACGAGTATGGGAGGTCTCAGCCGCAGTCACGCTGGCGGGGGGAGCGGGGTGGCTGACAGCATGGGGCGATGGTCCGGCCAGCGCCCGACACCGCGGTTGGGGAACGCAGCGGGATGTTTCTAATCGCTCCAGTTGGAAAAGGTCCCATTTTTACATTTGCTGAATTAAAGGATGTCAGCGTCTGATGCCAAGCCCAGACTCCCTCGGAAATTTAAACTAATGACAGCGAAGAAAATGAGCTGAAACCAGAGCACAAGCGCTCCCACGTTATCCGGCCGCACCAGTCCTGACCAGCCATGACCATGGCAGGGTTTAGACGGCAGCTTGCAAAGCACCAACCATCCCAAAGATCCCAATTTTTTGCCCCAAAATTCAACTGTTCCCACTCTGCTCAGTCCAAAAGTGCATTGCTGGCACCCGGGCAGGCTGGGCTGCTCTGGAGGGGTCCCCGGTGAGACCCCCAGCCTCCTCCAGCCTCCCACAGGGCAAATATCTCCCTCTTTTATGGATACCGTTGCTCTAGGCAAGGGGGTTTCGATCAGCACAAGGTGGAAGGGGGGGGAGAGCAGAGTGGCGAGTGCAATGTCTGGATTTCTCCAGATCTGGTGATTCCTGCAGCCGGCTCCGTCCTGCCCGGCCCCGCGCGGGTGGGCAGCGGGGTCCCGGCAGAGCACCGGGGCCGCCGGCTGCTGCCGCCCCTTCGCTGCCCCTCTCCCCGATGGAAATACCTGGGCTCAGGCGAGGGTTTCGGTCCCCGGCACTCTCCGGGCTCCGCTGGGGCGTTTTTTGTGCTGCAGCTGAGCAAAACCACAGGGTGGTGGTTTTTTTTTTTTTCCTTTCTCTGTGAGATAAAATTAAACAAACAAGCCCTTCTGGGAGCAGTGCGAGGAAGGGAGCCTGCTTTCCTACAGATGTGCATGTCCTCAGTGATTACAACCGCCGAATTAAGCTTTCCCTGTGGCTGGGACATTTGCACGATCCCCCTCCTTCGCCTCCTGCAGTTTCGCTGGTAGGAGACCGGCTCGCTCTGCAGCCTCCCTCCCCATGAGGTCATTACCCAAACACCTATTTTTCACAAAAGCATCGAGAACGGGGTTTTTTTTCCTGACCTCACCACCTCGCCATCAAATTAGAGCGGTCTCGAGCGCGAGGCTGGGAGCGCTTGGCAAAGCGGCATGCACTGGCGGAGGATAGAATAGAATAGAATAGAATAGGATGTGGCTGGGCATCTCCCAGGGGATGCAGCTGCACAAGAGGGGGAATGCTGTGGGTCAGGAGCAGAGAGGGGGCTGCCGGCTGCCCTCCGAGCCCTGGCTGCAGCGCCCAAACCAAAGAGGAGCGGCCGTGGCACAATGACTTGCAAACACACCTAAACTTCCCAGCTTCGTCTGATTTGGGAGCCAGCGCAGAAGCCGTTGCCATAGCTTTGCAGACCACTGGTGGGTTTTGTAGCACAATCTGGACCACGGATCTATGCAAATCCCCAAGGCAGAAGTCTTTATGGAGGCATATGACAACCGAAAAAGAATAGCGCTCAGTGCTCTACTCCCACACGCCACCCCCCAACTTCACCATCATTTAAATCAGTCTTAAGTTGGAAGAATTCAAATCAACACTGTCGTCACAGAGCCAAGCAGAGAGGTGACACAACTTGGATGCTGCCAGGGAAATTGCCCCCCTGAGACTCTAAACCCATCAGCCCATCACTTTTTGAAGCCCCATCGAAGAAAACAAGTGAACTGGCAACCCGCTGCCCCCGGCCCTCCATCCCCTCCGGCCAGGGCTACCGGAGAGATTTCCAACCAGCCTTCCCCCTGGGATCAACGGGAGGGGGACCACGGGGAGAAAAAAATATCCAAGACATGCTGCTGAGGCTGGAGAGCCACAGTTGGAAAAGAAATCAAAGCTTCCAAAGAGAGAGATGCCAAGGAGATATGTTGTTCCCAAGAGAAACAGGACATTCCTCTCCGAGGGGGAGGAAGGGAGGAGGAAGGCTCGTACCACTTCTTTCAGCTCCCCAACATAGGTGCTCAGGGGGCTCTGTGCACGGCAGCCTGCTCGGGCGGCTTGGCCCCGCTGTGCAATGCTGCAGGCACAGATGGCATCGCAGCTACTGACTTTTCGTGTGGTGGGGTTTTTTTATTTTTTTACCCTAAAAGCACGTTTTCAATTTGGGGGAAAGGTTGCTGGGTTCTGCCAGCAGCCAGGCAGATGCGAACCCGCTCTCCGGGCTCACGGAGACCTCCCTGCCTTCCTACACCACATGCCCAGACCCTCCACGGTCTCAGGGGATGCGGCTTGGCATCGGCAAACTCCTCAGGGCTCTTAGGGGAGTCACATAGGGAAGGAGCTGGGGGAAAACAGCTACTTTGCTATTGCCAGAAATGCCAAAATCGGGTCCCAGCCCAGTCCAGAGGATACAGGATCGGCAGTTTAGATTTTCCTTGCAAAACATTTTTGGGTTGCACAAGCTATGGGATCAAACTGGAAGCAAGCGGGGGAGACCGTTTCAGTGCACTCCTGGTTGCTCCCCTGAAACCACCCAGTTTGGCTAGTTCAGCATCATTTCTGCAGCAAATTGTTCCTGCAGGAAGTTTTATACCTGTGCCCTTGGGCAAAGCCCTGACAGCATCCTTCGCTGGGAACAAGCTACCTGCCTCCTCAAGGCAGCACCTGGGGAAGTAGGAGGGAGAGGAGGATGGGGAGCAGAGTTGGCCCAGCTATAAATAACCCCATGGAAAGGAAACAGGATAAAAAGCAGCGAACGGACACCAATAAATCCGGGGAGATGGGTTTGGCTACGGGCACTCGGTGCAAACAGCTCCTCATGCTCCGTGAGACCCTGTAGAATCGGGCACAAAAGAAAACGGGATCCATCGCAGCTCAGCTGAGCGGGATCCAGCCCGGCCATCGCCTTTCTGTGAGCAGCCCATCGGACCGACCCAGAGCCCTGGGCAGGGTGTGCAGTACACAATGCGGCAAGACCTCATCCACTCTGCTTCGTTAAAAAAGATAAAGATGAGAAAGGGGAGAGTTAAATTAAGGCGGGTTAAATTAAGGCAGCCGTTGGACCATGCCAACACAGGACTGGCCTGGCTCCTGGTGTCACCGGCACTGAACACCCAGCGATCCCATCCCCGAAAGCACCAGCAAGCTGTGAAATAGCCTGTGTTTGAGGCAATCATTATTTGCAATCTGTGATCCCGGAGAAAAAGGCAGAAAAAGCACCTTCTCATTTTTACTAATAAAAGGGCAATTGCAGAGGCTCAGCAAGCACGGTGACCAGCAGGTCACAACCAGCAGTGCTGGAGCGATTCATCCTAAACAAGCTAGATTTAGTGAAACTAACCTAGAATAAGGCAGAGAAAACAGCCCAGAGTTTGCCCTGCTGATGCCTGCCAGATATTAGCCCACGGAAGCGATGGGGCCAGAGGAGAGAAGAGAGAGCGGGATCATCCCCACCGCTGCTTTCCCCACGGCCTCCAGCAAAATGAATGAAAAGCTTCAATCCCAGCTCCCGCATCTGGATACTGCACCGAAACGCATTAAAGAGGGTTTCTTTTTTATCTCTTTTCCCAGCCCACCTTCCCGGAGCACAACGGTCCCTGTCCCCAAAGGCTGTCGGAGGAGCCGGGGACGGGGCACTGCTCTGCAGCATCCACAGGACTAGTTTTCCCCAGAAAATCATCCGAGCTGCGTCAGTTTTCCTTGCGTGTAACTTATTATTAAAGCTGAGCAAATAATTCAGGGCAAAAGCTCCAGGAACGTTTCGCCTTTTCATTTTCCTCTCTCGAGCTGTCTGCAGTTTTCCCAGAGCTTGGGGATGATTTAAAGACCTGTCTCCGGACGGGAGCGCCTTGCTGCGACGGTGGCTGCGAGTGTTTGATGGCCCGAATTCCACGTGTGCAGATGAGGACACACCAGACACACAAGGATGGATGAGTCTTTCCCGGTACCCTAATTAGACAAGCAGCATTTGCAAGTGGGTTTTTGAGCGTTTTTCCGTGTTTGAGACCTGCAAACACTTCGTGCAGAGTTACCGACAGCCTATTCATTAGGCAAGGCTTGACAAGTGCTTTGCTTTATGGCTGATCATTTTCCCAGCCAACGGTACCAGCCCGGACACAAGATTTCCATGGAGCACCTCGTTCCCAGCCCCTCTTTGCACCCCAAAACATCACTAAGGACACGGGAAAGACGTGAGGAAGATGGGACCACGGGCAGAGCTGCGGGGCTGTCGGGCTGCGATGGCTCTGACCTTCCAGCGCCGCAGCCATCCCAGGCATTTGCTTCCTCATTAGTGGAAAGGTTAGGGAGAACGGATCGGCTCTGTGCAAACTCCCCGTGGTGCTCGCATGACGCAGGCTGGCAAAGGCAGCTCGTCCCGATGCCTGGGCAAGCGCCAGCCAAAAAAAAAAGCAGGGAGGGGAGAGCCACGCTCCCGGCTTGCGGTGCAGGGGTGCCCAAATCAGAGGTCCTGGAGCAAGAGCCTGTACCCCCCACCCCGTCCGCCTGTCCCTGGGAACGCCATGCTGGGGTAAAGCAAGAGTCTGTCCTCGAGGCCGTATGAACCGCCTACGCTAAGAGATGTCCTCGACCCCTTTCCTGGAGGACAAAGGCTGGTGTCACCCGCTGCTGTGACCCCAGACACTCATCGAGGATGCTGAAGGGGTTGAGAAAGGGACACCCCCCCACCCCGGAGCCGGAGCGGGAGAGCTGGCATCGAGGGCAACCACATCTCGTTTGGGGACCCGGCCCCGGAGAAAGGAACCGCTCCCAGGTGTGGGCAGGGCAGCCGCTGCCGCCCGGTTTGTTTGCTTTCGGGACGGAGCAAACCGATGACATTAACCTCCTGCTGCAAAGACCCCCCAGAGCAGCTCATGCGTGGGACAGAAAGGAGCCATTTAATACCCCCCAGCACCCGAAAGGGGCCGGGGCTGCTCTCGGGGCCATCCCAGGTGACCGAGCCTGGGGCTCCTTTAGTCCCTGCTGGAAACCCCTCTCCAGCCGAACGACTTTCTCCTCCCATTGCGTAATTACACTTTGTTGAGCAAACCCAGCCACCAGCGATGCATTTTCTCCAGCATCACTGCTCTCCCGCGACATTTTCCTTATTCCTTTCACTCGCTCCGGACAGTCTCCAAAGCACCCGGAGAGGGAAAGGAGAGAAAAACCCAACTCTCGTCCCACCCATAAAGCAAAACCCAGGATGAAAAAAGGGGGGAAAAAAACCCACAGAGTGGTGTCAGGTGCCTCTCCCCAATCTATCCCCTCCCAGTTTGCCTGTGGGGGTTTGACAAAAGTGCTTTTCGGCTGACAAAATGATTACAGGGTGCCGAGACAGTAAGTTGCACATGGATTTCTTTCCTGCATTTCAAGCAGGGCGAGGACACGGCTGCAAAAGCAGCTGCACTTCTGGAGGGGTCGCAGTGGTGGGGGAGAGGGGAGGTGGCAGGAGGGGGGATATGGGGAGAGAAGGAAGGAGGGATATTTTCTGCTTGGAAAAAAAGCAAGGAGAGAGCGGGTGGGAGCGTGCATGAGTGTGCGAAGCCAAAAGCAGGTGATGCCGCAAGTCCATGATGGAGTGGGGATGGATTTGGGAGGATGCTGGTGCCGGTGCCTGGACCAGCCCGACGTGGGAAGGGGAGAAGGTGGAGCCGCTGCGCCCCTGAGCAGGGTCAGACCCTGTGGCCTTGCTACAAGGGGGGATTTGGGCAGCGGCAGTGCTGGGAGCATGTGTGCAGTGTGTGTGCATCTCCCCGGTGGGAATATAGTCTGAACGGGGCACAGCGAGGTGCCCTGGGTGCACTTGGACTCCCCGTGCCTGCAGGCAGTGGGTGCTGGGCAGGGGGGAGGAGGAGAGGAGGATTTCAGCTCCAAACTCAATCTGTTGGAGAACTTGGCCTGCTCCCCGTCAAGCTGAAAATAGCACATATGTAAGGACGTGCACGCAGTGCTGGCTGTGTCCTCGCTGAGCGTTTCCTTCCTGCTGTGCTCCACGCAGCGCCCCGGCCCTCCGCTCTGCCGCCTCCGGCCCCCCGCAGCCCCCACATCCCCCCCCACGGGGGCCAGGTCTCGGACAAGGGATTTTTTTTGGCTCCTTAGAGTACCCTTATTTTGGCAAAGTGGGGGCCGGTGCACAGATATGGAGCTGGAGCCTGGTCCTTTCACATTCAGCCGCTTTTCACGTTTACCAAGAGGTCTGTCCGGCGGCGGCATCCCCACCATTATCATCCGGAGCGGGCGAGGATGAGCGCGGCTCGCGCGGCTCTCGGTGGGAGCCGAGCTTTATTAGAAACAGGCATCTGGCTCCAGCCCCGACCCCCACGGCCGCCGGCCCGGACCCAGGCTCAGGATGGGGTGGCGAGCACACACGAGTGCCCAGGTAGCTGTGGTGGCGGGGGGGGGACCTCCACAAGTTCCCATTTCCCCAGACTTTATCTCCAAACCCCTTATTGGCCACGGGAAAATAAAGACATCGTCCTCCTCTGCAGGGGCACATGCTGCCCGGCCGGGGTCGAGCCCCAGCCCTCAGAGAGATGGTGAACTAGCAGAGCGTGCAGCAAGCTGGAGGATGGAGATAACCCTGGCAGCAAGCAGAGCTGATTTCTGCAGCGGAGAAGGAAGAAAAGAGGCCGAGCTCCCCATGGACATCGGGCACAGGAATAATGGGAGAGTTTTGTGGGACATCGGCCGCAGCTCTGAGCACAGCCCCGCTCCTCTCCCATCCCTGCTTTGAATTCCCCCTAAAGAAGCGTCCAGGGCGAGTACCCCAGGATGGAGGAAATACAGGGTTTCTCTGAACGAGGCTTACAGGGTGGTAACTGGGGGATCTAGTAAGTGCAAAAAAGCAAATAACACCAGGTGCTGGGGAGGGACGAACAGGGAACCTGGGCAGCAAGCGAGCTGATTTCTGCAGCGGAGAAGGAAGAAAAGAGGCCGAGCTCCCCATGGGCACAGGAATAATGGGAGATGGGAG
>NW_008796063.1:8798121-8800129 GCF_000699145.1 Aptenodytes forsteri
CGGGCGCGTATGAGCGCGGCTCACGGGGGGAGCCGAGCTTTATTAGAAACAGGCATCTGGCTCCAGCCCCGACCCCCACGGCCGCCGGCCCGGACCCAGGCTCAGGATGGGGTGGCGAGCACACACGAGTGCCCAGGTAGCTGCGGTGGCAGGTGGGGAACCTCCACAAGTTCCCATTTCCCCAGACTTTATCTCCAAACCCCTTATTGGCCACGGGAAAATAAAGACATCGTCCTCCTCTGCAGGGGCACATGCTGCCCGGCCGGGGTCGAGCCCCAGCCCTCAGAGAGATGGTGAACTAGCAGAGCGTGCAGCAAGCTGGAGGATGGAGATAACCCTGGCAGCAAGCAGAGCTGATTTCTGCAGCGGAGAAGGAAGAAAAGAGGCCGAGCTCCCCATGGACATCGGGCACAGGAATAATGGGAGAGTTTTGTGGGACATCGGCCGCAGCTCTGAGCACAGCCCCGCTCCTCTCCCATCCCTGCTTTGAATTCCCCCTAAAGAAGCGTCCAGGGCGAGTACCCCAGGATGGAGGAAATACAGGGTTTCTCTGAACGAGGCTTACAGGGTGGTAACTGGGGGATCTAGTAAGTGCAAAAAAGCAAATAACACCAGGTGCTGGGGAGGGACGAACAGGGAACCTGCATGGTGCTTCGTGTACGGCAGAAGAGGATTTTTATCAGTATGCAGGTTGTCTTGTGCTCAGTGTATTCAGGGTGCACTATATAGCCACTACAGGATGATCTCCTAACCAGAGGGAGCAAGCAGCCCTCCAGCCAGGCTGCCCGGCATTTCAGGGCATGGCCCCGCAGCAGTGCCCAGCCGGAGAGACATCGCTTTGCGAAAACACATTTCTCACCCCAAATCTCCGCTCTGCCGGGTCGTTGCTTTACAACGATGGCTGCCTCATGCTGCAGAGCCCGGCTGGGGACAGTGGCTGGATGCCGGGGGACATCACCGGCTGGTCAGGAACCAAGCACAGCTCTAATGCACACACGCGTCCGCAGCGCACCAAAAACGCGCCTGAGCATCGCCAAAACCCCACTGCTTTCCGAAGGCCTCTGAGGAACGGCATTAGCCAGCATGTGGTATCAGCTCTCCTGAAACAAAGCCATTGTGGTCAAGGCAGGATCCTTATTAATTCTTTCCTCTCTTTAATTTACATTATTTTTCAGTTCCCTTTCCAATTGCTCGGGCAGGGCTTGGGTAGGGGCCCCACCGCCGCCAGCCTGTGTCCCTGCAGCACGGTGCCGCCAGCCTGTGTCCCTGCAGCACGGTGCCACCAGCGCTATCGCTCTGTGACACAGAGGTGTGATGGGTGGTTGCATTTAGGGGTTGATGGCGAGCTGGGAGGCACACGGGGAGCACAGCGGGAAGGGAGCCCTGGACGGGGCAGAGAGCCTCGGGCAGAGGGGAAAGGGAGGGTGGGGAGCACTGAAATAATGGCCTGGGGCTCAGTGGCCAGGCAGCGGGGCAGGGGAATGCACGGCCGGGTCCTGGCCCCGTCCACCCTCCAGCTGGGAGGATGGAGACAGGAAACTGCCACTTATTGAAACCGCATTGTTTGGTGAAACATCCCAGTTTCTCCCCAGACACGGCCCTTGGGGACAGACCGCAGGGAAAGGGGTGGGACAGGACTCCCTCAGCACCCACAAAACCCACCCAGCGATCGCCTTTCCTGCCTCCGCCAGCAGCACCCACTTCAGCCACCCGTCACCGACATACTCCCTCTCCACCCTTAGGCCCCCCCATCGCCCTCATCCCCCAGGATTCTAAAAAGCACCATTTTCCCCATTACATCCCGCATCCTTCGCTCCTGCAGTCCCCTCCAGCGCCAGCCCTGCGGCGCTCATCGCCATTGATGCCATCGACGTGTCCCCAGATCCCAGGGGATGCCAACGTGCAGCGGCCCGGACGCAGGGGACAGCGCGTGGACGCTATATGGCCCCGGGGGCTCCTGCGGTGCCCACCCACCCGCCGTTGCATAAACCGCCCGGAGCCGGGCGTG
>NW_008796063.1:8800280-8800480 GCF_000699145.1 Aptenodytes forsteri
ACAACCCGCCTAGAGCCGGGACTGTTTTCATTTGTGTTGCCTACAGCGCTGCGCTCTTCAACTTTATTTGCATAACAAATAATTAATAATAATTTATGACTGGGAGAATGGTGCGGACTGCCAGATTTTGCTAATTAGCGAACAAGCGCCATTGCGAAAGCGAAGGCAGGCATCACACGGCCCCCCTCTCTCCCCGCCGC
>NW_008796063.1:8800552-8806563 GCF_000699145.1 Aptenodytes forsteri
GGAGGAGGAGGCAGCGGCGCTTGCTGCGGGTGGTGGTGGGATGGGTCAAGGGAGCCCGCGGGGTTTCAGCTGGTGCCCACATGCGGGTGCCTCAATGCAGCCCTGCTCCGTGCCTGCACGCGTGCCATCGCACGGCATCCCACACCCCGCTTTCTCCACGCCCTTGTTAGAGCCTGGGACAACACTACTTAATTGTCTGATGATGGCACCGCTCCATATAATTAATGGGAAAACCGGCACCAGCTCGTTAGAGAAAAGTCTTTGCCCCGGCAGCCCCACAGCCGAATCGTGCTGGGGATGTTCTTCCCCCACGGCCCCTTGCAGGTGGCACCCCCTCACTGGGGGGGGGGGGGGTGAAAGGCAGGGAGACCCCGCTGCGTCACTGACGCTGGAAAATATGGAGGAGCGAGGATGCGAGTGAATGGCTCGCCTGTTTGGTGACACTTGGGGTGTAGGGTGACATGGCAGCCTCCGCCTGGACCTCACGCACCTGCCGCCAACCGGGGGCCTGGGAACACTGACCCTGAGAGGGAGGGGAAAGGGAAAAGGGAAAAGGGAAAGGGAAAAGGGAAAGGGAAAGGGAGAGGAAAAAGAAGAAAAAGAAGAAAAAGAAGAAGAAAAAGAAAAAGAAGAAGAAGAAGAAGAAGAAGAAAAAGAAGAAGAAAAAGAAGAGGAAGAAGAAGAAGAAGAAGAGGAAGAAGTGGTGTGTGGTACCGTGGGGTATTTTCCAAAGTAGGACATGTATCGATGACAAGCATCCTTTTTGCCTTCCAGAACTTGCTCCGCTCTGCTTCTTGGCAAAAGAAAAAAAAAGAAAAAGAAAAAGAAAAAGAAAGAGAAAGAAAAAGAAAAGAAAAAGAGAGAAGAAAAGAAAAAGAAAACGGAAAAGAAAAGGAAAAGGAAAAGGAAAAGGAAAAGGAAAAGAAGAAGGAAAAGGAAAAGGAAAAGGAAAAGGAAAAGGAAAAGGAAAAGGAAAAGGAAAAGGAAAAGGAAAAGGAAAAGGAAAAAAAAAGAAGAAAGGGAAGGGAAGGGAAGGGAAGGGAAGGGAAGGGAAGGGAAGGGAAGGAAAGGAAAGGAAAGGAAAGGAAAGGAAAGGAAAGGAAAGGAATCAGATTCTCTTGCCTTTGATCTGCTCAAGCACTGACTGCGGTATCACACACGAGTGTACGCGTGTGCGCACAGGAGCGCTGAGAGCAGCGGGGTGCTGGGGCGAGTGATGGACAAAGCCCCTGGACCCGGCTGGCCGGAGCCAGCCCGTGGGGAGCAGGGTGCTTTCCTCCTCGGGAGAAGAAGGGATGAAGCAGAACAAAGCCCTCTCCCTCTGCCCCCTCCACGAAGCCCTTCAGGTCCCACTCACTTTCCTTAACCCTTGCAGCATCCCGGACAGGCCCTTGGTGCCGGCACAGCCCCGGTGCCGCTCGGCACCGCTCCCACTGCAGCTCCAAACCAGCCCCTCGCTTTACACCACCATTAGAGCAGAGCTGTGTGTAATTGCGCTTCGCTGGCTCTCCTCTAGAACTATAATTCCGTTGCTTCACTGAATTGCTTCCCCTTCAGCACCACACATAATCCATTGCACTGTAATTATATGGGAATTTTAATATCTGATGCATTTATAAGATGCACTTAATTCATCAGCCCCTTTAAGTACGTTGTCATTACAGCCTTCAGAGCGGTAGGAAGGATGACTCGCTGTCAGATGGAGATTAGCTGGCCCCCATGTGTAACGAGTTGGAGGGCGTTCTCAGCCCAGCTGGGAACCACACTGTCAGATCCGGCCCTGGGGCAGCCGAGGCTGGGGAGCAGGACCCCACTGTGCCGGGTGTCCCGGCCCCCCCGGGGGGGGGGATTGGTGATGCCAGGGCTCCCCTGTGCTGCTGTGGAGATGAAGGACAGCAGGAGCCAGAGCAGCACCGGACCCCCCCTTCCCCAAATGTCTGAATCACCCAGCAGGGCCGGATCGGGCATTTCAGAAAGAGAAGGGCCTGACCCAGCACTGGCTGCCCAGCGTTGGGGGAGGTTTATCGCTGCAGCCTGAGCACTGGGGAGGTCCCCAAAGGGCTCCCCAAGGCGAGGGACCTGCATTTGGATCCCTCCAAACCCATGAAGAAAGTAGCCACTACTGAAAGCTTATTTTTCCTGGCATTTGTTTCGGTGGCTCCTTTCCAGCCGTGTCCTAAAAGGGAACCAAAGGCCTTTGAGCCTCTTGCAGCGAGCACAATGCAATGATTTCCCCGGCCCGGGCGGGAGGGATGAGCTCACTGGCGTTCTTGGTTCCCCCTGGCTTGGGGTCCCTGTGCCGTGCACCGTGGGTGCCGGGGCTGGCCGGGGTGCCCAGGGGGGGCAGCGGGCTCTGCGGCATGCTGGGGGGCGGCTGGGCTCCATCCCACCGAGCCCTGGGAGAAATGCCAGCTGAGCCTGGGAACGAGGGGCAACGGGGGAGAGGGAGGTGGGGGTCTCGGGGACTCGGTCCCCATGGGGAGTCCTGGCTCTCACCGGTGGGTGACACCATGTTTTTCGCACTGGGATCACACTGGGTTTTCCCGCAGCGATGCCCACACTGCCCTGGCAGGCGTCCCTGCGGGTGGGTGGCACCCACGGGTGGTGGCATCTGCCCCCACTGAGGCCACCTCGGCGCTGGCCATGAGGCACCACGGAGGCGCAGCCCAGCTCCCGGTGACACCGGAAGACCCCGCACCCGCGGGGTGGGACAGAGACCCACTGGGTCCCAGCAGTGCCAGGTGACAACTGGGACAGAGCCGGGGCCCTGCGTGCCTCCAGGCAAAACCCCTCCTCCTGCCTCCTGTGAGCCATGCCAGAGCCGAGCCATGCCAGAGCAGAGCTGCGATGACATTTCAGCTGGAGGGGGACACTCAGCGAGTACCACCCCGAGCCCCGGGGCTGCTACCAGCACCCGGAGCCCACCCACAGCCCTTGGGCTCCCAGTGGCTGCTGGCACTGGCGCAGCTTCCAGGTGCGCCCCGGCATTTGGCAGCCATCAGGCACGGTGACGCGCTGGCCCCCCACCAGACCACGGCCTCGGCACGACCTGGCAGCGAGATCTCTCACCCAGGCTCCCCGCTCTGTCACCCTGCGCCTCTCTGGGGACTCAAGCTGGGGACAAGAAGGGTGCTGCGGCCGGCCTGCTGTCCCCCCTGCCCCATGTCACCGGATCATGGCATGTGCAGCAAGCTCCAGCGCTGCACCTCGCTGCAAGGCTGCTGCACCGAGCGCCAGCAGGTCCCTGCACCCACATGCCAGACCCAAGAGGGGACACTGACTGCAAGGCTGCTGCACCGAGCACCAGCATGCCCACATGCCAGACCCAAGAGGGGACACTGGCTCCGGGGGGCAGAGATCAGCCTGGACCTGGGCACCTCCAGCCCAGGGGTATCCGAGGGGCTGGTAATGTCCCATCTCCTCCTCCCCGTCCAGAGGGACCCTGGTACCTCCTCCCCACAGGGAGTCACAGCCTCCTGCCTCGGTTTCCCCATCTGCACAGTGGGGCTATGCTCTCCGAGGAGGGTAGAGGTGGGAGCATGGTTGGCAGAGGATGCCAGCAGGGTCTCTAACCTGACCCCCCGCTTAGGATTGGGGCAGGGCTCTCTCTGTTCTCCCCCTCCCCAGCCTCTCCTTCCTCAGGGTGCTGCCACCCAGGGGGGATTTCGGCTCCCAAGGTCACCAGACAGATGGGACTGGAGGCAGCCCCCCCAGCCCTCATGCCCAGCCAGCCCTGCCAACCACCCCCCCTCCGCCAGGTCCTGGCCACCCCCTGGGGCTTGCCTGCCCCCCAAGTGTTCCCCTCCCTCCCCCCTCTCCCCAAATGAGCAGAGCAGACTGCAGCACGGCCGTTACGTAAGCCCGAGCCAGGATCCAGGGATGTAGGACACCGGGGTTATCCCCCAGCCTGCCCGGGGGCTGCCACCCCCACCCCGCCTCAGCCCCAGGGCTCACAGAGCATGGGGGGGACCCCCTCTGGCTCAGCCCACACTGCAAGGGGTGCAGGGGGGTTTGGGGTGGCCCTGGGTGTTGCTGTGGCCCTGCCACGGGGCACATGGTGGTGGGGGGGCGGGGAGGGGGGGGGCCGGCCCCCAGCCACAAACGGGGGGGGGGTGGGGGGGTGGGTGTTGCTGTGGCCCTGCCACGGGGCACATGGTGGTGGCAAGGGGCAGAAGCGGGGGGACAGATGTGCAGGAGGATTGGGTTGCTGTAGGGCAGGGAGTGGGGCAGGTGATGGGGTGGGATGGGGCTGGGAGGCGGCGGGTGCTGCACCCACATGCCACCGAGTCCCTCTGCAGCCCTCAGCCACGACTTTACCGGGGCTCACCCGTGCAGGTGAGAGCGCAGGGATGGAGCCGGGTGGCCAGGTTGTGACTCCTGGGTTGTGTCTCCCTCGGGGTGATTCATGGAGCAGGATGAACGCAGCTGGGGCAAAGGATCCCAGCCTCTCTCCCAGCCTGCATCCACCTGCTATGTCTATATCCCCATCCCTGCATCTCTAGAGGGTCAGCATCCCTCAGGATCCTCCCAGCATCCTTGGCATTAGCACCCCTGGGACAGCATCCCTGTGGTCAACCTCCTTGGGATCAGCATTCCTGGGAACAGCAGCCTTGGCATTAGCAACCCTGGGTCAGCATCCCTGAGGAGAGCATCCCTGGTGCCTCCAGCACAGGCTGGGGAGCCAGGATCAGGGCTTCCCAGAGCTAAAAGGGAGATCCTTCCCCCACAGGACAGCCCCAGCATCACCTGCCTCGCAGCCCTGCGGGGAAGCGGAGGTAGGGGATGGCACAGCCGGTGCCACCCATCTGTAAAGCACCCGTGCCTTGTGTTGGTGGCACAGCAAGCGGGCAGGCAGCACTGGCAGCATCAGGGCTCCCCCAGAACCAAGCCCTACCCCAGCTAACAGACTGGCAGGGGCCTGGCAGCATCCCCTGTCACGGTGCAGGACGGGGACAGGGATGGGGAGCCCACGGCCCCCCAACCACGTGGCTTCTGCCTGGCTTTCTGCCAGGCGTAGTCTGGATCTGGCCATTTCTGTTTGGGGGAAGGGGGAAAAAAAGCCCAGGCTAAGGCTCCTGGCAATAGGAGATACCAGAACAGGGAATTAATGTTAATTAATTCATAATGACGCTGAGATAGTGATACCAGATGCTTCAAAAGTCCAACGGGGGAATCTGAAAGAGCTTTGCAAAAAACCTTCGCCCACCGGCAGTCCTGCCTCGCTGCAAGCTGGGAACAAGGGAGTGAGCTGGGAACCAGGATCGAGCTGGGAACCAGGATCGAGCTGGGACCAAAGGACCGAGCTAGGACAAGGGAACAAGCTAGGAATGAGCTAGGAACGGTGAAAGAGGGGCATGTCACAGCGAGGTGATGGGTCCACAGTCACCCAGAGCTATGGGGGCAGCACCGGGACCCCCCCAGCCACCTGCCACCCCACTCCTACCTTTCTCCTTCCCACCCCAACTCAGAAGCTGGAGTAGGGCCAGGGCAGCAAGGTGCCCGCCGTGCTCCGCTCCCCGGGGCTCAGGGTCTCTCTGAGCCCCTTAATGCTCATTTTTTTCTCTCCATTCCTCCATTTCGGGCACACTGGGTGCAGGGCAGCCGGATGGATGAGCTCTGGGGCACGCGGGAGCCGGCAGGTGGGATGGAGGGACAGGCTCATGATCTGGGACAGGGACACAGGTCCTTTGCCAGCCGGTGTCCCCACGCTCGGAGGACAATTCCCAGCTCCTGCAGCGAGTCGGCAGCACAAGGAACGGGTGCAAGCTGGGCTGGTTTCTCCCTTCTCATCCACGAGAGCCAGCCCTTGCCCTGCGCTGTCGAACCCAAACCGGGCTGGACCTTAGCCAAGGGGCGCAGAAGAGCCTAGAAAGGGGCTTGAGCCCCAGGTGCCACCTCTCCAGGGCTGGGGATGCTGGAGCAGATGCAACCCCGGGAAAGATGCAACCATGAACTCTGCAGAAACCACGGACAAACCCCTGGGCTTGGAGCCATTCACCAGCCTGGCCCCC
>NW_008796063.1:8806705-8811439 GCF_000699145.1 Aptenodytes forsteri
ATGGCTGGGGCCCGGCGCTGCCATCGCTGCTTACATAAGGTGCCCGCTCCGCATGCCACGTGCCCAAGCGGCAACGGGAGAGGGGGACGGATCCGTCCCTCCAGCAATCCCTCTTAGTGACGGCACTCCTGCTCCTTCCAGAGACAGCATCCTCAAAACTACCAACCCGTCCTCTTTTCCACCCGGCACAGAGGTTGGGTGAGGCTCCCGTGTCTCTCAAGCACATTTACACCCTAAAACCTGATGCCAACTGGGGAGAAAATGCCGGGTTTAACCTCGCCGTGCAGTTCCCCCGACAGCTCCTCCGAAGTTTATCCGCAGCGGGGAACAGTTCCCACCGTGCTGCCGGCGAAGCCGCCCCTGCAGCCTCGGCCAGCCGGCGAGGAGTGGGGGGAACCCACAGCAAGCCACGGCCGTGCCCGGAGCACCACGGAGCACCACAGCACCGTGCCGCGCAGCCGGGGGGGGAACACTGCCATCCTGCCCCGGCTGGTCCCAGGGGACTCGCCATATCCCCCAGGTTCATTTCAGGGCTCAGAAAAAAATCCACCTTGACTTCGTAGGTAAAGCAACTCTTCTGGGTAAAGAGCAGCAGAGGCAATACAGGATTTCAAAGTGTGTTGTAGATCAGAGGCAAGAAATAAAGTGGCCTTTAAGGTGCCTTCCCCAGCAAAGCCGGTGTTTTATTAAGCCTATCCGGTGCGGATGGGAACGCTCGCTGTTATTCCAGGCCTGAAAGGAGCAGGCGAGGGGTTTTTTGTGGTTTTTTTAATTTTTTTTAGTCTTGTTTTCATTATTTTCTGGTGGCTTCATTGCTTTGTGCTCACACAAAGGAAATTTCACCTGCTGTTCAGAACAAAAGGCCCCGGAAAGTTTTGCGAGAGCGGAGAAGGGGATGAGGGGAAGGAGCTTTATAGAAGCAAAATGAGTTGTTGCAGGTTTTGGTTTTTTTGCAGTGAGCTGTAAAACATCCCTGGAGCTTTGGTGCCTGCGAGAGACCCAGCACCGGCACGCAAGTCCCCTGTCCCCACCGGTGTCACCCTCAGGCTGGGAGCAGGGAGGTCTCGCAGCCCTTTATGAGATTGGGGTTGATTTGGGGTTGCAGAAGGGGCTGTGAGAAGGTAAGGGGATCACTCCCCGTCCTTTTCACACGCAAGCAAAGTCATCGCCATGCTTTCTAAGAACGGGAAGGAAAAAATCCAGCCCTCACTTGCCGACACCACTGCAAAACAAACAGGTGGTTCAAAATCACAAGTGCAGAGGGGAGAAAAACACGTATTTGGCGATTTTGTGCTCATATTTGCTGCAAAACTGTCTGGGAACGAATGCTGCTAACTACACACCATTTTCCCTCTAACACTCTTTGCTCTATAATTAAGAGAGACTTCTAAAAATACAAATAGCCTCAAGCACCCAGAGAAGGCGTGCAGGTGCTGCTAACTGGAGGCACTTTAGTACAGCTCATTTTCTGGACAATTTTACTAGCCTGGCTTGCGCTCAGCGCCGATACTATTACAGTGATGCAATTATGCTGCTGCTGCTGCTGTCGTTGTCGGCTTGCTTTGCTTTTTTTCCCTGCGCTTTGCAGTTTGCCTTCGAAGCACCCCCCCGCCTCCGCCAGCTCCTGGGCTCAGCCCAGGCGTGCCCCCCGTGCGGGCAGGCAGGTCCGGGCAGCGGGGAATCGGAGGGTCACACGAGCGTGCATCGCACACGCGCGTGCATATACATGTGTGCACATGCCTAGGGGCATAACCCCACACGGGCATTTCCAAAAACAGCCGGTGTGCAAAAAGTTTTGGCCGAGAAAGCGAGCTGGCTGGGGGAAGCGAGCAGAAGTGAGCAGAAGCGAGCGGAGGCGAGCGGGAGCCCAGCGAGGCACCGGCACTCCCCAAAAGGCAGTGGCAAACCCTCGCCGCCGGCCGGGGAGGGAGGGGGCCCACGGCATTGGCACGGTGACGGCGGTCAGCTTTGCAAAATCTGCCCCCCCAACGTGGCATTTCGGGCACAGGGGTGAGGGGGGGGGGGGGGACTTCACCCCTGAGGGGGGGGGAACTTCACCCCTGAGTCTGCCGCTGCGAAACTTCCCCGTCTTATTTCTCCATTAGGGCTGCAATAGGTGGAAGTGATTGACTCACTATGAGACTGCTGTTTTTGCCTCTGACTTGGGATTAAGACGGAGCCGGAGGAGCGGAGGAGCTGTCGCGCCGGCTCTCTGGCAGGCAGACACCGGAGCAGTCACTTACCTCTCACTGCATCCAGCCCCCCCGGCCGTGGGGCTGCGGGTCCTGGAGAGTTAGCTGGTGAGGGACCCCAGATCCACTCGGGTTTCTCCCAGGACCGACGTTCGGCTGCTGCTTCTTAGGCACAGACCCAACCCCTCCATTCCAACCACAGGAAAAAAAAATTGTATCTTCTTCCAAAAGAAAAAAAATAAATAAAAAAAGGAGGGAGATTAAAAAAAAACACCCCACGTTTTTTTCTTGGTTCGGTTTCCCCCTGCCACCCCCTGGAGAAAAAAAAATAAAAATAGATAAATCCCAGCGACCAAGAAATCCAGACTCAGGTGAATTTAGCTTCAAACTCCCTCTGCGCTTTCAGAGCCTTCACCCTCAAATGGGCTCTGGAAGATGCTGGGGGACCCATCGTCGCCAAAAAGTGTCATCAAATATCCTTCGGGCTCAACTCCGCTCCTGCCCGGGGAGGGTGGACTTCTTCCCTGCTTGCTGCGTGCTGTGGAGTTGGCAGGGACCTGCCTGTTTCAGCCTCAGTGTGGAGGGTGGGTGGGTTGGTTGGTTGATGTGGGTTGGTTTTCTTTTTTTTTCCCTTTCTCTCTGCTATTGGTTTTCTTGCTATCTGATCCTGAGCGAGCGCTGCAGCTCGCCGCTTCCCTGCTTTTTTCCCCCAGCTCCCAGCCTTTTGACAGGGAATGAAACACAGACACCCAGTGAGACAGGCTCCAGCTTCTACAAAGCTCCACTCCCTCCTACCGCCTTTGTCCGTGAACAGCAACTACTCCAACTCTGCCCGTAGACACAAGTGAACCTCTGCATCAGCACTTTCCTAATGGCTGCTTCGCCCGAGTCCTTCGGCCCTTCTTCTTCTTCCTTGCTTCCTCTCCTCCACCTTGATGGCTTCCGCTTGCTTTTTCGAGCCCGGCCCCGGCTCCGACAGCCACAGCCGCCACGAAGCAACAACCCTTTCCCGACAGATCCATCTCAGCTCCCCCGCGCCGGCTGCTGCGGTCCGGGGGTTGCGACCCCGCAGTCCATCACCATCCTTTCTGGGCGCCTTCCATGAAAAATCGATGGCGGGTACCGCATCCCCAGAGGCTTCGCTCCGCTTTCGGCTGGTTTAAGGGGCAGGGTCTGTGTGTGCGGAGAGGAGCCGGGGGCAGAGGGAGGGCTGGGAATTGAAGCCACTTCTTTTTATTGCGGGTGGGGATTTTTTTTTTTTTCTTTTAAGATTGATTGGAGTCCAAGTTTATTTCTTGGTGGTGAGCATTATTTTAAGCTGTTTGGGAGGCTTTGGGTGTCTCCAGGTCACCCTGTCCTTAGAACAGCGAGGCCTTTTTGGAGAGGGTCAAAGTGAAACCCTGCTCCGGCAGCCTTTTCCCCCCACGGAGGGGAGCGGGTGGCAGAGGGACGCTGCAGTGGGCTCACAACCCCGGCTGGCTTCCAGCCAGAAGGAGATGCAAACCAGCCACCATCTGTAATTTTTGCTAAATTTCCTCCACGCTCGGTCGCCTGCAAGATCCCAGGGCTGCTGCCTGCTCCTTTTTGGGGATTCGCAGGCTTCGTTCAAAAAAAAAAAATCACAGCTAGGAGACCTCCAGCCTCGACAGCGATGCTCAACACTGCTCAGCTTGGCTGTCACGCAGCCGTCAGGTCACATAAAAACTATAAAGCCCCCAGCACATGAAGAGGTTGCCTCCCCACCCGCTCCATCTCCCTTTTGCATCGCCTCCCATCTCTTCCCAGCTTTCTCTTCACTCTTCCTCGTCTCCCACCACGGGTTTGAGACCAGCAATCCCTCCCTCTCCTCTTCCCTTCGGCAGCACCCCAGAGCAGTGACTCTCCTCATCCCCAGCTCCCATCCTCTCCCCAGCACGGCGATGGAGCATCGTGCTTCCCCTCGCCGCTCCCAAACACCCCCGAACTCCAGAGCATCTCAGGACGATGCTTGCAGTGCTGCCTCCACTCCCCTTCCACGCTAACTTGCCCCGTCTCACCCCATTGCACCAACCCCACAAATACTGAATTTTTACCAACACTTTGAAATTCCAGGATGAAAAGCACTGCAGGGCCTTGTTCTGACAGCGGTACACCTAAACCCCGACGGACGCTCAGCTAACAGCGAGAATTGGGGTTTTGCAGATCAGAGGGGACCCCAGCTCGCACGCTGGGCATGGTGGCCATGAGCACGACCACCCAGGGAACCGAGGGGGGACCATCAGTGTCCTGACCCCGAAACACTGCTCCCTTCTGCCCGTCCGGCAGCCCCTCGCACCCTGGCTTGCTCCTCCCTGCGGACTCCTCTCCTGCTACCCACCGTGCTCATCGCTTGTGGAAAGCTTTTCGAACCCATCCACCCCCCGTCCCTCCCGGCCCCGGTGCCCAGCCGGCGGTACCAGCCCCAAGCTCCCCGTGCCGGCCCCCTGGCTCCCTCCGCTCCCTGCAGCAATAAATATAATTAACGCGCTGGGCAGCCCGGAAATTGGCTGCAGGGCTGGGGCGG
>NW_008796063.1:8817301-8818766 GCF_000699145.1 Aptenodytes forsteri
GGGAGGGGAGAGCGCCTTCGGGGTCCCCAGCCCTGGTCCCCTCTCGCCCGCCGCTCCCTGGCGCCGTGCTCCGCCGGGGGGCTGCCAGCGGCAATTTCGAGCTGCGTGAACAGGGTGTTTCTCCGGCAAAGCAGCAAGCGGGAGATGTTTGGGGCTTGTACGCAGGGGGGAGACGTGGGCACCCTGGGGGGGCTGCAGCCCTTGGAGCCGGCTGGGATGGCAGAAGGGAGCTGGGCAGCCAGAACTGGCGAAGCTGGTGTTCCTATCACCCTGCCATGCTGGTGGCTTACCCCTCACTCCCCGGTTTGCTATGGGAAATGCAAAGAAACAGCCTGGGATTTCCATCCCGGCGAGGCCCGGGATTCACCCAACCCGCTGGGGGAGCAGAGAGGCTCCCCATGTTTTTGCCATCGGCTCTGGGCACCGCTGCCCCGGGGCTGGGGAAAGCCGTGGGGAAGCCCATTGCCCCCAGCGCACCCGTCTGGGGGTGCAGGACTGCAGCTTCGGGGAGCCCCGTGGCCCCTCAGCTGGGGAATAGCTCGGGTCAGGATACGGCCTCACCCTGCAGCCAGGCCAGCTTCGGCCGTTCGCTTAGGAGCCGTCGAAGCGAGGAAAGGAGGGCGAGAGGGCGAAGCAAGGGGGTGCACCTGGTGGGGTCTCCGGCGGGCCTCTTCCCAACACCTGCAGCGCGGCTGCGTGGGGCTGCGAGCAAGTCAGTACAGAGCCATTAGGGCTAATTTAATCAAGACGGATGGCCCAATTGGAGGGCTGCCGCCCATAAATCCCACGCTCGCACTGCATTAGTGTCAGGGCTCCTGGAGGAAGAGGCTGAGGGGGAGGCGAGGGGGGAGCGGGGATGGGGAAACGTGCTAAGTCACCCGTCCTTCCCGACGGCACGGGGCCGCTCGGGACGGGTGCCACCACCCAGGTGCACTCCCCATCCCGTGGTGAGCAGCCTGGCCCCAGGGACATGGCCCACCATCCTCCAGCCCCTCCAAAAGCCCAAAGGCTGGATAGGGCGGGATTTTGAGCAACCAATTTTTGCTGAACCCCAAAAGGTGCAGGGTTGTTCACAAATCCCCCATGTCAAGGCAGGGTTTTGTTCCCATGGGAATCTCCCCTGCTTGGTCCAAGGGGTTTTGCAGCAGGAGGGAGATGGGGTGCCGGGGGAAATAGGGCTTGAAGCCCCACGGTAGGTCACAGTATGATAACTGGGACTCAAAAGTACAAGCTGAGAGAAAGACTCAAGGCTGATGGATGCAGCATCCACCCCAGAGCCCAGCTGAGACACCCCAAACTCAAGGCATGCCAGCCTGCTGCGGGGCTGCGGGATGTCCCCGTGGCGTGCCAGCCTGCTATCCCAGCTCCCCGCTCCCTTCCCACTTCTGCTCCTAGAAAGGCCATTTTCGGGCTCCGGGTTGCCGTCTGATGACCCAAAACAGCCGTGTCCCCCAGCCCCATCTGC
>NW_008796063.1:8818838-8819123 GCF_000699145.1 Aptenodytes forsteri
CCCCCTGCCTTCCCGCTCCGGCTCCTAGAAAGGCCATTTTCGGGCTCCGGGTTGCCGTCTGATGACCCAAAACAGCCGTGTCCCCCTGTCCCCATCTGCTGGGTGCGGGCAGCAGGAGACACGCATGCCACTGCACCGCACAAGCCAAGTCAGGAAATAAGCTCTCATCTATCAAAGTTAAAAATAGCCATTCTCTGTGCCATTAACACGCCTTGCCCCTGACTCTCCGGCCGAGCTGGCTCCCGTCTTGCTGCCCACCCGCGCACTGAGGCCGCCGTGCCCCCC
>NW_008796063.1:8819136-8829092 GCF_000699145.1 Aptenodytes forsteri
CTCCGGGCGCTGGCATCACCGCCGGTGCGGGGTGCCGGCTCTGCCAGGCCACGCTGTTGGCCGGCGCAGCAGTGCGGAGGGCCAAGTCCCGGCAGGTTTCAGGAAGACAACGGGCCAGGGGATGCGGCGGACGGATGGGAGGATGGCATGGGCTTGTGGGCATCGCTCTCACCCCCAGAGCGTTCATGGAGGCTATGTGATCACGCAGCAAAGGAGAAAACAGGGTGCTGGCCTGGTGCAGAAGAAAAGATACTTGTGTGATAGGGATGGGGGTTTACCGGGGGGGATCTCAGCCTGGGACAGCAGCTGAGGACATCAAGGAGCAGTTGGATGATGGAGAGGTGGATGCTCAGACCTAGTCTCCATGTCCAGGGCATCTCGAGGTCTACGCCAGCAGCCGGTTAGCAGGGAGCGCAACCGAAACAGCTCAGGAAAGCTGAACTCAGGGCACGAGGAGCGATGAACGGTGGCACTGCCGTAGACTTATCTGGAAAAAGGAGAGCACACATCCCTGCGCACCTCTGGTTTCTGGCTGTGCTTCAGCGTGGCCAGGAGGGAGGGAGGGCAGGGAAGGAGCAGGACTGCCGGCAGGAGGAGCACAGCGGCCGAGGTCAGCGCTTGCGGTGCTCTTATGAGACCACGCACAAGGTCCTGGGGACCAGAAAGTGCTGATGGGGGCAAGAATTGGCCACCGCTGTGCAGGGGTGCAGAGCAGCTCTCTGCAGGCTGGGTGCGAGCAGCACTGTGCCCAGCAGGTCCGTCTCCCCGGGCTCAGCACCTTTGCATCCGCTCGCCCGGGAAAGAAAAGCAAAGGCAGGATTGGGCCTGAGGAACCATCAGCCAGGAGCAACAATCTGTCCCATGAAAAGCCATGGGGCAGGTGAGACATTTCTCCCCCAAAATGGCTAGCACAGGGAAAAAAGACATTTGTATTTCTGCCAGCCAACAAAATGAGATGCCACTTGTAGCCAGTGAAACTCTGCAGATTTTGCTAATAAAGGATTGCTCCGTCCAGCTTCCAGCTGGATTCCAGCCCTAGCCACGACGCGGACACTGGCAGCATCAGCCGTCGCATCCCAGCACTGGCGTCCCTAAGCAGGCCGGCCCTGTGCCACGCCGCAGGTTCAGGCTCGCTGCAAACTCAAGCGCTGCCCCGTGACGGGGACACAGATCCCACGCTGAGGTTTGCTCCCACCTTTTGCATCTCTGTGTTTGCCGTGGGGACCGTGCTGCTGGGATTGCGCCGTGTCCCTTGGGAGACTCTAACACATCTCAGGAAATTTTCCCTTTCTATTCAGCTTAATTTCACCCATTAGAGCTTGTTTCAGCAGAGTCCCGAGGGGATATTGCTCCCCAGCATCCTCCTCTGACTCTTCCTCCGCTTCTCTCCTCCTTCATGTGCACACTGCTCGCCTCAGGGAGGCTGATCCTTGTTCCATCATGAGCAGTGCTGGTCCAAGCAATCATATCCTCCATAAAACATGACCCTACACCACCCCAGTTGATGGCGTGTACATTTTCGATGTGGTCACGACACTCTTTTTGGAATTTCAGAGGCGCTGACCCTGCCTCACTGCATGCAGAGAGGCCCAGGCCGTGTCTGTGGGACAAACGCTTGAGGAGACCTTGGCCAGTGCATTGCACAGTAGCCAGAGGTGGGAGCCTGCTCCTTATCTGCAGCTGAAGAGCAGAAAAAGAGCCAGTTTGGGAAAACCATGTGCCCTCACCACGCCACTACCCCGAGATCAGGCCAGAGACTATGTCATGCTGGGACCCTGCCCAGAAAACATAGGACAAAGCAGGAGGCAAGAAGCTTATCTGCTGCTGTCGTGACCTGCAGTGTTTGGGGGGAGGATTTGGGGCAGCAGATGGGATTTCCTAGACCTCGTGCGTAAGCCCAGCGCTAGCTCCACATCCCGGGCCAGCCGGGATGAGCATGGCTTTGGCTTTTTACCATGGGATGCTCCAAAAGGAACGGCAAAGGGCAGCTCCCCTGGGCTGCCCACGGTGCTCATAGTACCAGGGAGAAACCATCAATCCCCTTTTTGCTCTTCTCACTCCACCACCAGTGCTCAGCTCCCCTTTCCCTCACCCACAGAGCAGATTATTTTAGGACAGGGAGGAGGAAAGAGCAGCAGCGACCAGCCGACCGATGGCTGCTCATACCAGAGCCCAGGCAGGCTGGACATCCCAGAGGTCAGACAGGCACCTCGTATAACCCGGAGGCTTTCTCAAAGGGCTTGCCGCAGCTGAAGAGCCCAACTGGCTTCTTACATAAACGACCTCCAAGACCACCAGACCAGGCAGCAGATGCTCCGAGGCAAAATCCACCCCGTCCTGAGCAGATGTCACCTAATCAGCACGTTGGCTTCTTCCCAAGGCGGTCTTGGGGCACACAGTAAATATCTTATATAAGCACCTCTGGCCTAGGATCGGATCCAGTTCAGCCTTCTCGTACAGCAACGTCCTCCTGGAGGGAGGCACAAGAGGTGGCCTGAGGGGCCAGAAGGGGCTTTCCCCAGCATGGACCTGTTATATGGTTGTAGAACCCCTTGGTGACCCATCTCCACAGCTTTGCCAGAGGAGGCTCCAGGAGAAACCATGGTGTATGGAGAAGAGCCACCCATCCCCAATGGCAAAAAAGGACAGAAGAAGGGGTCAAAATGGCAAGTCACTTCTGCCCCCAAACTATTTGTCCTCCAGGACTTGGTAGCTGGGTATGCAGCTGGAGAGAGCCTGGAGAGCTCAGCACCCCTCCATAGCAAGGCCAGTCCTTCCAGCCCAGCCACAGCTGCCTGGCTGGACCTTAAGTACCTTCTGTGATGGAGACATCACACCAAGCCAGGAGACCTCTGGCAGCACTTAGCTCCCACCGCTTGGGAAGTTTCAGATCCTAGTCTCCTCTGTTGCAGGTTAGCCCCCAAATTTCTCAGCACGGCGAGAGGCACAACAGAGGTCCTTCCTCTTTGTCCCGAGCAGCCTCCTGGAGCCCGCCGGAGTTGGGAGGCTGGAGAGAGCCCACGGACAGACACAGCCAGGGGTAAAAGCAGCTGGGCTGGGGCATTAGCAGGCTGCAGGGGATAACCTGTGAGCATCTACAGCACTTAAACTGTCAGCGCTGGCTTTCCCTCCAGGCTGCTCAATGAGATGAAAACTGAGGCAGGGGCTGCGCTGGCAGATGCTAATTCCTCAATGTCCTCCCTCCGGGCTCACATCTCCAGGGGATTTACTCACGTGGCTGCACAGGGGTTTTGGTCAAAAAAAAAAAAAACAAATAAGTGGGCTCAAGCCTCACTATTGCCTTTACCTGCCAGCACCACCCTTGGGGGACTTGCCCATCCATGGGACATCGTCTTTCTGCCAAACCAGATCACACATGAGCACAGATGTCAGCAGGAGGAGGCACGGGCAGCAAGCGGCCGAGGGAGCAGACAGGACACGACCTGCCCCTCTGCCTGCCCCAGCCTCCCTGCTCCTCTTTGACAGGTCACTTAAACACTGCAGCCACTGACAACCCGTCCCCGTCTTTCACAAGAGGCATTTCACGCCAGCCCTCGCTGCTAAATAAAGCAGCCCGAGCGTTACTTGCACCACCCGGGCTCCCCGGGGCGGTCCTGGACAAGGAGCAAGGTTAAACTCATCCCTGCAGAAACAGCACCAGCAGCTTCTCCATCAGCGCTGCTGCCCCAGGCTGAGCTGGCTGTGCCACTGCCGGCCCCCGGGCTTGGGCAGAAAATAGAGTCGGTCAGAGAATTTGGGTCTCTGTCACTGCAGCTGGCAGAGAGGAACATATCAGCAAATATTTGTACTCTCCCGTTATTGGCAAGGCCCCTTTGCCCCATTGCTGCCCGCTCACAGGCAGCTCTCAGGGTTTGGGAAAGGGCAAACGGGTCCGTCTGGCAGCTGCCTGCAGCAGCCACAGCCCTCAGACCCAGGCTACGGCAATAAATATAAAACCTTAACGAATTGCTCAAGTCCTGTCCCCGAGCACGCGGCATTAAGTGACACTGGGCAGCTGCAGGCTCCAGAGGCAAGTGCTCAAACTTTGCAAACAGAGTTGAAGAACCGGTCAAAACCCGCACAAAAATCCCAGTTTTCATCCTCCGCTCAAAGCCACAGGCAAGACCCGCACCGGACACCTGGGCTGTGTCAGGGAAACCCGGACGGCAAGAGGACAGTCTGAAAGAGAGAGCTGTATTTTAGGAAGATACAGGGATCAGCTGCCTGTGACAGGTATTCGGGGGGGGGGAGCTTGGAAAACAGGAGTTCAGTGGTGCCCAGAGCTGGGCAGATGAAGGGTTGAGCCATTCTTTGGCTTGTTGAGCAAAAGAAAAAGCGTACATTCAGATGGAAATAATTTTTTTTTTTTAAGTGAAAGACAATATTATAAAGGTTTTTTCCATGAGGCTCAAAACAGTTTACTCAATCCAAAATGAACCAGCTTCTTACCAGGCTATTGCACCCATTTGTAAAATCACAGTTCTCCTCTAGGTTAGTTAAAAGGCATTTTCCAGACCAGAAAAGGTAAAGCCCCATTTAAAAAATAAATTAATCTTCCAACAGGGTATTCTGACTATTCTTGAAACAAAAACTTCACGTTTCCAAAAGCCAAGGTGAAGCACCGTGATCTTCTCAGATGTTTCCCTCCCCCATTTTGTGCAATATCACGTATTTTCCAAAGGCCGCGTGAGTTTGGAATCAGCACCAGCCTCTGCAGTGCCGGTGCTGAGCACGCACAGCTGCCGGCACACGCCGGATCAAAGCCGTGGTTTGGCCACAGGAGCAGAGCACCCAGCAAAGCCCAGGGCAGGGAGCTCATAAAGGGGTGGGAAAAGGCTCTTTCCCTTTCACTGGGGTATTCATTCCCCCAGGGTGAATCAGGGAATCCCATTTGGGATGCGGGTTTTCCATGACAGATCATATCGGGTGATACCTGCTGCTCCTGGATGCTCCGATACAATGACTTGCAAAGACCAGGGAGGGGTAATTCCCACACGGAGCTGTTGGGGATCTTCCTACGACCCTCCTTTTCAGAGGGGACCTCACCCTCCTGCCATGCACGGGTGGCACGTGCACCTCGCATGGGGACAGCAAGCGTGCGAAGCAAGGAGCATCGCATAGATGAGGTGTAGTACCCAGAGAAGGTGCGATCCAGGTCCCTGGGAGAAGAGGAAAGCCCTTCCTCTGCTACAGCAGCCTGGGCCTTAAATTTGGCCCCGCTGGGCTGGTAGTTTGGCTGCCACCAGGTATATATGCACATGTGAGAGGAGAAATGTATATATGTTCTTCCCTAAGGACTGCAGCCAGCACACTGGGGCTGCCCACCACCCCAGGCGCTCTGCACTTCTCAAAGATGCTTCTTCAGAATTTCTTGACTTTTTTCCTCTTTCCCTCCATCCTGGATGTTGGATAATAAAAGACAAAGCAGCAAAGGGCTTCCGAGATCCCAGCCCCAAGGGACCAGGACCCCCAACAAGCCCCCTCATCTCCTTTGATGTAAGGGAGCTTCCCAGTGTAAATTTTCGGGTTGGTTTATCAGGGATCAAACCGTGCCTCTCCCCAGGGGATCTTCCATCTCCGCTCCATTAAAGTAAAAAAGAAGAAAATTTTAAAAACCCTAATGTTTGACAAGACAGCTGCAGGGAGGCTACTTGACTGATTGAGTTTTTACCTGGCCCTTACAGGCAAGCTAAGGTACTTAACATAGAAATGAGGTTTAGTCACAGCAAGGCATTTGGGATTAGAGTTGGCCGGAGAAACTCTGATGGAACCACGTTCCTCCAGAATATGCACTCCTGTCAAAATTGAAATGCTTTGTGAGATTGAATAGGTTTAGCCAGAAGTTCATTTTCTAAAGAAAATCAGAGAGTGGGTACAGGAAAATATGTTGAATGAAAAAAACGTGCTTTTTCTTTTGGGCCGTGCTGGTGTGTATGTTGTTGGGGAGGTTTTTTTGTTTCTTTTTTTAAGAAGTCGTGCATTACTCAGGGAGGAACCTGAAGAACTGTTTTCTTTAATGACCAATTTACCCAAACTCAGCAATTCCCCACTCCCTGCTGGCTCACAAGCTGGTAGCCCTGAAGACATTTATGGCTCCGCAAGAGATGCTTGCCGTTGGACTCCAAGGCCAGCACGACTCAATAAAAACAAGCTATCAAAACCCACCTGGAGCGAGCCTGGGGAGGCAAGGAAAGCCCAGCAGGACCTGAGCAGGCAGCGTAACTGCAAACAGAGCAGCGATGACCTTCACTAAGGTGAGTCCACAGAAGCAACTGGGAATTTCTCACCCCAACCCCACACCTTTTGGGGAGCATCATCCTACTGGGAAGCAGCAGAAGGGATGGGGGAGCCCCTCAGGACGGAGAGGATGGGCGAGTGATTTGACTTCCATCCAGGATGACGGAGCCTGGGGTTTCTGCAAGCCCATTGATTTCCATTTCCAAATGGTTCCTCTGCCAAAATCCAACATCGTTGCTGTTGGGTAAACCTGTTACTTGAGTCTCTTGGCAAACGCTCATGCTCCTGGGTCGGACGGGTAAAACGTCAGGGTCAGGTTTTTATCAGGAGGTGAGGATCTCCACTTGGGTCAGACTCGCGCTGGGTTCTCGGGCTTCGGTTTGAGCATTGGTGGGGAGCGATGATGGCCTGGGTTTCTCCTCCTCCGAGACAGCATCCTTGAGCACCTGCCCGCTTACCAGGTAGGGGAAGGAGCGCTGCGATTTTGGGGTGTTGGAGCCAGCAGCAACCCCCAGACCAGCCACAGGGCTTTTGCACAGCCCTTCCCCGGGATCACAGCCCATGGAGGGCTGCAGCCACCTCCATGCTTATTTAGCAGATGCCAACAGCCTCCCTTGCTCAGCTCCGGGAGGTAGAGACTCCAAAAATCACCCCTGAAATCACACTTCCCATCAGGCTGCCGCAGCTTGGTGTTTTAGCAGCCCTGCCCGGAGCAGGCAGGATCAGAGAAGACACTTGTCTGATGGCAGGAACCGCAGGCAGAGCTGCTGGACCCAGCCACAATACAGGACCTCAGCTACAGCACAAACCTCAGCCCATATTGCAGCAAAACCCCTTCCCCGGGTCGTGGGGGGCTGCAAGCTATATGAGCGATTTTGGGGGGAACAACCAACAGCCCGTGGTCCAAGGGAGCAAATTCACAGTTATCCTCCAGCCCCGTTAGCCACTCGCTGCCGTTCAAAACCAAGGAGGGTTTGTGCCAGATCTCGGGCTGGGAGGCGTCCGTGAACCCTCTGACTACTATCCCTGTAACCCCAGCTGTGTGCCCAGCCATTCAAATCAAGCAGTGTTGGGGGGTTTTGTTTTTGTTCCCCCCTCCCCTCGCTTTGGGATGAGAGGACCTTTATAAATGACTTCCACTTAATCTCATTGCCAAGCGGACATCGCTGGTTTCTGCCGTCACATCATGCTCTGAAGACAGATAGAGTTTTCTGCCCGGGCTTAAAAAGAACATTGTTTGCAGAACAGAGCGAACAACATGTGAAAAGGAGAAGGGGGGGGAAAGAAAGAAAAAAAAAAAAGATCTGTGATGTTTGCTGGAAGAAAAACCCGCTCGTTTGTTTGGACAAGGATTCTCAGCACGTACAATCTCAGGAACAAAAGGAGATGCTTGTTCTCCGCTGTGTTTGTGGGAAGAGTCCTGTAAATATTCAGGGGTGTTTGTGCTGTAGAGAAGATTGCCTACCTGCCTCCAGAAACCGCTCCCGGCACCCCCAGGAATCACTGCTGAGGGGTCCAGCCCTCGCACAGCTGCACAGCCCCAGTCCCCAAGCCCTTCCCTTCATAGTCAGTAGGAAACAAACAGCCTGTTCAAATAGCAGTAACCCAAATAATAAAACTCCTTTGGGGAGAAGTTTTGGGAAGAAACATGGCTCCATCTGACCTTGCTGGTACTCAACAAGATGTAGGTCAAATATTTTAATTGCCAAGTCACTAATCCCCCACACGCAGCATTTCAATATTTGTATTGCTGCGGACTTATTGCCTTCTGAAGCCGCAGGGGGAAAGAAATAGCTGCCTGGATTGATGGGCTAGTAATTTCTGCCAAAATACAGCTCTGGATACAACTGCTCAGGATGAATGGTTGTGACTGCAGGGAGAAGCGAGCGGAGCAGGGGGGAGTTGCTGCTCCACCAGCTGCATTTCTGCAGTCGTTTTATTTTGATAAGCAACCAGACGGCAAACCAGCCCCACCAGCGCGAGCCCCTGCAAGTCTCTCGCAGGCTCAGGCGCTTGCCGGGGCTTGCACGCCTGCAATGCAGCCACCTCTGGGCTGCAGCGCTCGCTGCAACCCAAGACTCCTTCAGCAGGAAAAGGACTAGCAAATCGCATCGATGCTCCCCAAGGAATTTGAAGAGACGGGGTGTAATTACCCATGATGGAATTTGGCTCGCACAAAAAAAATACTACAGCAGGAGTCACAGCTCCTGGGTCACGCAGAGACAGGCAGGAGGGAAGAGGACCCTGAATCATCAACTCCAGACCCTGCCATCACCGGCAACCATGTCATGTAATCCAATTTGGAAATCTATCATGGAAATCTTAAAATTAGCTCAATTTTCTACCCCCCGCCGCTGCTGGCATCCTGCTCTGTAGCTGCCTCCTTCCGACAGCACTGAGGATACTCCGCTCCAGGCGTGCCCACCTCGGGGTGGGCTTCCCCACATGTCGGGGCACGCGGAGGTCCCACACGGGCACATGTTGCCCCAGGGCTGGTTTTCCAGCTGGGCACAGCCAGTGCTAGCTCAGTGACAGCATCTCTAGAGAGGAAAGAAAATGGGGGGGGGGGGGGAAATGTGGCATAGAAAGCATCTCATTTTCAGGCCAGAATTAAAAGGTCAACTACTTTATAATCTCTCGGGTACAGGAATGGTCTTGCTCGTTCAAACAGGGCTTAACAAGACAAGGTCCTGGCCCAGAATAGAGACGTTGCTGCAGACCTGAAAGCAAATAATAAATTCTGATGAAGACACGGGTTGCGTCATTAAAATGGAGCGGGCTGGATTCTGCCCTTATATCTACCCCTGTAAATCCCGGACAAAGGATTTTCTAGATTACATATGCACATTCCTTTCCCCACTGCTTCATTAAATAATACACAGTGCCTGTTTCCCAGCGTATGCTGGAGCACTCGCCCCAGGCGTGCAACAAGCGGGCAGCCCTCCAGGGCAGCCAGTGCTTTGGACCTCAGGGCAGAGGGGGAGCCCAAGGAAAAAGGAAACCAGGGGAAAGGAAAGGGGGGGGTCCCCCCTCTTTCCCAATTGTCAGGGAGGATGTACCTTTGCTTTTGTGTGGTGGCTGGAAAGCTGAGGTTGTGACACCGGCAGCCCAGGAGGCTTGAGGGGTCGGGCAACTTGCCTTGGCTGCGCCAGAGACCTGGGACATGACGCTGTCTGCTGGGGTATCGTGTGGAGATGCTTCATTTTCAGTCTCGCTTTTGCAAATCCCCCCTCTTTCCCAATTGTCAGGGAGGATGTACCTTTGCTTTTGTGTGGTGGCTGGAAAGCTGAGGTTGTGACACCGGCAGCCCAGGAGGCTTGAGGGGTCGGGCAACTTGCCTTGGCTGCGCCAGAGACCTGGGACATGACGCTGTCTGCTGGGGTATCGTGTGGAGATGCTTCATTTTCAGTCTCGCTTTTGCAAATAAGAAGAAAACTTTGATTTCTGCCCCCCCCCCCCCCCCCTCTGCCCGTGCCTCCCTCCGATGCTTTTAGGCTCGTTCATGCAAATTTGTTCTTCGGGCACCTGAGAGCAAGGGATGCCCTGGCTTTGGGATGCAGGAGGATGGAAGAGGCTGTGCCTGCTGGGGTACAAGGCTCCTTGTCCTGGTTTTGTCTGGGACAGAGTTAATTTTCTTCCTAGTAGCTGGTACAGCGCTGTGTTTTGGATTTAGGATGAGAATAATGTTGATAACACACCCATGTTTTAGTCTTTGCTAA
>NW_008796063.1:8829271-8834172 GCF_000699145.1 Aptenodytes forsteri
TTATTTTCCCTTCTTTTTCTGTCCTATTAAACTGCCTTTATCTCAACCCACGAATTTTACTCTTTTTTTTTTTTTCCCCCCTGATTCTCTCCCCCACCCCACTGCAGGGCAGGGGGAGCAAACAGCTGTGTGGTGTACAGCCGCCTGCCGGGTTAAACCACAACACTCATACCCCTCCTTTGCTCCATTTCCCCCGTGTCTGGCCACTGCGAAGGGAGCAGTTTGCGTACCTGCCCAAAGCCCATCCCACGGAGAGCACGGAACAGGTTACAACAGAGGATGCTGGCCTCTGGACTGGGCCGGTCCTTCGGCATGTGAAATCTCACCCGTGTCCCACAGGGACGATTATCAAATGGGAGAGTTAGTCATCCCGACCCAAAGCCATTAGTTACAAAACAGGGAAGAGGGATTAAAGCTCTTATACTTGAACATGTTAGCTCAGCCCTTTAGGGAACTCCTGATGTGCCAGAGCATCTAATCTCTGCAAATCACTTTTATTCTGCCTTGCTCTGGGTTTTCCTTTTTAATCAACTTAATCTTTATTCATGAGGTGCGTTGCTGCATTACAGAAATGCCCAGATCCTGAGCATCAGGCTCAGGGAAAGGAAACTGGGGAAACTTAGTGTTTGTTCTAGTCGGGGCTTAAGGTCTGGAGCAGTTTATCTGGACTTGCGGCAGGCCCTAGCACTCCTCCACGTCCCGGCAGGGAGAAGGAGGAGGAGGGGGGAAATGGCCCAAGCGCAGAGAGGACAAGTGCTACACCCCGAGGCTGGCGTGCTGTGATCAGCACATCTCACTGCTATATTTAATCAGCGAGGTCCACGCTCACCTAGCCTTGCCGATGGAGCCTTTTTAAAAAAAAAAAAAAAAATTTTTCTTTGAAATAAAAATAATAAATTAAAGGGATCAAAGAAATGAGCGACCAGCAAGTGACAGAAACACGAAGCAAAGAATAAAGGAAGTGTTAATGGGATTTCGAGGGGAGAAGTGGGGCAGGAGGGAGGCTTCGTTCCCGGAGAGAGCAAAGAGCCAGGATCCCATGACCTGTCCCACGTGGGCTCAGCCCGTTACCCTGATCCAGGGCAGAGCTTCACGAGCCGTCTCCAAAAAGGGACATAGGCAGAACACAGCAGGACAGAGCACAGTTTGACACCCAGCGCAAGCTCCCCGGAGCAGGCTGGGAAATACCAGTGCTGGCACTTCTGTTTTGGGAAGGCGGCAGCAATTTTCACACGTGCTTCCCTGGAAGCGAAGGGCCATCATTTAGGGGTTCCCAAGAGGGGCCGGCTGAGCATGACCCCATCCCCACAAGTCAGCCCCAAAGCACCCCCAGTTTCCCCAGTGCAAACAGCAGCGCTCAGCAGCCTGTGGTGCCCTCGCTCGCATCCTCTGAGGATCAGCTTTCCCCTCACAACCATGATCCAAAGGCACTAATGGGATTGTAATTCATCTAATGAGCTGTAATTAATTAATTACCCTGTTAGCACAAGAGTTTTACATTTTTTGGCAAACATGGTGCCATTTTGTAGCTAGATGGATGCTCTTCCCCAGCACCATCAGGCTCAGATCGCGGCTGCAGACAAGCCCCATCTCAGCACTGAGAACACTTGCTTTTTGCCCAGGGAGCTCATTCCCCTTCAGCCTGATCCGACACTGTTTGTGCCTTAGGGAGAGGGCGCTGGAAACAACCACACAGCTCACAGATCTCCCCCAGGTTACAGACAACCAAGTCACAGGCGTTAATTCAGAGGGTTCGCAGACATCTCCTCCGTCAGCCCTTTGATAAATTCAATTCCCTCTGGCAAATTTAACAAGAAAAACACACCACAGGCAGAGAGTAAGAGATACCGGGACCCTCCGTGGTCCCTGCAGGGCAGGAACATGCTGGGAGAAAATCCCAAAAGCACGGAAGATGGAGCCAAAGCAGGCTGGGGGCCAAAGCAATGTCTGAGCTGTGTGAAGGACCACAGCAGCCGCGGGATGCTCAGAGCCACGCCGCAGCCTCCCGCGTGCCCGGGATGCAGGATTGCACCCGTGCACGGCAGCCACGCATGCTGGCTGATCCCAGCCACCTCTCCCAGCTCAGCTTCTCCATTACCTCCATGCTTAATAATTGAAGGACCAGTGTAAAGGCATTAAAGTTTCAGGGACTGACATGTTCAGAGCGAGACGGCAGGGCTCAGGGATGGGCACGGGCTGCCGCTAATTAACCCTGCACAGTGCAGGCAGCGAGGTGCAGGTCCCTGCTCATCTACCCCCATGGACAAACTCTTTCCTCCCCACAAATTTATGACTTCCCAGATCTGCTTTCCAAGAGCATCCACCCCACACTACAGGGGAGGTTTGCTCAACATCAGGTGTCCCTGAAAAATCCTAATAGATGGGGGGGTTCTCTCCAGGGAGCATGGCGTTTTATAGAGCGCGTGGCTTTGCACAGAGCCAGCTCTGAGCAAGGGTTATGAGTTACCTTTGGCTGGCTGCAGAGGCTGAACAGGAGGGCTCTTCTGCAGGAGCAGATGAAGCCAACGTGCCTGGGAGCCAGCCCAGCCCTGCTGCGGTGACAGACTGTCTCACGCCGCCTCCCCCGACAATGCTGTGCTGAGACCCCCGTGCCGGAGTGGGGGGTACCCAAGGGGCTCAGCACTGGCACAGCTCATCCCACCGCCAAACTCCACACCAGGCAGCCCTTCTTCTCCTCCAGCATCCAACTCACCCCACTTGTTTCCTCCTATATATAACCCAGCAGGCTGGGGAGGAGGATGCCTCTCCTCTCATTAGGCTCGGTTGGGCAGAGTACACCATCTTCCCTCAAATACCCACAGCAGATAAACTAATTGCATCCCTCTGGGTAGCTGACACTGGTTTCCTTATAATGCAGCCCAGGCTGCCCCAGGGCAGAGGTTCTGGGTCCCTCTGCACTTTGGGGGATATGAGCCCCTTGCGCACAGGATGGGATCCCCCAGATAAAACTCTTTAGACACGTTATTTGCTCTTAGAGCCTTCTCGAATGAGACCATAGCCCGCAGCAGCCAGGGTAGGTGTGGGAGCGGAGCCTGTCCCTCCATGGAGCGGCGGAGGTTTGGGTTTGGTGGAGCCCTGCCCATGGGGTAGCAGGGCCAGGAGTGGTTTGGGGCTGAGAACAGGGGCCAGGAGTGCTCAGGCAGCCCCTTTGACTTCCCTTTGCTTGCTGCATCTCCTCAAAAAATGAAGTGCTGTTTGCATTAGGAAGCACAGATGAGTGGGGCCATCTGAGCCGAGGCTGTCACTGGAGTCAGGTTTTGGTGTGCCAGGACTGCGGCTTGGCGATTAATCCTCCCCCGTGACACCGCCTGGGCCCGGGTGCAAGCAAGCATTACCTTGATTAAAAGAGATGGGTTAATGCAGCGCTTGGTCCCAGCAGCCTCCCAGGAGAGCGAGGCAGGACTGTCCCCTGTCATCGACTCCAGCTCCCTGAATTGCAGGTGATGGCGGGGAGCCCCGTGGGTCCCCAGGACACCGCTCAGCACCACGGGCCACCCGCTGCCTAACGCTCCCAGGGACCGTCCCTCCTTGCCAGGCAGCCAGAGGTTGTTTCCCTCATTAATCCAGCATTTGCTCCCCTGAGGATGCTCCTGCCCTTTCAAAGCATCTCCTGCTTTGTCGCCTGCCTTTTCAGATGCTGCAGACACAAAAGACCCTGTTCTCTGTGCAATGCCACCAGCCGGGTGCCTGGCCTTGGCATGGATCAGCACTCCTGGATGCAACCCTGGAGCCGAGCTAACGAAGCCACCGGTTGCCCTCTTCTTCTAGCCCAGGTCGTTGTCCCACTTTACACCCTTGTTTCACCACTTTTGTCTTTCAAAGAGATTTTTTGAGACGTTTCTTTCATGGCAATATTATAAATGTGATGCTTTGCGTTTTGAAGGCCACCTTCTCAGAGCTGCCCAAGCACAGGACTGTCCTGCCACAGGGTCAGCCCTGTCTTCCAGGCTGGTCCCATTTGGACTGGTCCCTCTCCTTCCCATCTCTGGAAGCTGCGGCCACCTCCCACAGGGACCCTTCCCAGGTCCCTTTTCCCCCTTGTGTTGTTCTTGCACCTGCTTGAGTTTGCTGAACACCAAATATTTTATTATGTCTCTGGAAAGTTACTGTGGAGGTTTCTTAGAATAGGAAATATTCAGAGCTGTGAGCTGCTCCTAGGGGTGAACCAAGCCCAGAGACGGTTGCAACCACCCTCACCCTGCACGGAGGAGCTGGGCAGAGGCCAGCCCCAGCCTTGCCGGCTTGCCCTGGTGCCACCGAGCACGTTAGGTGTGCTTTGAATGTGCTTTTTTATATCATCATCCCTTTTTGTTTGGGCCTCCGACCAAGCTGTGAACTTGCGCTGCTTCACCAGCGGCTGCCAAGATCTGCTCAGCGTCTGCCGGCGGGGAGGGCAGTGATCCGCTGCGGCTGCTCGGCTGGCAGGCGTCCACCCTCGACGCCGCCTCCGTTTTTTTGGCAAGGCGACGCTCATCCCCCGAGCCCGGCGTGGGGCGGCAGGACCCGCTGGATGGCCGAGGACACCCAGCATCATGGATGGTTGCAGGGTGGAGAAGAGGGGCTCACGCTGGCGAGTACGCCCAAGCTGGCGTCTTGGCCCCACGGGCTCCCCACGCTGCCCCAATTCCCCGCGCCGGGTGTCAGGATGATAAAGTCGAGCCGAGCTCGCCGGAGCAGGCACAGCACCCAGCAGCTCCCATAATTAATGGCACCGCCAGCACTTCCCTGCCGGGCTATGAATAAAACATCCTTTCTGAGGACCCAAACTTTGAAAAATCTCTTTTTTTCTGTTGGAGAAGAGGCTCACGCTGGCGAGTACGCCCAAGCTGGCGTCTTGGCCCCACGGGCTCCCCCCCAATTCCCCGCGCCGGGCGCCGGGT
>NW_008796063.1:8834333-8836300 GCF_000699145.1 Aptenodytes forsteri
CCAGCGGCTGCCAAGATCTGCTCAGCGTCTGCCGGCGGGGAGGGCAGTGATCCGCTGCGGCTGCTCGGCTGGCAGGCGTCCACCCTCGACGCCGCCTCCGTTTTTTTGGCAAGGCGACGCTCATCCCCGAGCCCGGCGTGGGGCGGCAGGACCCGCTGGATGGCCGAGGACACCCAGCATCATGGATGGTTGCAGGGTGGAGAAGAGGGGCTCACGCTGGCGAGTACGCCCAAGCTGGCGTCTTGGCCCCACGGGCTCCCCACGCTGCCCCAATTCCCCGCGCCGGGTGTCAGGATGATAAAGTCGAGCCGAGCTCGCCGGAGCAGGCACAGCACCCAGCAGCTCCCATAATTAATGGCACCGCCAGCACTTCCCTGCCGGGCTATGAATAAAACATCCTTTCTGAGGACCCAAACTTTGAAAAATCTCTTTTTTTCTGTTAATTATATTTGGCGGGACACTGTGCTTTTATTATTTTCTCCTCCTGCTTAATCAGGGGGGTGAAAGCTGATTTGGGGCCCCAATTTCCTTCAGACTGGCGCCCAGTTTCTTAAAGGGATGGTAAAACTGCCAGGGAGATTTCACCCCTGCAAATCCCCTTCCCACCCCCTCGGAAAAACACCCACCTCGGCGGCTTCAAACCTGCTGGATCTCTAGATTTGCTACAGCCATTGAATTTTTTGGCATTTCTGGGTCCTTCAGCATCCAAGAGCCTCTCCTGGAAACCAGCCTCTCCAGACCCTTTCCATCTTGCATACGTTTTTGCCGCATACCCAGGTTATGAACATGAAGTTATCGGTTTTCTTTACGAAGAAGGGACCGCACCTTGTCCCTGACCCCCTCAGCCCGGAGAAAGAGGGAGAAGAAAGAGGGTAACGTAAGCCAAGGGACTCCCAGTACTTCAGATTAACTCCTGGCATGACTTTCAGCACATCTCTGTGCCTCAGTTTCCCCATTTCTCTATAAAATCCACTAAATGCAGTGGAGGTTTTTCCATACCTGCCTGGTTTTGACCTTTGGCTGAAGCAGCAGATGCTCACAGGGGTCTGGGAACAGCTCGGGGGGAGAGCGGATGGATGCAGGCTGCTCGCAGCTGTGGGTCTTGAACGAGACCCTGTACTTTTTCCTCTGCCCACCTACCCTGCCATGGCTTATATATGTATTTCCTTGATCCTGACCAACAACTCACCATATTCGTCCGTGTCGTGCCTGCGGCATGCAGGGGTTTGCGTTCCCGAGTGCCTTTTGGGAGGCTGAGCACTGCGTTTGTGCCACAAGCCGGTCCCACCCAGCGGCTTCTGCCGGGCGAGCAGCTCCCGTTGCCGCTTGGCTTAGGGAATCAGAGCAACGTCTGAGCAGAAGAGAGCCGTTGCCCGTGCACATCCAAGTCTCTGAGCACCTCCCTCTGTGGAGGAAGGTGAAATTCCAGCCCCGGCTTCACTGGCTCTGATCCAGAGGAGCTGCATTAGCAGAGCTTTGCCAGGCCAGGATCAGACCCGAAGCCAGGTCCTGCCATTGCAGAAGCGTCTCAGCCACCCAAAGTGCTGCTGCCTGGCCACAGCGGCTGCCAGCCAGCAAAAGAGGATGCTGCCCTGCGCCGAGAGCCCACGCGTGCCGGGGTGGAGGCACCGGGAGCTGAGCTCAGGGCTGCGCCATGGTGGGACACTGCAGCACGGTCCCCTTGCAGGTGGCAACAGCCAGGACTTGCATTTCCTCAGTGGTTTTGAGCTGTGGTTACGCGGGTCGTGCCAGGCAGCTCTCGGGCTGGGTAATGCAGCACTGCCCACGCCATCCCCGGCCGAGGGGGACCTTTAGCAGAGGTACAAGCTCTGGGAGACATGGCAGTTTCCTGCCTGAGCAACAAGCGCTTTACTTCTCACCAGACCCTCTGCCAGCCAATTTTCTCTCTCTGGGCTCCTTCCAGCTCGGCGGGGGGGGGCCGCGCCGCGCGCGGGGCGGGCGCGGCG
>NW_008796063.1:8836370-8856055 GCF_000699145.1 Aptenodytes forsteri
CCCAGCGCGGCAGGGGGCCGCAGCCAGCAATCAACAGATCCAACCTATTTGGGACGGTCGCTAGCGTCAGCTCAGCCCGGCTCCCCCATCCTACAGGGTGCCTTCTCCTTTCCTTGCATGCCCCAGGGAGGTTGATGGCATCCTCTGCATGTCCTCCCTTGCTTCTGTATTCCTTGAGGTCCTGGAAATGTTCAGCTCTCGGCGAGATCTGTGCTATAACTCTCAAAAGCTGGAATGTAAGTGCTTGAAGTGCTCTCGAAGGGAAGAATTGGCACCTTTAGCACTAGGAAATATAGTCGCATCCCCTCGTGCAAGCTAAGGATGCTTCATTTGTTTTTTAAGAGGGGGTCCTGCAGAGGGAAGGGATCTTCTAGTAGCTTTGTCACCGCAGTGAAAGTCTAGAGCTAATAAAGGAAATCAACTCTGCCAAGGTGGAGAGAAGCTAAGGAGAGGAAAGTGAATGAGTGATCTAAACAGGACCACTAAAAATCCCTCAGTGCTCTTCAATAAAGCAGAGATTAGCAGGAGGCTTTGCAGCCACGCTGCAGGCTGGGACTCAGATCTGCCACTGAGGTTTTGCACGGGCTTGGGTGAACCACTTCACCTCATCCTGTCCTCCTGTTTCCCTGTCTGGGAAGCAGAGACAGTCTTGATTCCCCAGTAAAAGCTTAATTTAGTGATGGCTGTGAAGCCCTTTGAGATCTCCCAAAGCGGGGAGAAGCCATAGGGAGGCAGAGCTTGGCACACTGGTGTGGTGGGGAACAGCAGGTATGATCTGTGCTCCTTTCTGCAAGCGAACTCTTCCCTCAGATGCTTTCATCAGCCTCAGCTAATTGCTCATTTGATGTCACTGGGATCCTGGTGCTGCAGATCAGCCCCGGCTCCACGCCGCACTGCGCAGGGAGGCAGCAGGGGCTGCAGCAGCTCCCGGCTCCCCTGGCCCCATGTCCACCGCAGCCAGCGCACAAGGCTTCTGGCCCACCAAGACGGCCGTCCCTGCCAAAAACAGCTTCATGACACGCGCCGAAGCCAACAGATTCCCTGTCGAGCAGGGGATTTTTATAAAGGCGGTGAGATCAAGACCTCAAAGTAAAGGCAAAGCGCACACAGGGCACGTAGGGGATGAGTCTTTGCAAAACTGGACTGCGTGATGGCCGGGGTCTCACCTCCAGCGGTGTCGGGGTGAACCTTTCCCTGCCTGTGTGTCCCAGGGCACCTCCCTTCATCTCCCCAGGGATGGAAATCAGCCTTCCTCACCCTGGAGCCACAGCAGGGACTGGCCTTTGCTGGGCACTGGTACCACGAGGCAGCAAGTTTTCCCAAGCCCTCCTTAATACAAATAATAAAGAGGAATTTGAACTGGCCAACAAAGATGGAACCGAAGCAATCCCAGAGGGAGCATATTTTTGTAAGCCGGTGCTATAAGAGAAAGGGTAGGAAACCTGACACATCGCAAATCACTCTTCTGTCACTTGCCGTAATCTAGAAATGCTCTATTAAAAATAAGAGCGGCCCCGGCTGCCGGCAGCGAAGCAGAACCAAGGCCAGGGCGGAGGGCAGCTCAGGTTCGGGTCTGGCTGCCAGGTAGATGGAAGTCTCTGAGGCTGGTAAGTGCTGTGCTGCTCTGCTACGATTTAGAAATATATAGAGCTGCCCGGCTCAGTGACATCCATCACCTGCAGCCAGCAGACGTAGCTGGGGGGAGATGCCTCCCTCCCTCCTGGCTGGCCGGGCTTGGCTCTGCTCTTCAGTTGAAAAAGGGGTCAGGACAGAGCCCTGTGTTTCCGGCTGGCCGGGCTTGGCTCTGCTGTTCAGTTGGAAAAGGGGTCAGGACAGAGCCCTGTGTTTCCAGTTTGTCCCCAAAAATGCACTCCCCAGATGAGGAAGGGGCAGGCAACGTGCAGGACTCTTGGGTCCTGCCTGCCTGCCTGTGGCAAGCAAAGGGCAGCTCCTGTCCCCTGGGCAGCTGGAGGGGGGCAAGGGGACCCCCCCAATCCCCGGACCAGGACTCAGCACCACCGGGCAGCCCGGTTTGCTGGTCCGGTTGATGGCAAAGCATCGGTCATGCAAGGATAGCACACCTCCTCCTCCTCTGGGTGTTTGCTCTTAATGAATTGGACCCGGTGCTAACGAGGTCAGGAAGTCACCTCCTCTTCCCTCGGCCATGGCCATGGCTGCTGCGAGCCCCCACGGCCCACCGTTGAAGTCGGAGCAGTGAAAAACATCAGCTAATGGTGATTCACCTGAAAAATGAGGTTCTGGGGAAACAGGAGCTCTTCGCCAATTCAGCACAAAGTGAGGCAATAATTACAGGGGGCAGCAAAAAATTCAAGGGTGTCAAAGCGTTTCAGGGCTTCCAAAAGGAGCAGTTTTCCTTGGGAAATGCAGATGCCCGTTTGCTTTGAGGTTTTCCAGGTGAGACCTTTGACAGCATTTTAACATTTTCCGTTTTTGGCAGCTCTGATCACGGAGGACAGAGCAGCTCAAGAGGAGGCGAGAAGCAACCTGGAGGGGAGCAGGAGCCTCCTCCCTCCTTCCCTCCTTCCCCAGCTCCATCGAGGTTTCCACCATGATGAGACCTATTTTCTCACGTCTCTCCCACGGCAGAACCAAACTCTCTGGACCTCCCCAGCTCCAAGCACCGGTCAAGAGATCTGGGGATCCCAGGCATCCCCTGGCCACGGGAAAAGCCCAGGGCAGGGCTGGGCGAGGTCTCCCCACTCCAGCACCCTGTTGCACCATCCTCTGCGGCCAGTGCACATCAGCTTGTTCAAATAAAGCCCCATCTGTGCAGATTATTTACAGGAGGATGTTTGCTCTGTTGCAGAAGCTGATTTGGTGATGAAAGTTTGAACAGGATGGAGAAGGGAGAACCGAGCAGCGTGTCCTAAAGACGGGACACGGCCCTGTGGGTCCTTCCTGGAGTCAGATCCCCACAGCAGCACCCCTCGACCCCAGACACCGTGAGCACCTCATTGGCACAGACACAGAGGCTGGGATCCGCAGAGACACGCTGGCCCCAGGACAACCTGCCCTGCAGGTTATAGGAGACACAAAATGACTTGTCCATACACAGAGTAAAAAAATCCCTGTTGGTGACCGAAAGTCCAGGGAGTCCCATCAGAGATCTCCCTGTGTGCCGTGAACAGCCCCCAGGAACGGGCACAGCATAGCTGCTGGCGAGCTGGGGAGGGCAGAGCAAGGGAAACCCTTCGCAGAAACGGTTCCCCCAAAAGCGTGCCTGCTCTCGCCTTGTTGCCCAGCTGGGAAAGAAAAGCCCTGCTTGGGGGCTGGAGCACGTTGCTGCGCTCCAAGGTAGACCAGGAAACCACCTCGAGTCCCTTCAAGCACCGAGATAATCCCCAGGCCACCACATCCTTTGTCACTGGGGGCAGACAAGGAGCCCGGCCCTGGAGAAAACGCCCAGATTTCCTCCCAACCCTTCTGGGTCCCACGGGGAGATGACTGGTTGTCCCCTGGGCCTCTTGTAGGACATGAAAAGCCACAATGCATCCCTGCCCACTGGAAGGCACGGACTGCTGGAGATCACCCCTTTGAAAGTCCAGATGCCCCTTCCTGACAATCAAGAAGCCTCCTGGACCACGGCGAGAGGTGAAGCAAGGCCAGAGCAGCCACATTCGCTCACCCATCCTGACTCAACCCACATGGACTCGCACTCAATCAGCTCCTTTCTCAACGACAGCTCTTGGACCTCTCCTCTTGCTCCTACCTCCAAAGCACTGATGGAGAAAGATCTCGCCTCTTCAGAGCCAGCCGTCGCCACTCTCCTCTGCCACCGGAGCCCAGAGCCGACCACCACGTGTCCACTCCTCCCGTGGGTGAGGCTGAGGAGCCAGGGAGCATCAGCAGCTCGGTGAAGGTATTTCCCCGTGTATGGATCAAGAGCAGGGAAAGGGCTGGGGCAGTAGGAAAACCTGCATTCAAGCCAGCAACGCTTGCTCAACCGCTGGTTAGTGGCTCCACAGGAAACACCTTCCCGTGCTCACCTGGAAAGACATGTTCCTAGCGAGGCAAGGCCGTCAGCGGGCAGGGAGTGGACAGGAGGCTGCAGGAGGTACACCCCTTGGCAGATACAGCCTCCTCTTCGCCACAGTTGGTGGAGGAAAAGGGGCTGCCAGTGAGACCTTCAGCTCTCAAGATGCTTTTGCTCTCTGCTTTGCAGTGTTGGGGTCTGCTATGGCCATTCCTTGAGGAAAAAGGGCTTTCTCACCTAGGACTAATCCAACCTGGGCTTGCTCCTAGGTAGCTCTGGTATTTGCCGTTATAATATGCCTTTACACTCCGTAGTTTTATTTCAGACTGAAGCTGTGAGGTCGCAAACGCTGCTCTCTGCCCCTTCCTGAGCTGCCCCAGGGCCAAGCAGTGCAAAACCAGAGTTCTGCAGGGACACAGCATGCTCTGAGTCCAAGCTATGGCTGGTTAAAACCAGCAACATGGGTGGAAAACTGGTGGACCGTGAAGCTGTGGTCTTTCATTTGCTGTAGAGCTTCTTTGACCCTTACAGCATGGACAAATCCTGGGGGTAAGTATCAGGGGGCTGAAATAAGTGGTGGGAAGGACTTCAGGCTTTACCACAAGCTCACCAAGACATCTCAGCAATAGCGATCCCCCTGACAAGGCTGGCTGAAAGCATCCCAAAGGGCTGGGGAGAGCAGAAACCTGGAGCAGGAGGTTGGGACAACATCATACCCAAACAGGTCTCGCCTACTTTGTGGAGAACAACCCAAACCTGCCTGTCGCACTTATGGCAGAGCTGCTGGGTGACAAGGAGAAACCACCCAGGCCTGTCCCACCACGGAGCTCCTCTGTGGCCAGCCTCCCGCTGCCAGCTCTCACGGACGGGTACTAGACGTGGCTGCCATGCTTCAGGACACGACGCGCTCGGCCCCACGGCTCTCCCACTGACCTCCCTGGGAGCACAGGGCACAGCAGAAGGCTCCTAACTCTGTCAGGAGAAGGTTACTCAGATCAAAAGCATGTGCTTGTGCGTCATAAAACCAGACACTGCTTCTTCCTCCCACCACCCTCACCGCAGAGCTGGGTGGTATCTCCGGTGCTCACCACAGCACTCCAGTCACACGGCCGGTGGCCTCGCCGGCCAGGAGCACCTTTCCTGTCACACCCCTCCGAGGTGGCTCCACCACCTCCCCTCAGAGCGTGGGCTGGAGAAGAGGAAGCCTGCATGGACATGACAGGAACAATCACATCCCCGAGGGGTCCAGCAAGGCGCTCGCAGCTGGCACCCAGCCTTACCTTGCGACATGGGACGTGTCATCCTTTCCCCTCCTCTGCCAACGATGGTGCCAGATGCTCAGAGCAAAGCAGCGCAGCTCCACTGTCATCAGCGCCGCAACTCATATCCATCTCCCAAAGGCTGATCACTCCTCCCAGGTGTCGGGTACTTTCCGTGCTCAGACCCCTCTGCAGATGCTGCTTCGAACAGCTTCTGGATGGCTGAATAAGGCCTGTATCAGCTGCCTTCCCACACCTCGATGAGGCCACATGCCTGTTCTGGTGCAGAGCTGTGGCTGCCCTGGGCTCAGGAAGGCTGGGACATTAAGTGGGAAAACGCTGATTTCGCAAGAGGCTCCAAAAGCACAGGAGAAGCAAAGCCATGCCTGGGAGAGCTGCAGATCAAACCAAGCGAGGAAGCATTTCTTGCCAGCCACGAGTGAAGGAAGGAGAGGAGGAGAACCAGGTGAAGCTAGGGACAAAGCACCATCTGCCGTGTGTCTTTGCAGGATGCCAGCCAGATTTCAGAGCCCTGAAATGGAGACCTCTCGTTTGCAAATACACGACGGTGCTTGGTGAAATCAAAGGGCTGTGGGGTCAGGATGAAACACTCCTCCATAGCCATGAGTCAGCCTGTAGCATTGCTGCGGACAGGAAGCCCATGATTCATGGGCTGCAGCTGGGTTGGAGATGATTTATAGCCAAGACACTGATATGGGCAGAAAGACCCCGCCAGCTGCCCTGGGGCAGGGGCCACACGGTGCTTTGCCAGCACGTCACATCCTGGGCACCTGCTGCTCTCATCTTCTGCATCCCTGTCCTGGATTCCCAACCTGGAGCTGGGTTCCTGGTGTGCTGGATGTGCCCCCTTCATCCAGGTGTCACTCTCCATCGAACAGCCAGTCTCGATGCTAAAGCCAATGTCACTGGTTGCCTAAATACAGCACGTCTCAAGGCTCTCCCCCCATGGGTACCACCGTTGGAAAGAAATGCATGAAAGAACAAACACAGATTTTGCAGAGGGATTTCTAACAGAATTTATCTGTAATTCAAGAGGCACTAAGGAGGTACAGGAACTCTTGCATGAAGCCTTTCTTCCACCTTGAAGGTTTGGCTTCTCCGGGTTTTCTAGCCAGACCCCACCTCGGTGGCTCAGGACTCTCCTCCCGACTCCGCAGGCAGCCCTCATCTCAGGCTCATCCTCCATCCTCCTCTGCACCCTCATTTTGAGACATTTGGGTTGTGCCCCACCAACGGCGAAGGAGCAGCTGTGAGCACAGCATGCGGAGCTGCGAGGCCAGGAGCAAAGCTTGCCAAGAAATTTGAAGAAGGGCTGGTTACGAGTAGCTGCCCTTTGCTAGCTGGTTTGCTTCGTGCCTCCCTTCCAACTGTGTGCTGCACTCAGCCAAATATCATTAAAGGTTTATCCACACGCTGATCACCTCGTTTGCCTTCAAAGCTGGAGCGAGATCTCTCTCTCCCCGGGGAGAGGCGGTAGCTGTTGCACCACCTTCAAAGTCAACAGAGGCTGCACGCACTTGCTCCAAGCTTCACAGGGCTGCAGGAGTTGGTCAGGATGCTTTGGAAAGAAGTGGCTGATGCCTTCAAAGCGGAGTATGGGTTGATAAGTGGGGAGCGGAGAGAGACATTTTAGCTCCTACTGGGTAATTATCACCTACGGAAGGCTGAGGAGTTAGCTGGTGGGAGGGAAATTATAACCTAGCATAAAACCAATCTCTCTCCCAAATCCAGTCTCTTTAATGTTTGGTCTGGTTCCAAGGCTCAGCTTCTGAAGGATTTTGGAGAGGTCCCTCGGCAGACCTCCAACATGGCTGCAAAGCAGAGACCGCATCCCTTTTGTTCAGAGGTGTGCAAAAACGGGCGATGCTTCACAGTGAGAGGCTGAAGGAAAACAAATGGCTTCGTTCAGGAGAACCAGTTGTGGTGAGATGAGAAGTGACTTAATTACAATAAGTCCCTTTACAGCAAAACTGCCAGGTGCTAAAAGACTTTTTAATTTAGCAGAGAAAGACAGATCAACGCCAAGCATCTGGAAGCTGAACCCGAGAAAATCCAATTAAAAATGAGGCAATGCTGCGAGTGGAACAAGCTATGAAGTGATGGATTATTCATTCCAGAAGGTCCTGAATTCAAGGGAGGGGGAATCTAATAGATCCTTCTAGCACTGTATCTGTTGACGATGAACACTCCTACCCAACTTCTGGGAGCATGCTCGCTTCATTGCAAAAGCAAGGCCAGGAGTTTGGCTAAATGCAAAGTTCCCATGCGTGTGATGGAGGATGACCCACAAGTCCTACTAGGTAAGTCGCACTGTTTTATGCTTGGAGGCATTAATAACCCAGAACTAGCAGCCAACTCCATGGAAACCAACTGGTACTCAGTGACAAGTTCTCCTGTTGCTATAGGAACAGGGCCCAAACAAATAAAAATTACCTATAATTTTTCCTCCCCAAAGTTCTCCCACATTGCATTTCCATAGCAACTAATTAGCTCATTAGTGATCTGAACCAAACCAGTGGACTGGTGGAAGTGTCCGGCTGCCATGCCCGGCTCTGTCCCCTCTCATGGTTAGCTGAGAAGAGCCATTAGGATAGTTTATACCAGGTTTAAGGGGAAAGGCTTGAGGATGAGGAGTTGGGTACCTCAGGGCTGGATTTCTTCATGCCTACCCCATGATACCTCTGATACAAGTATCACTTGGTCCCTTCTATTTCTAGCTGTCACCTTACACTTCAGTTTCTTGACCTTGTCGTTTCCTTTTCAAACTCCCCATGTCTCCTCCAGGCTCAGCACCGGGCTGTTTGACAGCTGCATGGCTTGGCAATGTTCTCTCATCCTCTGGCCATGATATTCAGGGCTCTTGCCTTGTTGCTCTCTTCTGCACTGAGCTAACACACTTCATCTGCAGGGTCCTCGCAGGAGTCTCTCTTTTCTCATTTACACTACACAACTACAACCCTCCATACTTCCCTGGCAGTTTACTGTCATGGGTCTCTTCCCTCTCCAAGCCATGCTGGAGCATTGTTCAGCCAATCCCACCTAAGTCCCACCAGTCTGAGCCCTGGGGAAGCCACCGCTCAACTCTACTTGGCCAAACTAGTGCCAATCACTTGGCTCTGAAGAGACCCAACACTGCCTTGTTTAAAGTAGCAGTGGATGGCATTGTCACCTTCATGGCCAAGGAAAGACTGTAGCTTTGCAGACGTAGGGCTAGAAGGATGTGTTGGATCACCCTCTCTTGATTTCAAGACATCCTGGACACAACGTGATCCTCCCCTGAGGCCGATGGACACAGTCGCACTCCATGTACTGCCTGTTCGGCAGAGTTCAGGCTGAGCAGCTGGAGCCAGGCTGGATGGCATAAGTGCACGGGTGCTGTATGTCCTGCCTGAGCTCAGCAGTCACAGGAGATGGCTGATGACAGAGCAATCAGGTGTTAAAAATCAACCAGGAAAAAAAAAAAGTTAAAAAGAATGAAGTGGCAGAATTGCTGTTGACAAGTGTTGGTGTAGTTAACATAAACAAGTGCATCCAAGGAGATTAGATGTATTAAACCATAGTTGCATGCCCACAGAGAGGAGATGCTACCTTCAATTAGCGTCAGAAACTTTGGAAAACAGAGATCAAGTCTGATTTCCTTCACTGTAGTAGAAATCCGCTGAAACCTGAAATCTGCTGAAACTCCCCAGAAATCTGCTGACTTGCAGCCACAGAGAAACACAGCCCAGGTGGTCTTGGTTTTGTTTCCTATAATTTGAATATTTTGGCACCTCTCAAGGAGTAATTTATGAAAATAAGGTATAAAGGGGGAAAAAAAACAATCAGCAATGAAAGGCAAGCAACTGAGAGTCTTTGAAACTAGTAATCCTGAGTCTTTGTCTGGGGCCTTAAATACAAAGCGAGGACAAAAAACTCCAAAGAAGTCAGGGGCATTCAAGGGACAACAGGTTTTCTCCCTTGAATTTGCCCAGCCTCCCTTTTTTCCCAGCCTTTCGGATGGACAGACCTACTCCTGGACACCGCAGGTCCGTGCTGAGCTACAGGCGGGGAGTGAGTGCCTCGGGGACTCGAAGCCCTGCAGAAATGCAAAGTTTCCTTCTCCCGTTCCCTTTGTTTTTCCATTCCGGCATTCCCGGGAGTCTGGATTATTCACAGAGAGAATTGCAGAGTATTCCTCACTCAGCAGATTATTCCTCACTCCAGAGAGCCGTGTCTCCAACCCTCCCTGGGAATCATGCAAAGCCACCATGCCTTCACCTTTCCCTCCAGCACGATGATTAGCAAACGGCTCCCAAGAATAATATAAGTGGGTGTCCTTTGGGACAACCTGAATGCTCAGGACCTGGGGGCTTCAGTTAAAATCCTTGCCTGGGACTTCTGATAGAGTTGGTTGCACTGAATGTTTCTCCTGAGCCCCTCATATAAATTGTTGATAAGGATGAGTCAGTGGAAACAAGAGATCTGAGTGTTGGTTTCATCAAAGGCAAGAAAAATTACCCTAATTTTTGTGGATTGGGTATCACCAGATGGGAGGGAATCTGTTGCAGAGACCACTGATACCGTCTGGAAACCTGCCCACCCTTCGCATCCTCAGCTCGTGACACTTTCTGGTACAACCTCTGCTCCGCAGCCTCCTAAATACGGCAAACCCTCTTCCATCCTCCTCACCAGGCTGCAGGGGAGCATCCCCCACCCCAGCGCAGGTCGCAGGAACGGCCCTTCCCTCCCGCCTCCACGGCTGCCCACCAGCCAGAGCAGAGGTGGCAGCAGGAGGGGGGAGCGGGAGCCAGGAGGGGACACGTCCCCATCCCCCAGCACTCATGTCCCCTGTTAGACAAGTGGTCAGCATCTGGAGTCCTCAACGGGAAGAATATGATGCTCGTGTTGATGGTTTCTTCTTCCTCACTTTAGGATCCACTTGGGGTCATCTTTACATGTTTGCTAACGTTTTTACAACCTTGCGTTTTCTGCACTGGTCTGCAGCTCCATGCTAAATCTGAATTTACTATATACCATGCCATTTACATATGTTAGATATTATTTCTTTGTTCTCCTTGCTACCCCTAAAACCAGTTTTGTTTAGCTCTAGCTCTGCATGTCCTTCACTGACCATTGGCGAGTTGTTTATAGGCGTGGGGTCTCCACTGCTAACCCTGGACCCCAGGTCTCACCATCCCATGTCTGCGCTCCTCTATGCTGCATCCCGCATCTCCACTTTTCACATCTCTACTTTCATACCAGACCTATATTTCTCTATCCCACATCATTATATTAGTCAAAAAAAAAAATCTCATTCTACATGGAATAACTGCTTGCTACTGATATCTGTATAAAACTAGGGCTGTACCACCCAAACAGAAGTAAAATAAATTAGCCATAGCTACCTGCTCAATTAGAAAAACCGCTGTTACAGATAAACCAGGTAAAACAAAGCTGTGGGAGGTCAAGAAAAGCTCAGACAGAGCAGGTCCACCAAGCCTCAGTCCTGAGGCCTTGCAAACTCAGTGCAAGGCTTAAGGCCTCGTGCGATGGCAGCACCATATTACAGGGCTGCAGGTACCAGGGGTTGCACTGGGGAGCCCCACCGTCTCACCTCCAAATACCCTGGGGTGGGGGGACAGATGTGTCCCTCCGATGGCTCGTTGGAGAAGTTGAGGTCAGGATGGAGGGTTATTGTTTTCCCCCCAACCTGGGGGATAAACGCCCGGTGTCTCAGGCAAGGGACCACAGCCCCGCTCGGGATCTCCGATGCCTTCACTGCAGCATCCAAGCCGCTGCCGAGGAGCGGGGATGGAGGACAGGCTGCCGGCTCGCTCTTCCCCACCTGCTTCATTACCTCCAAAATTACACGCACAATAAACGCCCAATTAAACACTTGCTGACAGAAAGGCATCTGGAGCAGGGGGCAGCACGGCTCTACGAGGAATATTCCCCCCATCCCAGGGGCTGCGCTTCCAGGTGAACTCATGTAAATCACGCATGAATTCCCGTAATTAATCGCTGCTGTCCCCGGCTGCGCACATGCTGGTGCGAGTGATAGCAGACAGGGCAGGCACGCAGGGGAGGCGGCGAGCTGAGCCCACGTCCAGACACCAGCCAGGTCAGGATGAGGCCAAGCTGGGTACCACGTGTGCTGGAGCAGCAGCGGTGGGGGGATGCTGGAGGTGCTCCCCAACAGCCCCCAGCTGCAGCGAGATGGAGCCACCTCAGGGCTTTGCCAAGCAAATTGGCTTTTTTTGACCATAAATAACACAACCTGTCTGGTTAAGTCCCCATTGAGACATGCAGTAAATTCACCTAAGCCCAAAACGTGATCTGATCCCAGGACGGATGGAGCTTGGCCCCTGGGTAGCTTCTCTGGTATCTCATAAGGACCAAGTGGCATCAGCACAGGCACACAAGCCCCCGTCTCACCTCCCTCCTCCACCAGCCCCGTCCCTGTGTCACCCATGGGAATCTGATTATCAGCAAGATCGCCGCCGCCGTCAGATGTGATCAAAACCACAATTCAATTAAATTTGATTGGATTGAAAGCCGAGGTTTGTGAGGAGACAGGAACGTACACCCAGAGCGGGACGCTGTTCCCCGGGAAAGCGGGCTGAGATCTGCAGGATGGTCACCCCTAGATGGAGGAAAAGCTGGGACGTGGCTCCGGCCCCAGGATGAACTCCATCCCTTGGGGCCAGGAGCCTTTGCCAGTTCACGCATTCACCTTCTGGAGGATCCCAGATAGAGTAAGGTGAGCCCAGCCTCCCGGAGATGCTTTTAATTCTTTCTCATCTTTTGAAATCAAATCAAATTGCAGAGGAGAAACTTTGTCATCTCAGCAACGGAGGGGAAAAAAATAACATGCCTGGAGATGAAAGGGAATTCTAGATGGGTATTTCATCTCTTGCTCTTGTAACGAACGTGAAAACAAAAAGAGAAAGAAACAAACAAAAAATCCCAGACACGGTTAATGAGCTTTGCATTTAAATGTGGCACCAATGTCACCGCGCAGACTGTTCCCTCAAGGTCCCGCGTACCTGCTCACACCAGGCAATGGGTGCGAGACAGCCAGTCAGAGCAAATATTGGATGAGATTAAATTTCACTAGTGTTTACTAAATAAAACATGCATTTCGAAAAATCAAGAAAAAGTTTGTTAAATATTTTAGTGCATCTGGTCTTCTCTTCCCCACCCATATACGGACTTACAAAATGCTTTGCATATTTATTTTAGCATGCACTAGATTTATTTAAAAATAGCATCACCAGCACTGGAAACAGCCCACTTGCTTTTCATCTAGATCTTTGCATTGAATCAATGAATCCAAAATTAAACAAGGTTGGGTGAACTAAATCTATACAAGGACCTATTTGCTGATCAATACAGAAATGGATGCCTGGGATCTCTTTACTGTGTGAAATATGAGGACTTATGAGAGAGAAATTGCTTTTGTTATTAAAAAAAAAAAAAATCAGATTTAATCTCCCCACATAAAAACATTATTTATCGGAGAGATGCTTTGTCCTAAATAATTCATGCTGGTTGTATAGTACCCAGAAGAGAGAAGACCCATCTTCCATTCCTAATGAGAGGGAAAAAGACCTCAAATATTTTTCTTGGATTCAATGGATGCCTGATCTCTTTACTGTGTGAAATATGAGGACTTATGAGAGAGAAATTGCTTTTGTTATTAAAAAAAAAATCAGATTTAATCTCCCCACATAAAAACATTATTTATCGGAGAGATGCTTTGTCCTAAATAATTCATGCTGGTTGTATAGTACCCAGAAGAGAGAAGACCCATCTTCCATTCCTAATGAGAGGGAAAAAGACCTCAAATATTTTTCTTGGATTCAATTCCATCAGCGCAAGGAGATGAAACTCTACTTGGCTTCTAGAGGGTGTCCCCCTCCACCACCGCATAAAAACATTATTTATCGGAGAGATGCTTTGTCCTAAATAATTCATGCTGGTTGTATAGTACCCAGAAGAGAGAAGACCCATCTTCCATTCCTAATGAGAGGGAAAAAGACCTCAAATATTTTTCTTGGATTCAATTCCATCAGCGCAAGGAGATGAAACTCTACTTGGCTTCTAGAGGGTGTCCCCCTCCACCACCGCGGGGGAGCTGACTCCCCCAAAACACAAAGGGAAACCACAACGCGCTGCATACGGAAGGCGAAGAGCTTCGGACACGTCTGGAGGCCAAACTTAGATCACCAGCAAGAAGCACCTGGCTTTGGCGTTGGGGTTCAAGGGATGACGATGGTGACCAAGTAGCCAGAACCCATCTGACAGAGGGAAGAAGGGTCTCCTGAAGAAGCCACCTGAATATGACCATAATATAAACCCAGCCTCCACTGTCTGTGGCTGGATGTGTTCCTCCAAAACAGGGTGGAGGTGAAGCCATCCTGGGCTGCACCGAGCACTGGCTCCCCCAGCAAAGCGGAGCTGGAAGACGACCAAAAGTCAACCCAGGCCACCCCGTATGAAGTACATGGGAGACACGAGCTACAAAGGTCAGTGGAAATCTCTCCTGGCCCAAAACGGGAACAGAATCGGGGCTGAAGAACGTGGATTCGGGGAAAAAAAGATGATTGGCCTTTTAGCCCATCTTGGGCACAAAATTTGGGGCTGGCTTTGGGAACTGCCTTGCACGGCCGTGTGCTCAGCCAGGTCCCTTTGTCCTAAGCGTGCTGCAAGAATTGATCCATCGAGGGCTGTACCTGCTCCGCTCTGAATAAATCTGCATATCAGCCACTTCCATGAATGAAAAATGCATGCGCCAGTAAATTGGAGGTGAAATAATACATCTGTTGTCAGCACTCTTTTTTTTCTCTTCCACGAGTTTCATTAAGAAACATATTGTCTCTGATAAAGTTAACACCACCGGTTCACTAATTGTTCCTGACACTTCCCTGCGGCTTCGATGATGGATCGCTGCAGAAACACCAGCCCCAGGCAGGCGGGGAGGGGTAAATTCACCTCTTTGGGCTATTTCTGAAAGAAAACATAATGAAGCTGCAGAGCCCGTGCCAGGGAATGGCCCTGAGCCGTGGCGAGGCTGGGGACACGGGGGTGGCAGAGGTGTCCCAGGAGCTCTGCGAGGTGCCAGTGCTGGATTCTGATCCTGCAGTGCTGCAGCGAGCTCCCGCTGTGCTTCCTCAAAAAATGCGAGTGCATGAATGAAAGGAGGAATGAGAAATAGCTGACCCTGGCCGGACACATCCTGGGTCCCAGGGGCAAACTAAGCTCAAGGGATAACCCCAGCCCCGGCTTCCCCGATCACCTTCATCCACCTGCATCTTTCAGCCTTTCTCCGCACCAGGAACTGGGCAAACCCAGAATGACTGGTTTTGGGTCCAGTGCCCTCTCCCCGGGGTGCTGGCAGCCTCAGGCCATTTGCATCACCACAGGAAGGGCCTCCATGGTGAGAAGGATGCGGAGGGACCGGGTGCTCGGCTCCCGCTCACACCTCAGACGATTTCAGCCCTCCCGTGGGCAAGGCAAGGGTGGTCATAGCAGCCAGCTCCACTCAGCATCACCTCGGGATGCCTGGAGAAGCCAGGTAGGGCAGTGACGATGCCAGTGCCCCCCACGCCTGCGTGAGCCCCATCCTGTCCCCATGCTGTCCCCCATCCTGTCCCCGCGTGGCCAGCGATCAGGTTAGCAGCTTGCAACACACCCAAGCACACAGCAAAGAGGCAACAGCTGCTTCCCGCTGGCCCAGATCGAGGATTTTAATTAAGGAGAAGATTTGGGGGAATAAAGGGGAAGATCCCTCCCAAAGCTGTAATTAAAGAAACTCAGGGCGAGGCGGGACAACAAGAAAGGACACGTCCTGCTGCCGATGGGGCTCAGCTCGGGAGGGCAGTGCAAGGGGAGTGGAGACCTCCACCATGGCCCCGTGGTGCTGGTGCAACCCCCTCCCCAAGGGGAGGTATCCCCCCCACACGCACAGGTCATGGAGGCTGCTCTGAACCCACAAAAACCACCTTTCAATCTTCACTGATGTCCCCCAGACCTCCAGCAAGATTCACCAAATGCAGAACAAGCAGGCACTCCAGCCTGGTTAAAAATACATCAAACCCAAATTCCTGTCGATTTGGCTCTGAGTTATGGCAAAGGTTTGCCGGGCTGGTGAAGCAGGAGGGTCCTCGTGGGATTCGATCCCAGCCCTGGCTCACCCCCTCTGAGCCAAAAGGGGCCAGGTCAGAGCCCAGGAGGCCACCATGGCCTTCGGGAGGTGGGTGCCACCGCCGCCAGGACCCGCAGAGCCCTTCTGAGCTCTCTGGAGAGGTGCCACGGTCCGGGACAGCCTGCTCCACAGGCTGGCCACCTTCTCGAAAAGCAGCACAGCTCGCCATTCAGTGTGCGCCGGTGCTCCGGGGAAAACACCATTTCAATACGGTGCTGCCGAGAGCAGCATCGCCAGCCAGGACGGGTGACCAAGGGCACCAGACCTCCCACCCCATCTCCAGCAGGATGGGGGTGGCCTGCCTGGGGAAGGTCCGAGAGCTGGGCTGGTTCCCCGTGTCTCTCCACCAGCTGCCGAGCCAGGCACAGCCCGTGCCACCAGCCCACTCAGAGTTGGTGCTGGAAACAGGGGATTTTCCCACTTTATTTAGCTCTTGGTGTGGCTCATCAGCCCTGGAAGAGCAGCTCAACCCTGTGGGCAACATCTGCACCCTGAAATGCCCTTGTTCTGGGAGGAGAGGCTGCGTGGCCCCCTCCAACACTCCAAAATCCTCCAGACTTCAGCAAGAAGGCACAAAGCCAGCCCCAGACAGGGCAGCAGCATCTGTCCTGGCCCCATCTGCTGCTCGGGGCAGAGTCTCCAGCCCCAGAGCTCCGTGACTTTGGAGATGGCTCTCCTAGCTCAGGCAACCCCAAACCTGCTCAGGAGACTCCCTGCTCCCATCGCAACATGGGACCGTAGGGACAGTCCCTCCTGGCCATCAGAAAGGAGAAAAGCTGATGGGGGTTCACAAGCCCTGATGCTGCACGTCCCTGCATGGCTGTTCGGTGCAAACCAGCCCCTTTCCCAGCCCCACGACTGCCCCCTCACAACACTTTGAAAACCCCTTTCCTCTAGTTCCTTTTAACCCGAGCTTCTGCTTCGCTTCTTTAATAGACGGGAAAAGGAAGAGCGCAGCCAACCTGCCGGGACAGCCAGCAGCGAGCCAGGCACTTGCCACAAAACACATCTCTGGCACCAGATGCCAACTGCCCCCAGAGGTGGGGGCTCAGCACGAGGCAGCGAGCAGGGAGGGGAGCTGGGGTGAGACTCTGATAGCAGGAAGGCCCCACGAAACGTCTTTCCAAACAAGAGCCAACCCTTCGTTGGCGCTGATGGCCACAGGAGCCAGGCTAGAACCCCTGTCCCAGGACCCAGAAGCGCTGCGGGAACCAGGGTTGCATCCTCGGACGCGCGAGTAGATGTGGCTGTGCCCAGGACTGCGGGTTCCCCGTCACGTTAGGGGCCAGGAAATGAGGTTTTGAGGAGAAAGGTGCAGCAACGGTCCCTTGTAAGGGGGAAGAGCCCCCGGATGAGGCATGGAGCAAAGCCACAGACCCTGGCACATGACAGCCACAGCATAAGTCTCAAAAAAACCTCAACAGCCCTAAGAAAACCAATGGGGTGGGAAGACAACCTGGAGGTACCGCTCCCTGAGAAGCACTGCTGCCACCCCGACACCTTGCGCTGGCAGAACCCTAGAAACCACCAGCACCTCTGCATCCTCCTGGCTTACCCCAGGCTCCCAAAATTGCACCCAACAACGTTGCCCATCACTCCAGCCTGGCTTTGCCAGGTTGCTCCCTGTCCCCGGAGCTGCGCAGCACCAGCCTGTATCAATCCAGGTGAGGCAGCTCCAGATTTGCACGGCAGCTGCTGTGTATTTACACAGCAATTACGAGCCCTGCAAAGGGGGGAGGCAAAGAGCATGGCTGGGGCTCCTGTTCCCAGGGCTGGGGACAGCTGCACACCAGCTAAACGCCTCCTGCCACCAGCAAGGGCTCACCAGGCACGGCTTCCATTGCTCGGTCACATCCTGGGGTACCCTCAAGCTCATTCAACAGCTTCTCGTCGCCGACACTGAACAGGACCTGTTGCAGACGGTGATATTCTGCAGGGCCTTTGCAGAGGGTCAGGACAAGTTTTTGTCTGGAAATAATTAATTGCCTCACTGAGCCAGAGCGGCGATGCTTGGAGAAGCCACGCACGCAACGCGTGCTTCATGGCATTTGGGGCAGCTTCAGACCCAAGCTGGAGCTTTTGTCTGAAACCTTGGATTTTATTTATGAAATCTCAGCTTCCATAAGAAGAAAAGAGCCTATCACTCTAGAAGAGACATAAGCGGCCCTGAGCACGGAATGACACCAAGGAAAACACAGCTGATATCAAGGTAACTGCTTTGGTCCATCAAGGTTCCCATCTCCTCCACCCCGAGCTGCTCCAAGATGTAAATCAAGTGCAAAAGCCGCCCTGGCTTGCCAGGCTTCTCCGCAGCCCTCTGCCCACGTGCCTGCAGCACTCACCGCCGCTCCCGGCGTCTGGAAATAAACAGCCTGTTCCAGCACCGCTTGGTATTTCGAGAAAGGTTAACACAGCATGCGAAGGGCCAGAGCCACCGCTCACGGGGGCTGGAAAGCCTCCAGGCAAACCTGCTAGAGGACTGGGGCTCCCTGCGTAGGAGGTGACCTCTTCGGTCCCCCCCCCCCGAAGTTTTCACTTCAACCTTCCATATTTTCAGGCTTTGCACTGCTAAGGCTTCCTTCTCCCACCCCCACATTTCCCCACCTCTGAAAAATCAACAGGAATTTCAAGCCGAGAGGGAAGCCAGGAGTTTTCCCCCTGCCTTGGGGCTCCTGCGCTGAGAGGGAAGCCAGGAGGTCCACGTTTGCCGGGCAAGCCGGGAGTTTTCCCCCTGCCTTGGGGCTCCTGCTGAAGGCAGCAGAAAGTCACCCCAGTTTTCCAGCACCCCATCAATGGGGAGTTGCCGTTGGCCCTGATGCAGGTCCCAGGGGAATGCAGCAGCAAAGCAGCTACACATGGACCGGTCCCATGGCTCGCTCCATAAATGCGCACAGGCTGGAGCCGGATTTGCAAACCAGGCTGCTAGGACAGACAGAAAAGGCTGGGAGATACTTTATCCAAGCCAGCGGTGAAAACAGAGCAAAGCTTAGAAACTCCTGTCCAGGGGTGACCAGTTATCAGGGGAAAAAGGGAGGGCACCAAAACCCCTGGATACCCATGATTAAACCAGAGCTTGAACTCTCCTCGCCCCAAAACAAGCCACCTACCCTTCTGTTTGGAGAGGAGAGCTGGGAGACATCCACAGCATCTCACCACGGGCAGCAAAGACCTTCTCCACCCAAGCGCACCTCACTTAACCCCTTCCCTCTCTGATGGGCTACGCTAGTCCCTCCAGGTGCCAGCTGTAATGATTTTAAAGCCTCAGGCTAGCCTGGCTGGGCCTGGAAAGGCTGAACCATATTCCTGAGGTCTCATTGGTATTCTGCAGCTTCAGCTCATTAGCACTTAGGTGCTACGAGAGTGGGAGCGTTGGAAGTTTCTGGGTGAGACAGCTATTAAGGGAGGATTGAACACATCTCATACAAACCAATGGCCTGCGTGAACCCTCTAATTTACGCTATCGATCTAGAAGGTGTCCACAGGCCACCTGAACCAAAAAAAAAAAAAAAAACCCGCCCTAGATACAGTCTCAGCCACCTTCAGAAAAAGAAGAAAAATTAAGCAAAATAAATAACCCGCAGCCCCAGAAAACTGGCTGCATCATCACACCCCCTGCTAATGCTATTAGCCAGCCCTCCTCCAGAAACGGCTCTTCAGGAACGGCATGAGCTCCAGCTCAGCAGCTCCTGGGGAGACCCACCAGCCCAGCAAAGGGCCAGTACGACCAGTACAAAGACCCACGCTATACTGGGAGAGCACATTTGGGGCTCTGCCCTCTTAAGAGAGACCGTGCTCCCAACACATGCTGCTCAGCAAAGGGCAGGGAAAGCTGCTGGCACGTAAATTCAGGAGGGCTGAGCTGCTGCAGCCCTGATGGTCCCAACGTCCTCTCCCCGTGTTGGATGTGCTGAGTTTTCCCTTCTCTGCAGCGAGGGCTGTGTCCCCCTCGCCCAGATTTGGGGACTGCCTGTTTACACCTCATGACAGACCCACAGGGAAGTCACCGGGCAGAAATAGCCTCTTTTCGCCTGCATTTGAGACAAATGGGGGGAAAAAAACCACCAGTTCTCCTAATAAGGGAACTCAGAGTGATGAATTTTCTGCTTCTCCTGAAGTTCTTTCCTCGGAGGCACTGATGCATTTTTAATGGGTTTCGATGTCGCTATTAAGCTGGTAATTGAAACAGAGAGCCCTCCAGCTCGGCCCCGGCCCCGCGGCAGGTCGG
>NW_008796063.1:8856750-8873290 GCF_000699145.1 Aptenodytes forsteri
GGGTGCTGCTGCTGCGGGGGTCCCGGCTCGTACAACCCCCGGATCAGGACGGGCGTACGAGGGAGAAAGCAGCTGGTGGCAGGACCCCATCCCGGGCTGCTGCCCACCCATCGCCGGTGTGCTCAGGAGCCTGACCAAACACCGATGCGCCAACTGCAACAAAAGAGGCGACGAAGCAGGTTTGAGGGTGAATTCTATTGAAAAGAATGAATTTTATTGAAAAGAATGACTGGGTTTAATGGGTACAGACCACTCTCAAAAATACAAGGCTAGAGGGGCTACCAATACGTGTCAAAATCCTCGTTCACCTTAAAGCCAAGCTGGTTCCCCCCAGGGCTGCCGTTCCCCCCTGCCATGGCAGAGGGGACGCAGCAGGACAGGAAAGCCTCGGATGTGAAGAGGGACAGGCAAGACCCACGTCGAATGAAGCAGAGCAGACGGCACACGGAGGTGTTGTGTTTGCCTCTTCAGCAAAGCCTTGCTTCATCCACAGGGGCCCAAGCCCACCCCAGGGGCATCTCCTCAGTGTTTGAAAGGGCAGATGCTCCCTTTCCCCAAAATACAGGAATGGGGACTTTCTCCAGGAGGAGAAATGCTGCAAGAAAAACCCAACCAAACATGAAAAAAAAAAAAAAAAATCACCATTCCCCAAAGCACCAAAAAAGGGTGAGATAAAGGAAGGGGAAAGGGGTCGAACCAAGGAGAGAAGGGAAAAAACAGAAGCTCAACATCAAAACAAAAACCAATCCGAAGTAACCAACTATGGGGAAAAAAAAAAAAATACAATTGTACATCTCAGCTGCAGGGCTGTCAAACCTACAACTGTACATCTCAGCTGCAGGGCTGTCAAACCAAGGGGGTAAGGGTGCTCCCGGAGAGCGTCGGGTGGTTTGCAGAGCAGGATCGAGGAGGGAGACGTGGAGAACATCAATCACTTTATTTTATAAGAGGTGGGGGGGCAGAGTCAAACCGAAGGGTTTGTCCAGCTGGGCCTGGGCTGATTTTCTTGGGGTTCGTTGACTCGGGGAAGGGGATCAGAGTGGTGACAGGGGGAAAAGCGCTTCCCCCAGGAGCGGCTCACAGGAATAGATGGTGTCAAGCAGCCCTGGAGCAGCCCTGTTCCCGGGCAGAGGGTCCCCAGCGCCGCTTCAAACCCCAGGCTGCAGGAGTGGGGAGCAATGAATTTAAGGGGACATCACTCTTCATTGGGTGGGGGACCCTGAACGCTGGAAATGCACCCTGAAATCCAGACGTCCAGGGCATGAATTTCAGGGAAAACATTTTTAAAAGATTCAGTTGAAAAATAGATGCTTTTTTTTTTTTTAAAAAAAGTCTTAGGCCAGGGTGTCATCTTCTAGTGACCCCTTCCCCACCACCCCAAGTTTAGCCAGAAAAATGCTAGCCAATTCACCAAATCTGCTGGCCACATAGACATTCACACATTCATCATTGATTTAAAAATATATAATATATATATAGCTCGCACACATACACAAATATATATTAGAAAAGAAAAAAAATCCCTCTGAAAACTCAATCTATTAAAAAAACAACAAAATCCACAGCCGGTGCGTTTATCCCGTGATCACGTACAGTAGAAGACAGAAATCCCTTTTGCTCCCGTAGCTCCTTGCAGAGTGCTCAGGCTGTGAGAGTGGGGAAACACATCAGGTTTTCACAGTGGATTTGTTAGCGGAGAAGGAACTGCTCCTCCCTCCTCCCACACAGAAGGGCTTTAATTTATAGCAAGTTAGATTAAAACTAGGAAACATGTTACAAAGTCCATTATATATAGACATAAAATGTACAACTGTTGGCAGCCCCCGTGCGAGTCACTGGGGTTTCGATCTCGGCTGACACCTCGGCGGGCAGCTGGAGGGTTCGAAGGCAGTTCGGGACACGAGGGGTGCAAGTACGGCCTCCAAAACGAGCGGGTGTCACAGTGCGAGGTCTTACGTGAGCTCCAGGTTGGAAAGGAGAGGGAAATGGAGTCTTCTCCAGGAGCCAGGGAAGGCAGAGGCAGGGGCGGCGAAAGGCATTAGATGCCCGGAGGGGGGATGCATCCTCCCAGCCCAGGGCTGGAGGGGAGAGAGGCAGCGCCCGGGGACCTGCTTGTCTCTCCATCACCTTGTGCCCATGTGAGGAAGGGAGCACTGGGTGCTGGATGAAGTCCCATGGGCAGGCGTGGGGAGAGCGTGGGTCGCAGCTTGCGTCAAGGTGAGCTCATCGCAAAATGCTTCCCCCCTCCGCTCCCTCCAAGGGAGTGGCGTATCGATTGAGGGAGGGGGACACCCGGTCTGGTGCTGCCTCGAAGGGTCACTACGATGTCGAGCCAGGCATTAAAACAGCCTCTGGTGTGAACAGCGGCATGCCCAGGGAGCCCCACAGCCCCCCAAAAAGCTGCGTAGGCTCCTGGGGGCAGAGAGCCAGGCACAAAGGGAAGGCGAGCGAGACCAGACGCCAGGGAAGGGGCTTTAGGCAGGCAGGGGAGAAGAGTTGGGCAGGCGCAGCAGCAGTTTTTCTCTCTGCTTTTCCCAAGCAGCAAAGAAACACAAACCCCCTGCGCTGTGCACCAGGCTGCTGGGGAGGGGAGATGCCCTCTGGCACCCTCTGCCCCGGCTCAGGCGCCACAGGCACAGTCCTCTCCCAGGAGGGATACACTGGCGTCAGCAGGGAACTCCCGAGCCTTCGGTTCTTTGTGGCTTAGTTGGAAAGGTGTTAGCTTCAAAAGGCTCATCCTGGGGGGATTTCATTTACAGGGCAAAGAGAAAAGAGATTGTGAGGCCGGATGGGGCCAGAGATGCCCACGGGTTGGGGAAGTGCGATTTGTGCAAACCACCGTTAACTCGAGTCCTCATTCGCCCTTCTGCGGGGAAGCCGGGGTGGAGGGGACTGCACGAAGCTGTGAGGTTTGAGTTAGGAGTCCTCCCCGAGGATCTCTGTCACGAAGGAGGCCATGTCAGTCTCTTTGGTGTCGTGCAAGGTAAAGAAAGGGTGTTCCTGCCAACAAGATCAAAGACAACATCAGCTGACACCCAAGGACAGACAAGCCCAAGAGCAGTCCCTGGGGCATGTCACGCAGCTGGCGAGGTGCTGGGGGAGAGGCGGACACCAGCCTCCTCCCCAGGCTCCCACGGACGCCATCCTTTAGCTTAAAGATTAACTAACGCTTTCAGGTTTGGCGTTTCTAGGTTCAACCCCAGCGGGACAGCCCACCTTGGCAGCTGTACTACCATCATTTGAGGTCTAAACTCACCAAGAGCAGATAGAACAGAGGTAGAAAACACCTAGAAACCCTGACCTTAACACCCGTGAAATCAACACACCCATCCCGCTCTGTGCCTGAAAAATCACCCACACGCCCTGTTGTCCCATTTCCTAGGACCTGCTGGACCATGCATTTGACTTTTGAAACGCACTGCGATAAAGACCAGCAGAAATGGCTTCGCACTTACCATAAGTTCTAAATAGTTCATTCGCTCAGCGGGGTTCTTCCTTAAGCTGGAAGACAAAAAATGGGAGAGAAAGGCTGTAGGATTTTTTTTTTTTTTTGGTTTTTTAACTAACGCTTTCAGGTTTGGCGTTTCTAGGTTCAACCCCAGCGGGACAGCCCACCTTGGCAGCTGTACTACCATCATTTGAGGTCTAAACTCACCAAGAGCAGATAGAACAGAGGTAGAAAACACCTAGAAACCCTGACCTTAACACCCGTGAAATCAACACACCCATCCCGCTCTGTGCCTGAAAAATCACCCACACGCCCTGTTGTCCCATTTCCTAGGACCTGCTGGACCATGCATTTGACTTTTGAAACGCACTGCGATAAAGACCAGCAGAAATGGCTTCGCACTTACCATAAGTTCTAAATAGTTCATTCGCTCAGCGGGGTTCTTCCTTAAGCTGGAAGACAAAAAATGGGAGAGAAAGGCTGTAGGATTTTTTTTTTTTTGCTGTATGTGGTCTATCACAAGGGATCTCCCCTTCCCAACCAACGTGACATCCTTCTCATGGGCAGCACCCATTCCTCTCCCTCCTCGGCCAGCAGGTTTGAACCACCAGCAAAGCAGCCAGGCAGGTAACTGGGAAAGGCCAACTCATGGTGTTTTGCCACAAAATACGCAAGCCAAGCAGCTCGCTGCAGTCTGCTCCATACAGCCTCGCTTGTCCGCACAGACCAGAACAAACAGGGAGGAGAGGAGATGGCTTCTCACCATCTATAGGGTGGGCAGATCACCTCAAGACTCGTTCGAGCCTTGCCTCGGTGGGCTCACCCCTGCCTGGCAGCTCCAAGCAGCACACAGGGAGCAGAGGGACACCCCGAGGGGAGCAGCTACTGTACTTAGCACCCACAAAACCATAAATCAGCTTTCACCCAGAGGCACCCAGATGCTGCCAGGGGTTCGTTCTCATTTCGTTGCCGCTTTGCAGGAACCACCAAAATTTCAGCAGCAATGACAGCAAAAGGAGAAGAGAAACCTCTGTGCCTTCCAACCAGCCTGGGTGAGTCAGGCCGAGAGCAAAACCAGTCTGGGCAGCGCTTCCTGCCGCGGCCGAGCACCAGCCTCCGTACGGTGAGGTGGGGGGAAATGGGCTCCAAAAGGACGACAAACCCAGCCCCACACTTTGCTCCAACCCCCACAGACCAGAGCTCCTCTTCAGTCAGGCTGGGAGAAGCCAACAGTCCCTGCCGGAGACTCACCACTGCGCCGTAAAGTCCACAAACTCCTTGGAGAAGCGATCGGCGGGCAGCTGGGGCGAAGGCTCCTCCACCACTTGCTTGAGCTGCTGGAAGGGGGTCCCCCAGGACTCGTACGGGAAGCGAAGAATGGCCAGTTCGATCTGAAGATGGAGACAGGCTGACATGAGACACCAGGACGAGCGCAACCCCACGCAGCCTGCCTACCTCAGCCTCTGCAGCCAGCTCAGATTCAAAATGAAAAAGCTCTTTCCTTACAAACTATTTTCAATTTGGGTCATACCACTTTGTATTTAAAAAAAAAAAAAAAAGACCCAGAGGAAAAATACTTCCTTTTGAGGCTCACTCAGCATATTAATGCATTTACAGGAAGCCACCAAAGATATGTAAAATGGGATTATTTAAACAGATAATAACAGCACGCCATTTCTGCACCAGCTTCCGAAGTGCTTTGCTCTCCATAAGCCAGCCTCTGGGTTTCAGACTAGTACTGTATGAGCTAGACACAAAAAAAAAATCCACAAACCCAAGAAAAACTAAGTGCTAGAACATCACTTAGGAAGATCTTTGCCAAACCACCTCCATTACCGGGTCCTTCCTACAAGTCACCTCTGCTCTGTCACCCATTCAAGCAGGAAAAAGCCCGTCACAGCTCTTGGGCAGTCGCCTCATGCCAAGGGTTGGCTCCCAACTCGAGACAGGCAGCAGAACCTCCAGACCTGCCTGGCAGGGCGGGACGGGACGGGACGGGAGGAATGAGAAACCTGAAAGGACGCAGGGCAGAGCCAGGGACCCCCGCCTGCCTCTGGCTCAGGCCTGGGGAGCTCAGCTCCTGCTGCTGGAAAACTGAATGAAACCAACAGCCCAGAAAGGCATGGATTAGCCCTGCAACTCAATGGCCCTCAAACCGGGCGGTCTGAAATCAATCAAACCCCTTCAGAAATTAAAAAAACAGGAAGCCAGCCCAGGAGGAAGACGTTAGAGGGAATCAGACAGGTCGGGGCTCCATTCAACTGCAGGCTGGCAGGCTTTCAGCAAGGTCCCCTCTCCCATCCAGCTTTGGAAAGGCTGAGAGATTTCGTCATTCACGCAATCTCCCATCCCACAGCTTCCTGCATTTTGGGAGGAAAGCCGGAGCTGATTACATTTCCAGCCAGCCAGCCCAGCTCTGCTCTGCACTGGCATGGGGACACCAAGGAGAGGGGCTTGGGTTTGGCACTGCGGACAAAACTAGCTGGGGAAGAGGGAATATTTGCCAAGAGGTCTGTGCAGCGCACACAAACGCAGGGATGCAGCGTCCAAAACAAGTCACAGCTAACAGGGCACAGGAAAAATTCCTGAAAATAATCTACCCGCAGAGAGACAGTCTCCTGGAAAGCGAGAGACATGTTCCCAGGTGGCATCCCCTTCGAGCCAACAGCTGGGATTTCCTTTGTCCTCTGGCGCCAGAAGATTTCAGCTGCTTTCTGCAAGATCCGTTCCTTGCAGGAGGTAGATAAACCATCCTGAGCAGCTGATGGGATTTTGGAACTGAAAGTATTTCCCCTTCCTGTTGGCTGCTCTGAGCTACCCTTGAGGCAGGACTTGCTGCAAACCATGCACAGCACCCCTTGCTGCAGCAGGGCAGGCTAACTCGCCCCGGTCCTCCTGCAAGGCTTTGCTAACACGGGAGGGGAGTGCACGAGGAAGGCTGTGACCCAGCTGCAGCAAACCCTGCTCCACTGACTGCCTCTCCAGCCCGCGCACGGGGAACCGCAGAGCAATTAAAAGCCAGACTCTTGGATGCCCAGCTAAGCCCACTGTCATCCAGATATTGCTCCCTGGGAGCCTGCCATCCACACCAACAGAGTTCAGAGCTAACTGGAGCTATTTGGAGCTGGCATTGTACGCAAGTAGCTCTGTGAAACCAAGCGGAGGGGTACAAGGGAACCACGTGGGGATAACAGGCCTTTATGTATCCCCCAGGATCCAGCAGGAACATGCAAGAAAGGAGAGGAGGGAAGAGAAGGGGCAGAAGACGGATTATCTCCTGGCAAGCTTGCCAGCCGACTTGGCAAGAGCTGCAGCAGCGATGGCAATGCTGGCTGCACGCCCCGGCTCACAGCTACCTTGCCCCGGAGTGAGATACCCCTGTGTGCACAGGGCAGCAGCACCACCCTGTGCCCTGGGTAATTCATCTCATGCCCTGAGCTATCACAATCAGAATTTAGCCCCATTTGGTGGGCATCCACCCAGGGTTGAAGCCACCAGATACCACCGCTCACGGCAGGGTTAGAGCCCCGCCGGTACAGACCCCGTCCCAACCCCAGGGCTGCAGGGTGCCAGTCCAAGCCCTCAGTGTTACCATTGTGATCCCCAGACTCCAGACGTCCGACTTCACGTTGTAGCCCTTCTGGTTCAGCTCAGGGTTTATTCTTTCCGGCTGTAACAGCAAAACGGAAGATATTACAACTCTATCTCGTTTTCCCAGTGCAAACCCCACAGAGCAAATCTCTGGCTCAAAACCCAGGTTGGGTGGATTCCCCCAGCTCATGTCCCCATGGAGGCACAGTCTGAGGTTAAATCTAGCACTGATTGCTCCACACAATCCACATAAACTCTCCCCTCCAGCTCCTGAGTGAGACTTGTACTATTCCTGCAGCATGATCCCTGCCTCAGGAGCACAAGCTACCCACACAGATGCCACGGACGGCAAAGGGAAATTCATACTGACTTGAGAGGATGAAATTAAATGATCCTGCCAAGAAAAGCCTCAGCATTTTCTAGCCAACAAGGAGCAGCCCTTCCAACCACCACAACCAGCACCAGCCAGTCTTTTACCCTTCTGCAAATGGAAGGTGGCAGAGGAAGAATCTGCTGCGGGATTAACACACAGCAGGGCTTACGGGGAGGGTAATCCCATCCTTGGAGGACTCTGCTGAGTCAGGAAGCCCAGAGCACTCTGAAGTGGTTTCTATCTCAGGACAGAGGTGAACCAAGACTGATTTCTAAGCAGCAGCCTCTTCGAGTAAAGGCTGCCGGCTCCAGCCCGACAGGAGCACACTTACAGCCATGTACGGTTTGCAGCCGGCATCCATGGTCTTCGCAACCGAGTCCACCAAGTAGCCGCTGATCCCAAAATCGCACATTTTCACATGTCCTTCCTTGTTGATCAGCACATTGGAAGGTTTCACGTCTAAGAGAGAGAACACGAGAGGGCAGATTGGGCATTTGCAGAGGTATCACAGAGCCTGAGACAAGACAGGGAACCCCCACCAACCTGGGAGGGGAGCAGGCAGGCCCTAACACAAGGGAAGGGAGACAAAACCCCACCAGTCTCATTTCAATAAAAGCTGTTCACAAGTAAAACTATAACCATGCCCCTCCAGGCAGAACACACCTCCTCTCTAACGAGGCAGGTCAAAAGGTTGAAATAAGATGTTGAGGAGTTAATGCCCAGCTCCTTAGGAGAGATTTATGTGCCCAACATAGCCTTAAAAGCTCAACTCTACCAAGTTCTCAGGACAGCTTGTCTCATGCCCATCATGATCTGTCCACAACTACACAAGGAACTATACCAGGATGAAGAACAGGACCTGAGTGAGTGTTACAACTCCCATCTGTGATTTGCAAGGTCTCCTTCAGCCCTCACCTTGCTAGAACTACCCAGCCAGGAAGGCTAGGGGATTTTGTCCCCAAGAGCTGCCTTCAATGTATCTCTGTGCTCAAAGAGAGCTAGAGATGCCCATAAAAATACAGGTAGTGAGGAATTCAGTTATTATATTCAACCCTTCATCTGGAAAGGAGGATGAGAACAACATCATGCAAGCAGATGTATGAAGGATACTTCTCAGGAATAGGCCTCGGGCATCTAGATCTGTCCACAATGGTTCCAAGTACCATTAGACCCCACCGTAGGCATCCCAGAGGCACACACCACACATCTCCTCGGAAAGAGTCCTCACACAACTTATTTCAAGGCTAGATCTCCAGCCACATCACGTTAACCCCACTCAGCACCTACCTCTATGGATTACAGACAGTTTACTGTGCAGATGCTCCAGAGCTCGTACAATCTGGGAACAAACACAGTGAAAGAGTATCCGTTAATCACACACAGCACCAGCCTTCCACTGCAAACACACCACCCATTTCCACACGCTGTGGACTCGAACAGAGACCTCCAATGGGCTCAGGGGATGCACAAAACCATGTAAAAACCCAAGAGGCACTCACAGACACGGCCATTTTCCCCAGAATGTCTTCGGGGATGGTTTTCTTCTTCTCCAGCACTTTCTTGTAGAATTTATCTAGGGAGGTGTCCATTAGCTCCATGCAGATCCACACATCGCCCTGTGGACAGAGAAAAAGCAGTTGAGAGGGAATTCCCTGAAAATCCCCGGGAGCTGAAGGGAGAGGTGGGGACGAATGGACAAACAGACACTGCCCCTTCCACACAGGGCAAGCCAAGGTCCCTGCCGCGCAGCCACTGTTGGCCACACCACCAGCACACAGGCTCCGCACTGGATAGTGATGGGCACAGATGTCCCGGTACCACCAAAACCACCTGCGATGGCTCCCTTAGAGGGTCTACCCCAAAGCCGGTCCGGGCCATGGACAACATGCTTCGGCACCTGCCATGCAAGTGAGGAACGGAACCTGCTCAACACTGTCTGACGGAGACAAGCCTTTGACTTTAAGTCATGGCAGCATCTCAAACAGCCCAGATGGGCTGAAGAAAGCAGAGGTGGTTTGGGACAGTTTAGCGCCTTCAGCACAATCGCAGGGGCCCGTGCCATGCAGCCCACCAGCCATCCACCAGCTCAGTACCTCGCGGAAGAGGGCTCCATAGAAGGTAACAGTGTAGAAGCAGTCAACTGTCCTCATGGAGATGTCCAAGTCCATCAATAACCTCTTCTGCTCCTGAGTGTTCACAGTCGCTCGAATCCTCTGAGACAAATATGAAAGAAGAGGGGTTTGATGTAGGTGGGATAACACCAATATCCCTCAGGCTGATTCAGAGGGCCTGCAGTTCTGAGGCCAGAGCAAGTGTTTTGGGCTTATTTTGCACCCAGTAGAACCCCGGGAGATGCCCAGATTCCCTCTTCCAGACAGCACCTTAATGAATGACAAACCTTTGGCGAGCTCTTCAGCGGATGCAGGATCAGGCCAGCAGCCTGGACAGGCACTCTGACATCCAAACCTTGCACTATCTAACTGCAGGCACCAAGACTGGCTTTCAGAGCCTGCTGATCAACCCCACAGTGTCCAGCTGGTATCAGCCAGACCCTCCAACAGCCAAGCCACACTGGGGATACGAGGCTGCCAAACCGAGAACAAGCCTGTCCCCATTTTGCTGCGACCAGTGGAGTTCAGCAGAGTCTCTCCGCTCCCTTGGAGCTGCACGTCCCAACCTCCATCTCCCTCAGCAAGCAGCTGTCCTCACCTTCACAGCCATGATGGTGCCGCTCTGCGCATGCTGGACTTTCTCCACCACGCCGTAGGCCCCACGGCCCAGCTCCGAAATTGCCACCAGGTCATCAGCTTCCACCTCGAAGTTCTTAAAGAAGAGAGACAAAAATCAGACACAGGCACGCGTATCACCAGGGACATCAGCAGAGGTCCAATGCTTGCAGCTTGTTCATGCAGAGCACTTCCAAATGATGGTACCTACAGGGCTCCAACAGTTCCTATATGTACCAGGGGCACCACACTTAGAGAAGATGAATATGTTTTTTGCTCTGTTGAACCAGAGCCCAAACCCTCTCACCCCGTACTCACCAGGGCTCATTTAACTCCCCCTCTGCAGCTAGAGATCAGGACTTTCATCCTTTAAGCCAGGGCATGCTGCCACTGGAAAGGACACCAAAGGTTGGTGCCTCTCTGCCTGCTTGGGATTACCCACACAAGGGTATTTCTGCGGTTGCTGAACTACTTGCAGGATTTTAGCAGCGCCCGTGCCAACATGGGCAGCAGTCAGGAGCCTCTGCCACAGCTCCAAATCCCCGTGCGCAGCCAGGGATCCCCACCTCGCCCCACATCCCAAGAGATCATCAGTCACAAACACACCTATGTGTCTAATAACACCTCCGCCTGTGCAAAGCCTCTCTTAGATGGGATGGTGCATGCAGCAACCCAGCAACTCAATTCCTAATTATCAGGGAGTTCAAATGCGTTTTACCTGCTTTTGATACTTTCTCCCACCATCAGAAAGCAGCCGGCAAGGTAAAATGTGAGTTAGCACCAATGAAGGAGCTCAGGCGAGTGCAACTACATAAGTCTCGCTTCAAGGTGGAAAAAACCCATTGCCAGTGCTCAGACAAGTGAGTGCCCCACACAGCAGGGAGCCAGCGAGCTCCTGCGCAACCCACAGACAAGTTTCCCTAAAGACATGTTACCCTGTAATTGCCTGCTCTGCTGGGCAGGGCACAAACTGTTTGAGTGAGACAGGGGCTATTTTTGGACTCTGCGTTCATCTCTCCTGATAAGTCACAGGCCTTCTTTTAGCCAGGCTTTATCCAGCCTCCAGTTTTCCTCCGGTCTCAAGGAACAAAAATATAATACCAGGATGCCAAATTGCCCCAGTAGCCACAAAGGCAACGAGGGTGGGAAACATCCACAGCACAGCGCCGGATACCGTGCCTGCGAGCTACGCCCAGAGTGGAGAGGAAACAGCCTTTGGCATTAAGGAGCCAAGCTGGGAGATGTGGCTGCTGGGCTCCTGGCCAGCAAGCGCCCCTCGGTGCTGGCCACGGCACGGCCAGCAACGACCAGGTCCGATAGACCTTCCCGCCAGCCCTGGCTCCATTTATTTGAGCCAGAAGTGCCTGGCAGGCGGCTGAGGCAGGGAGCAAGAGAGGTCTGTGCTTGAGCTCAGCACTGAGCTATGCACTGCCCAGCACAGGAAGGTGCCGGCCCTTTCCTGGGCAGGACGGTGGATCCAGAAATGAGGACCGCGGGGCTAATGGGGATGCATCCAACCCCCCACCCTGCCGCCCCAGGCAGCTGGCAGAGGAGCGGTGCAGGCTCGCAGCTCCTGCAGGGACCTCCAGGAAGGATCTGGTGGTGCTTTTCAGGACACGTGTTCTGCACTTGTTCCAGGTTATTGTTTTGTGGTTTTTTTCCCTGGCATTTACCCTAAGGCTTCCCCAGAAGCTGGCGGTTCCCAGCACGCTCCAGGAACCAGCATTGCCCTGCCCAGGAACAGAGGCGATGCACCAACAGAGCCGGCGCTCCCCTCCCCAGCATCGCTCACCCCGTGCCCTGGGGGGTTGGAGCCGGTAGCGGGGACGCAGGGCATCACCTGCACGGATCCGATGGACCCGAGGTCGTCACCCACCCCGTGGCCCAAAGCTGGCTTTCTGCCCAAGCCCTCTTCCTCCATCCCACATTGTGTTACTCCAAAAATACCCAGACCAGACCCCTCCTGCAAACACCAGTGCAGGCAGAGCAGGGAAGGAAGCGAGTCTAGAGAGCTTTCCCCAAGCTACAGCACTCTCCCGTTTCACATGCCATGCCCAGGCTGTAAAGTGAGCATCTGTCCCCGAGCTATTAATACACACGACACAATGGCCAGAAAATGACACAGGCAGCAGGGTTGTCCCCTGGACCCAGCCAAAGCTTCCTCTCCTCTCCCATCTGTCCCCTAACCCTAAAACCTTGCACCAAGGCTGAGGGGCCCAGATCCCATCAGCTGAGCCACCTCCCAGCCTGGAAGGTAAGCAGCTAGATATAGGGCTGATCCGATGCATGGTATTTTTAGCTCATTTGCAAAGCCTTCTGCAGCCCAGGAGAGCCCGTAACAAGAGAATGAAATAAAAGAGAGACAGTGGCTATTTCTAGCAGTGTTTTTCACCAGGTCACTAGGAAAGGCTTTGGAGAGCCAGAGAGAAGCTTCGTGCCCAGCTTCTCCTGGGCCACGGGCAGTAACGCAGCCCTGTGGGTCAGCAGGACAGAGAGGACTCTGTTTGGGACAGCCAGGGAGCGCGGTGAGGCCACGCTGATTTAGGGTGGATGGGCTGGGTCCATGCATTCAGACCGAGGTGGCCAGTGGGGCTGTCAAGGGACCACTGTGATCTCCCACTACAGACAAAACAGCACACCCAGCCTTTGACACCCACCTGCCTTGCAGGGACTGCCCGCAGGCAGGAGAGACCAGCCAGCGAGCACACGGGCTCAGAGACGAGCCATCTTGCAGGCAGGGTGACATGTTCAGCTCCCCAACAGTCACTGCTCTAAATACACACAGACACCCCATTGCTCCACAGGGCAAAGGTCCTGCTGTGGGATGTCTCGTCCCTGCAAAAATGCATGCCATGAAACTGCATCAGGACGGCACTGTCCTTCTCATGGGGTGCTCTGAAATCTCAAGATCCGATTTAACAGGTTGTCAGGCATGATTCATAAAACTCCCCATACAAGGGGCAAACAAAATTGGAAGCAAGCAAAAAAGAAACCACATTGACACGTACTTTATCTCCGATGGTAATGAACGCTCTGGAGTCCAAGTTCCTCGGGGGCCTGCAAGGAGAGAGAGAGAGAGAGAGAGAGAGAGTGTGAACTCCTGGGGAAAGTGCAGCTTTCACTCACAGGAAGAAAAAAGCAAGAGACAGCAGAAAAGTGCAGGCGAGGGGAAGAGTTGCTCTGTCTTTCAGAGACCCCTAATTCTATCTACAGGTGAGATGTGGCAAGAAGAGGGGACACGCTGCAGCTAGCAGGAGGTAGGCCGGGGGCCTGCAAGGAGAGAGAGAGAGAGAGAGAGAGAGAGAGTCAGCAAAAAGCCCAGCTTCGTTAACCCTCTTGGCCAGAGCCAGGTTTCAAGATCCTTTGAGCACTTTCAGCCGCTGCTTTCCACTGTGTCTTATTGTCATGGGTTCAAACCAGCCCCCTCCAAACACTCACAAATGCTTTAATTGTGCCAGTAACACCTCAGCCCACACCCATGAGGCACTTGCTGCACGCAGTCAGCGAGAACCCCAGAGTGTCAGCTAGGTGAAACATGCATCAAACCAACAAGCTACAAAACCATCCCTGCTCAAGAGCCTGAGGAACCGAGACCGACGGGATGAGACGTTTCTGTGGCAGAGCAGCTCAGCTGTCATGTTTTGACAGGCAGGTGTTGTAACAGGACAGCCACGTAGCCCAAAACGCCGAGGGAACAACAGGTAATTCCTCACCCGTGAGTCATTTGTGTACACTCGCAGGCCTGTTTCAGGCAGTGTGGCAGGCAGAGCAGGCAGCACTTCAGTGTCACACGTTGCACAACACTGTGCAGGCGAAAGTCTTCCTTTATGGCTTTTTTCCTCATTGCTGCTCACTTCCCATTACGGGCAGCACGGTACTTTTAGAGCCGACACGAGTGTTTTGTCCCTCGTGCCTCGCTTCTCTGCTCTCCCCATCCCCTGGGACCTTCTAAGAGTGGAGATCGCCCAACTGGTTTAGCCTCCCAATTCCCATCAGAGCAATACAGCAACCTCCAGCTTCAAGGAAGTACTTCAGGCTCACAGCAAAAGCCTTGCACTGCGCAAATATTTGCACTGCAGCTTGAAAAGCACAGAGAAAAGGAGTCGCGGATAACTTGCACCAGCTTTTACACGAGTGCTCTGGGCATGCAAGCGCCCTGCAAACTCCGGCATGACACTTTCTCCAGAGGAAATTCAAACACCGATAGGAGCAGAGGCAGATGCACCCATGGGAGAAGGAGGTGGCTGTTGCATGCAGGGTGCATGCTAGGCTGCACAGCATTAATGGGCAGTTCCCCTGGCTCCCCCTCCGGCAGATCTGCCCTATCTACCTGGGGTTTTCAGTAGCGATATTTCCCCTTCGGCGATTTCACTGCTCTCCTGGAGTTGGGAGGCTCTCTAGAAAGGGTTTCTGGAGCAAACAAGGCTCAGCGGTGGAGGCGCAGCCCAAGGTGTTTTGGAAGAGCACCATGGAAGAGGAATTTTAGCCGTCTGTTCTTTGTCAAACCAAGCGCCACTACCTTGGGCTCTCCCCCACAGCATAACAAGCATCAGCCACACAAAGCACGCAGGGCAGAGAGAAATTCCAGTGCCTTGAGATACTGCTGGCCACTGGCCCCCGGCACCAAGCAGCACAACAACGTAAGATGTCTGTGTCCTCCTCCCACCAAGGCGAGGAGCTGCAAACAACTCAAACTAGCCCTGACGCACAGGTCAGGGGGAGGATGCCCTGCCGTGCGGAGCATCACCCAACCCTCTCCCCCCTGCTCCTGCCGTGGTCCAGCTGCCACCACCTCTTCTCTTCCCCTGCACTAAAAACCTTCCCCTCTTCCCTCGGACAGATTTGCTCTCTCCACCACGTCTTTGCCCTTTGGCACCGGCACAGCCGTGGCAGAAAGACTGGAGAGTCTCCCAGCCTTTGCCTTTCAGCCATTTCAAATCAAACAGGCACCTCCCAGAGAGACACACACGGTGCATGTGTCTGCACGCACATGTGCGGATGTGTGTAATTCCTTCTCATCACCCGCTAGCCAGAGCTTAAGATAGAAAAATTAACTATGCTGATTTTGTGAAGTCGTCGTGGGCCATTCCCCTTGAGGCGGCGCTGAATCCAGCTCCAGAGAACCGCCGGCTGGCTTTAAGCAGGAGAGACACTTACGTTGTGTTGGCAACGGGCTGTTTGATGGGGATACATGTTATCCTCAGTTCCCGTGTCTTCTTGCTTTTCACTGGAAGAGAAGATGCACACATGAGCAACTGGCATTTCTACTTTTCTTCCTTCAAGCATCCTCTTGCCTGCAGCCACCAGGTAGGGAAGGCAGGGCCTGGATCCCCTATGCTGTGCAGCTACGGCAAGATAAGGAGGTCACAGTGCTCAGGACCATTTGCCCAAAGTTTCAGGGAAGAGCCAGAAGCACAAGTGGGTCTCTGACCCTGTCAAGCACTTGCCTGCAGAAATACCCAGCGGAACATTGACAGATACCATTTTCCAAGTCTCACAGCCAAGCACTGCCTTGCAGTGCTCCTCATACACCCCAAAAGTGCTCTTTACCCTTCATGGCCATTAACAGTCCCCTCTCTTTGGGGATTTTAATTGCTGATGTTCAGGAGATGGGTTAAAGCTACGATTTCTGCTGGGCACTTACCCGGTTTGTGCGGCTCCAAGGATCCTTTGGAATCTGAAAGAGAGAAGGGAGACGCCAGCTCAGCCTTCATGCTCCAGACCCGCCGGGTACCAACCCTGTATCCCTCACGGTCCCACGCACGGCCCAAGGAGAGCCCTCCCGGCTGGGCTGCAGGCAGAGGGAGGCAGACGGGCTGCCGGAGCCCAGCCCAGCAAAGCCTGGCCCGATCCCCGTTTCTCCAGCCACAAGAGGTCCCCACGCCATTAGTGATGCACAGGGCTCCCGAAAACTCTCCCTGTCCGGATCGTCCTTGCCCCACAGCCCTCCGGCCCCCACCCAGGCTTTCTGGGGAAGAGCCAGACCCGTTCTGCAGCACAGGTCGGATCTGGCACGGAGGGCGACGGCCATCAGACCTCAAGCGAAACCAAGGAGTTAGCCCCAGCAGGAGAGGGGACACCCCACACGCAACGAGGGGAAACCAGGGCAAAACCAGACAGGAGCTGACTGAAAAAGCCAGTAGCGAACCGGCCACAAACGCAGGCTTGCAGAGGCTGAGACCCCGCCAGACAAGGCCCGACCTCATCAGGGGTGACTGGCGAGAGGATGCTCTCTTCCCTCTCCTCCCCAACTCCAAACAGCACTGAGATAACATAACCTACTGCTGCAGAGGGAAACGGGGTTCAGGCAGGTCCAGGGCAGGCCAAGCACTTGCAGATGAAACTACAGGGACAAGAGATAACCAGCATGGGGGGGGGGGGGGCGGCGGGCCGGAAAGGGGA
>NW_008796063.1:8874015-8877843 GCF_000699145.1 Aptenodytes forsteri
GGGGGGGGGCGAGCGGGCAGCAATGGGCAGAGGAGACCTGCGCAGGGCTGAGAATCAGCTCCCTGCGGTGCCGCTGACCCCAGGCTGCTCACCGAAGCCCCAGCCGTTCCTCCATCGGCAAACAGCTCACCCACCTACCCCAGCTCGCTGGGAAAATAAACAGACCATGAGGGGCTGGGATGGGGGCTGAAGTGATACAGCTGAGAGCGTCGAAGTCCTGATCCCCCCCCCAAGAGAGACAAGGGGGCAGCTGCGCTTTGCAGCTAAAGGCAATTCTGGCTGCACAGACCTGGAAGATGCATTAAAAAGCACAAACAGCAAGGTGTGCTCCAGGCACCGGGCTGGGAGCAGACAGCTCGGCATGGCCTTGGACAGCCCTTCAAAATGGCTCCTACCTGCCTGGCTCCCAGGAACAGGCATGCGGACAAAGTCCAGCACTGCGAAGGCTGCCGGGGAAGGGAGGGGGAAAGGCGAGGAGCTGGGATTTCAGCAGGAGAGACAGCACCATGCGAGAGCTCCCGCAGCAGCAGTGAGACAGAATGACGATACTTGTCCAGCATGTTCCCAGCACAGCCAGCCTCCGTCCCCATCCCTGTCCCCCGCCAGCTCCAGATGCCTCAGCTAAAACAGGTGCCTGAAACTCATTTTACCAGTCCTGTCCCTCCCCAAATGCAAACCTCGCTGAGGCTGCGGGTGAAAGCTGGTCTGCAAGATACTGCAAAGGTCCCAACTGCGGGACCAGCAGCAGCCCTCCCTGCTGAGGGAATCAGCACGGATCAGTCCATATCCCCATCTTATCTGCCACCTTTCCTGCATCAGAGCCGGCCCATAAGGTCTGGGACCAGCGCAGTTCCTGTGAGCTACAAGAGCAATGTGAACTTCCAGCTCAGTGAAACCAGCCAGCGAGCCGCTCCACCCCAAACCGATCCCGCTTGGCTGGAAACCATCTCTGGAGACCTGACCATGTCACGGCAATCACAGCTTCTAATTCGTGAGTCTGCAAAGTTTCCCTTCCCCATCACCCACCCAGCAGGGCTGGAAAGGGGACTATCAATAGCCCAGCATGCCCACTGATGACACTTTGCAAAATACCTGGTTGAGCAATGACAGGAGCAAACGCAAGACGGAGCCAAAGGAAAGATGCCATCCATGGGTTCAGAAGTGCCTCCCCTTCCTGCACCCAGCCTCTCGCTACTCAGCATGGGAGGCTGACCACAGAACCTAAAAACTGGGGTCCCCAGAGTCCTTCTGCACCCAGGCAAGCTGGGGAGCTCACCATGAACACACATCCCATCCCATCCAGGGGGATGGATTTAGCTCGCTGCTGACCAGGAGCCTTGCACTGAGCATTTCTCCCCCGTGACCTGCTCCGAAATGCAGACAGCGGTTTGCATGCAGCACCCCCAGGCAGTTACCTGCCAGACCTCTACATGAAGCCCTGAAACGTCCCCCATCCCGACCGATATTTTGCTTAATCTGTTTGCTCTCCCTCTCCCCAATTGCCATAGTAATCCTGCAGCCGGCACAAAGCACCTTCTGTGCCGCCGCTACCCTGGCAGCACCGGCCGCAGCACGGTGACTCACGCGGCGGGAGCAGGGTCCACACGCTCCCCGAGCCAGGCGTCCCGCAGGCTGCGGCATCAGCCCTTCCTTAGCCCTGGCTGTAAGAGCCAGGCCAGAGGGAGCTGGGAGCACCCAGCCCGGGGTCAGGAATCAATGGGGTGCATTGTTCAGTGGAGCCCAAGCTCACAGACAGGAGGATTTGCAAGCGCGGGTTAGAGGGCCAGCGAGGGATGGGGAGATTCCCCGTTACAAACCCCCTGCACCATACAGGAGAGTCAATTAACGTCTCTGCGCATCAGTCATTCCCCGTGAACTCTGCTATAGCAGGGGTCCTGCACATCAGCCCGCTTCCCTGTACCCCCAAACCGCTGCCCTTCACTTCCCAGCATCATACTGCCGGGGTCAGTGACAATCCCCTTCCCACCCTGCCACGCCTAGCCCCAAAATGCATTTCCTAGCTCCAATCTGAAAAAGCACCGATTAAACCGGAGGTATTCTGCCACCACTCCCAGGCTCTGGCTGGGCCACCTACGCTGGTGGAAAACCCAGCTCAGCCCATGCCTGCAGGAATAAAATCAGCCACGATGCTGCCCTGCAGACGGGGGAGCTGAGGCGGAGGTTGGATTCGCCTGTTACAGCTCTCCCAAAATTTGCCACGAGCTTTCCAGCACCCTGCAGGCTCGTCTGAACTCTTGCTTCTTGCTGCAAGCTTCTCCCGCTGCTTGCAGCGGCATGGGTCTGCCAGGCAGAGGTGGAGTAGGCAGGCACCACTTCCCCTTGAGCACAGCCCGGAAAAAAAAAAAAGAAAAAGAAAAAAAAAGAAAGAGACAAGCAGTCCTGCCCCGAAGCTCTGCACAGCCTGCTCGGGGCAGGCAGAGCCCTGACACGGGAGGTGGGGGCACGGCACAGCCTCCTCGCTATTGCACAGCCCAGCGATCGCCCCTCAAGCACCCAGAGGCTGCCGGGCTGCCTGCTGCAAGCCCCAGAGCTGGATGCATCACCCCCCGGGAGGTGACCTCGTTCTGAGCCTCTGCAGCCCCCCAGGGAAAGCCCACGCGCTGTTTCAGGGTGAATGAGGTTGAAGGAAGGACTTGGGCAGGCGTGGGGGGACAAAAATAAAATGGGAGGAACAAAAAGGCAGTGGGATGGGCATGACGAGACCTTGCAAATCAAGCCCTTCTGTCCCGAGTACATCCCAGGGCAGCATTTGCTTTTAGCCCCCGCAGGCAGCTGCTGTCAGCTCCTTCTCACCAGCAAGGCCTCGGCACTGTCTCTCCCACGTTTGGGATCCCGGTAGGGTCGGTGCAGGAGGAACGGCTATAATGTGAAGAACGGTTTATGTCACCTGAAAATCCTGGAAACACGCTAGTTTCCCAGGGCACTGGGCTCTTGCAAGAGGAATAGCTGCAAGCACAAAGCAACGCAGTTCCCCTCTAGAGATCCCTCCACGTGGGCAAAAAGGCAGCAGGACAAAGCGATTTGGGGACACGTCCCGGTTACCCCTGCGAGCCCCAGGGCTCCACTGCCAGCCCTGAGCACGCGGGACGGCTGGGTGCTGCCGGCGCAGCGCTCCGGGCGGCGGAAGGGGCTGCCGGCCACGGGGGCACGCGGCACAGCGCCTTGCGCCCGGGCAGGGGAAAATTAGCTGACAGAAGTTCCTGGTGCGGATGAGATTGTAACCCACGTGATGCTGCAGGCACGTAACTGCATCCTTTATGCTAAGAAAGGAACCATTTCCTCCTAAAGAAAGAAAAAAAAAAAGCCTAACAATTTCTTTTCTCATGGTATAACCTCCACCAGCTAAGAACTGAGACAGATGTTTCCTGGAACTGCTTAATTCAACATCTGAATCCTCGTCTTTGCCACCACCAACTCCAGTCCTATTAAGTTGCACCTCTCCCCGGGAGGTTTATCCTTCCCACTCCGCTGGCGTGGGCGGAGAGAAACGAACAGGACAATCTAAAGAACTGTAAATAAAACTATTTGCCTGAGCCGACCTTTGAAATTAAACCTCTCCGCTGCCTCCCCAGGGCTCTGGTTCCAGCCCCAGGTGAAGTCCTGGGGACGGCTGCAGCACGGGAGGCTGCTTCCAGAGCCACGTCGCTTTGCTAGTGCTGGGGAAAATGTTTCGGATGCATCCCGGTTCTCCTCGATCCGAGGAGGAGAGTCAAATGCCATGGATGGGGCAGGAGGCTGGATCCCAGCCCTGCTGCAAAGAAAGAGCTGAAACAAAAAAGCATCCAAAAAAAAAAAAGAAAGGAAAAA
>NW_008796063.1:8878450-8881007 GCF_000699145.1 Aptenodytes forsteri
GTCAAATGCCATGGATGGGGCAGGAGGCTGGATCCCAGCCCTGCTGCAAAGAAAGAGCTGAAACAAAAAAGCATCCAAAAAAAAAAAAAGAAAGGCAGAAATTAAAGGCAGGGTGCAAAGCAGAGAGGGGAATTTGTTTGCTTTGGTCATGAGAGCCAGCTCCTCACAGGCACACTTTGTGCTATTTTCCACTGTTGAGGGTGGAAAAAGCTATCTGTGGAAGTGGAAAAAAGGCTCTCAACCTGCCGAAAGCCATCACTCATCGGCCCGCCGAGATCCTGCTGCAGAGAGGGGCTCCTGCGGGTCATCGCTGCCCCGCGCTCTCCACTTCTGCAAAAAAAGTGAGCGAGGAGGAGGAAAAAAACACGCTTCAGAAAAAGCCCCTTTCAGCCTTAAAACAACCTGTCGGCCTGCACTGAATGAGAGCTCCTGACTGCCGGGGCTGCCGTGGGCGCCCGCCTTTCCAGTGCAACAGGCTTTTTAGCAGGGGATGACCACGCAAGAGCTGCTGGAAAACCCTGCGTCCCAGGAATGCAACCAAAACTGGAGCCAGGAGCTAGCTTTACCCACCGAATATTCTCTTTAGCCATGCTAGATTTTTTTTTTCTTTACAATTAAGATGCCAGTGTTTCAACTCCCCCCCGCAAAACATGCAAGTTTCCAGTGCTTTAAAAATAGCTCCCCAGCTGCAAACACCGACCCCCCACCCAAGCAAGGAGAAAGAAGTAAAACCACATGGATTGACCCAAAAAAGTTACATGGCCTCTTTTAGCATCAGAATCAGCCCTTCACTCTCCCCCACCACGTGTTTTGGAAATTGCAACATCTACCTTGCTTCTTGTCCATGGTTTCCCAGAAATGAAGAACAGCGCCGGCACGCCTGGCAGAAGAGAGGGATGGCGGGGCGGGCTGAAGGAGGGAGGGGAAAAAAAATCCCGCAGGATCCAGCACACGGCACTTCTTGCAAGCACAGATGATTATTTTCAGTGGGAATGCATGGCCCGAAGCGCTCGCCGGCTTCACGCAGCTCCCCTCACCTGGCGTCCCCAGCTCCCGGGGGTCCGCGAGGCTGCGAGCAGCAGCGAAGGCGAGCGGGGGGAGACGGGGAAGGTAGCGCCGCGTTCCCTCATCGGCAGCTGCCGAGGTTGGCCGGTCTCGGCTCCGATTACCCTTGAAAGCTCAACAGTTGTAAAAACTGCAGCGGCGAAATAGCAGATGACGTCAACAGGAAACTGGGGGGGAGCCAGCTCCAGCTCCGGGAGCCACTGAAGCACTGGATTGCTACAGTGCATCCCGGTGGGACGCGTTTTCTTCCGACAAATTAAATCATTCAAGCCTGGCCTGCAGGCAGAGAGGCAGAGCCCGCTCCTGCCTCCTCCGTCCCCCTCCCCAGGCATCCCACCGGAGCGACCCTTGCTCGAGGACAGCCCTGCTGCCACCCAGCATCAGCCGGTCATCAGAGCAGAGGGAAGCCCACGCTCACTGGTTCGGGCGCCGAGGGGGTGCCGGGATAGAAAGAGGTCGCATTTCTTTGTGCTGCAGGTGACACGCTAATTGCTTTGCCGCTAACAACTATTACCACAACAAATAGTAGAAATATTGTTCCATGACAATACCGGCACAGAGCTTAGCAGCTATTCCAGGGTGACAACCGAGACGGCATCTCTGGTGTCAAAATATAAATTGCTGCATGGATTTGGCTGGTAAATAGCAAAGGAGAGAGATGGAGGCAGGGGTGGGGGGGGGTGTGCAGAAATCATTCATTTCTCTGCAAACACGTGCAAGAAAAGCCGTGGCAAAGTATCGCTGCTCTTCCCCTTTCCCTCAAAACCAGCTCGGCAGAAGCCAGTGCTGATGTTCCTGATCAAAGCCGGACCTGGCTTTGACAGGCTGCAGTTTTGATTTCCCCATCAGCCTGGAGGGGAGATACTGTACCAGCTTCTTTACCTTAAACTAATTATAGAAAACATGCCTCCAGTTCGCTCCTGAGCTATTCCCTAACTTGCAGGCTGTGCCGGGCCATACACATTTGCAGGCAGAAAAGTCAGAGGTCAAGGTAAATGCACATACCAACATAATGAGTGACTCTAATTTTAAATAGTGTTTATATAAGCCCCAGAAGGACTGCAGAAGATATTTTCTCAGGCGCATTTCCACTCCCAGGGTATAGTTTCAGGCACAGATCATCAGCACAGAAAGGATGCTGACACAGGAGCTACTATCGCAGATGGCACCGAGAGCTATTGGCACCCGTCCCCGGCACTCCTGGAGAGAATGATGCTGCGTTGTCCTCCTGTCATTAGCCCTCTGGCTTGACAGCTAATTCCCTGACCCAGACATAAGACGCTCCAAGGATCTTTACAGACACCCACAAAGTCAGTGCTGCTTTGGAGCAGAAAGTCCCTAACCCAGCAGGTGGGATGGGAAACACGATTTCCTTTGAATTAGTCCTGTTGGGTTTCGGTGCCCAAGGAGCAGGGGCGGTGTAAAGCAGAGCTTCCCCACATCTCAAAAGCATCAAAAAGAAAGGGGGGGGGGGGAACCAAAAAAAAAAACA
>NW_008796063.1:8881956-8894645 GCF_000699145.1 Aptenodytes forsteri
AAAAAAAAAAAAGGGGGGGGGGGGGGAACAAAAACAAAACCAAACCCAAACATCCTTTCAAGCCTCACCATTGGCAGCTCTTTCAAAAGTTTGCCAACACAGTAGGAATTGCCCGGCCTTGAAAGACACATGCCATTTGACACTAGTCATCCAGCCCTTTATACGCTACCGGCAATCCCGGAGGAACAAAAGGCATCAGGTGTTTCACTGGTTTTAACAAAACCTCCCCACGCCTCTGGGCTGGGACATCACCCCGTAACTGGTGAGGGAAGCCGGTGGCGCAAATCCTGGAGAAACCAAGGCACTTGCTGCAGGTCCAGGTACGCTGGGGCAGAGCCAGGGACAAGGCGAGGGTCCGGTGGGATGGCAGCCGCGCTCCCAGCAGCCTCCTGCCAGTGGGCTGGCTTGAATAAGTGGAAGAGCACACCCTTAAAAACAGCAACGAGCTCAAATAGCGCCCTGCCAATGCCAGGCCCCTCTCCCCACCCTTCCCCTGCGGAGAGGCAGCGTCTCCCGAGGCCGGTTTGGTTAAGGCTGGGTCACCATCGCAGCCGGGGACCGGGGAAGAGCTGCTTTGCCGCAAGCGGCAAAAAAGGAATGCCCCATTTAGGGTCGGCAAGGAGCTTTTTATAGGTGCGTGTTTGAGGCTGAGCAAAAATTTAACAGTTTCACCTGCCCTGAAAGAAGAGTCACTGCCTAAGCAGGAGAGGGGCAATTTTCACGGGATACCTCTTTCCCTCTATTCAGAGAAAAGTCCACGCACCAGCGCCGTCCCGTCCAGCGCCACGTTGCCCGATGCCCACTGCCCCTCGCTGTCTGACCGGGAATTGCAGCAGTTTCCCTGGCCAAGGCTGTAACGCATCCGCTGCCCCAAGCCCGGGATGCACCTGACTTTCCACGTACGAGGTGCCCATCCCACAGGAAAGCCCCATGTGCCCGAGCCATGCACGGGACCCGCAGCCTGGAAATTCTGCAGCAGCTCTATTTTTAAACAAAGCCTTTGAACCGAATCCAATCGGAAAGGTAACAGGGTCATCTTTCTCATCCCCTCAGACGGTGCTTGGGGATGATCAATCACCGATACCGCGCAGGATGTCACACCGACGGTGCCACCGGGGCTGGGTGAGGGGGAGACCGATGCAAGGGAGAAGGGTGCGACCTCCTGGTACCCAGCAAGGGATTTGGAGACAGGCACGTTAACCAAAGCTACCCAACAGCCAGAGGCCGACATTCGCGCTGCCACCTCTGGGGCTCGGAGCCACACCCGGCCTCCGTGCACCAGCCAGATAACGCTGCCACGAGCCGCGCCGGCTCTGCCGGCAGCTCCGGGGAGGATGTCACCACCCAGTTACATTCCAGCTGTATTTTTAGGTTACCTGCATAACCCCGGGGGCTGGAAAAAACGTTTGATTTTGTGTTTTGTTCCCAGGTGGCAGCTTGCTATCCTGCAGCCCCGTGACGATGGAGCACACAGGCTCCCCTCTGAGAAACCCACATGAGCAGAGACCAGACTGCCTTTAGGAAGCTTAAAAGCACCAGCTAGCTGGCATCTGCACTATGCCATTATAGGACACGCTACATACATGCCAAGACTCGTGCTGCTTCGCCCCAGAGCTTGTGCAAAACCCCAGTGCGAAGGTGGTTACGGTCACAGGGGCACCTCTTTGGAGCAGGCACCGAGCCAGGGTGCAGGCAAAGCAACCTCCGCGGGGCTGGAGACTGCCTCCTTTGCATCCATCGCTCCAGCTGGGTTTTCTCCCAAAAAAAAGCAAGGGCAGAGGCTGCACCTCCTCAAAGCTCAGCTGCAGCGCAATGCCAACATGGACCCACCGAGGGTAGGCTGGGGGGCGGTGGGAAAACGGTTGGGATGGGTAATTAACCCAACCCACGGCTCATCAGGAACCACGGAGCTAGGCGGCGCACAGGTCTGGCCAGCCCACAGCGTGCACGGCCAGCGTGAAACCCACGGCTACAAGCCATCTCGTGGGACCAGCACAGGCTGCACCGGCTCAGGCTGCACCAGCTCAGCTGCAGATGCTGGCGTGCTGCCACGAGACAAAGGTCTGGAAGCAATCGCAACCCCGATGCCTTAACTGTTAGGAGAAGGCAAAGGAGACGGTGCTTAGAGAGGAGCAAAGAGCATGCTAAAAAAAAAAAAAAAGAGAGAAAAAGGAAGAGGCAGAGCCACTGTCACCTGTGCCCATCTCCCTGACAGCATGTACCCAGCCCTCCCCGGAGCAATACTCCTCCCTTTGATTTCTCAGCCCATAGGCAAAGCCGTGAAAAAATAAAACCTGTTTGGAACTGATGCGACCGGCTGGTGACAGTTTCCTGATGGGAGAGAAAACTTAAACCATTTTTGGAATAGATCAGCTTGACAGGAGGCACACGGTTAGTTTTTTTTCTTTCTGGGAAAGGAAAAGAATCATTTGCCTTTTTAATTGTCAGCTGTAACTCAACTCCAGAGTCAATAGACACTCTTTCTATCCAAACTGGTGCAATTCAAGTACTTCCAGGTGTCCCCAAAACTCTGTAAACTTGGCAAGAGGGCAAAGTATTCCCTCTCTGCTTCTAATGCAATTCTTTAAAAAAAAAAAGCTTTCTACCATCCTCCCTCCAATTTATTTTGGGCAGGGATAGAGTGATTTCATCTCTGCAAATGATGTAAGACGGAGCAGGCACCTGCTCTGAAAACAGAATTTATGGAGGGGGGGGAAAAAAAAAAAAAAGGAAGGCCTCGCTGTCCACAGCCACCTGCTCCAGGAGAGGGGCAGAAACAAGAGACCGACCCAGGTGCTTTCCTGGCCCGGAGGCTTCAGGCAGGACTTTGAGACCAGCATCTGCACTGGAGAACGGGGCAGGCAGCTGCTCCGACGGTTCGCAGTGACGGTACCCTCTGGGACCTGGAGGGTGACATCCCGCCACCTCGTGTTTCTTGCTCCCCGATGACTCGGGACCAAGCGGGCACAGTTCACATGCTTTACGCCTGTTACCTCACCGCAGATGTTACAAACTCAGCTGGGGGGGATCCGGGAGCGAGAACAGGTCTGTCCATCATCGCCAGCCACAGCACGGCACAGGCAGGACCGACTCCGCGCTCTGCCTGCCTGAACCAACACGCACATTTATGCCAAACAGACCCAACAAGCTCATCTGCCGTTTTTACCGTGGTTTTCCCCAATTACATCCATGCCAAGATGCTCTCCCCAGCTGAGACAGAGGAACCCAGGGAGCACCCAGGCACGGCTCAGGAGAGAGGAGCTTCTCCACCATCCCAGGATGCCCCAGGGATGTCGCCGTGGCTCAGGCAGACAAAGCCTGCACATCTTCAGAGAAAAACCTCTGATCTCCGGCAGCGACCCAGCACTGCATCTCCGGGGTGGAAGAGCAGGGAAAACCTTCAATTATTTCTTTCGGAGCAGGGTGCCGATCTGGCGGCTTACGGAAAGCAGCAGGCAAGCACCGCGGTACACTCCCCTACATCTCCTGCTGTCCCACACCAATTCTTTGCTCTTTTCAGCGCGTCTTTGGTGCCATCCCTTTCCCCTGCCTCTCTCACCCTGTCCCGTCCCCAGCCCAGGGAACCAAGCAAAAGACACAAATGCAAAGGGCTCATCACACCAAGAGAGCTGGTGTAAAGCAGACACAGCCAGTTGGAGCCCCCAGTTTCTCCACTGAGTTTTTCTGTGAGAGAAAAATCCACCCTATCACGAGGTAAAGGGGGAGCCAGGAGGCCTCCCCGGGCTCAGATGAGACAAAGGAAAAACTGCAGGCTGAGAGCAGCCAGGGAATATGGAGACTGTCCAATTCCCCTCAGGCCACCGCTCATCCTTATCTCCATGTAAAGCCTGTTACCACACACAAACCCCAGCGCCCAGCTGAAAAGCTTCAGTCTTAACCACTAACAATGCTCCCAAGTCAAGAGAGGCAGCAGGTGACCCGTTTGGTCCCCATGACCTGCTTGCAACAGGGGCCACGAGAAAGGGCTGATGTACCAAGGGGAGAGCTGGCTCCCGAAACTCCCAGGAGAGCTCAGCCGCAGCGAGCCGGACCTGCAGCCTCTTTTCCTGGCATTAACCACACCATCCCTCTGACCTGCACTGCTCTCTTGCTCTCCCATTGCTGCTCCTCTGCCCCAGAGGACAGATGTATGTCCACATTCCCAGAGCACGTCCCACACCCAGCTGGTCCATGAGATCAGCTCCTGCTGCTCATCAGTTTAGGAAGTTAAAGTAAGATATATCTATCTATCAGAGAGAGAGAGAGCGCTACATATAAAGAGAAGCACCACATGCTTGCTAAGCTTCACATTTTGCAGAAGTCACCTGCAAACATTTCTCCTTTGTTCCTCCAAACTCCCTGCTGCAAAGCTTAAAAATCCCTCCCCAGTTAAAGGCTGGACCACCAGCACGCTGAAAGTTGCTGCCAGCCCCACTGCCCAGCATCACCCTGCACCATCCCCTCCCGCCTCACCCCCTGCGGGCTCTTATCTGAGGCTGCAACAGCTCTGCGTGGGGAAAACACCTATTTTGTGATGGATTTGCCCAGTACCCACAGGGCAGCTTTGATTCATGCCTGGGAAAGGCAGGGGCTCCACGGGCGACATGCCCGCAGCTCAGCGGCGTTTCGCCACCGTGGTCCCACGTGGCCGCCGGCAGGAAGGGCACAGCCTCGCTCCGCTGCTTCCCTTTGGGTGGCCTTTAATTCCCCCCCCCCCCCTTTGGGGGGCCTTTTTTCCCCCCCCCCCCCCTTTTTCCCCTCCTCGCCTACCTCTCTTGAATCCACCTACTGCACTGCAATTTTTCTGACGTTCGGGGGAAGTGAGCGTGGCAGGCTTTTCCTAGTAAAGCCGGATTAAAGAGCCGTCACTCCGTCCCAGGAAGCCAGTGGTCTCCACAGACAGGCCGGTCCCAACGCATCCGGCTCACGTTCCAGCTCACAAGCTATGACTCAGTGCAGTTCAGCCTACAGCTTCTCGTGGGGCACACTTAGGGCTTCCAAGAACCATTTCCATTTAAATAAGAAATAACAAATTTTTTAAAAAAATCCCCTTCTCCCCCCCGAAGAGCGAGCCTCGCATCAGCGTTTTGGGGAAAGGAGCAGGGCTCTGCAGGGCTGTGCGCGAAAAGGCAAGGAGAGGAGCTGGGAGGAGACGTGTGAAACGTCAAACCTGTTCAAGATAAAGGGAAACGCAGGCTGGCTCCCTTCCCTGTGACGGTTACGCACAGTTTCCCTCGCTGAGCTGCGACTGTAAAACCCCACAGGGAAATCCACAGTTACCGAACAAGAAATTCTTTCTGGATCCAAAATTAAGGGTAAACTCTTGCAGCAACCTGGAACGTACATGGAAAAAGAAACCACGCATACAGGAGAGCAGCGGGAGGAAAAACTGAGTCTGTTTTTAGCACCTTAGCAAAGCACACGCAAGGCCGATAAGAGTTTCAATTAATAATCACTCACAATTTCTGCCTGGCGATTTCTAGAGGCACCTCCTCCAGCCTCCGCTTTACTCTCATCACCCAGGCATCCTTCAGCAAACCAGGCAAGAGCAAGCATAATTAATACCTGTGGAAAGCTTCTCTTGGGCAAGAGGCAGCCTGGCCACGGCACAGCCTCGCAGGTATCCTCGGCTCGGAGGACAACCCCAGTCCTGCCCGGTGCCAGCCATCCTCCGGCACCCGGTGCTCACTACTGATGCTCGAGGCAAGCGATGCTCACAGCCAAGCAATCGCAGGGATCAACCAAAAACCTGGAGGAAACGGGCTGCAGATGCTAACGAAGAGTTAACACAGGGGGCTGTAGAAGCAGCAGATCTAAAACACCCACCACCGCCTCCTTTTTTGGCAGCCTTAAGGCAGCGTGCAGCTGCTTCCAGCCTTAAGGAAAATGGGTGCTGCCAAAGAGAGAAAGCCAGAGCGCAGAACGGAGGCTGGTACAGGTCCGTGCTGGTCCACCGGCAGCATCATCACCCACCTCCCACCCCCCCAGCACCCGCATCCTCCTTTCTGCGCCGTTACATCATTTGGGTCTTCCGACCACCGAGCTCTCACCGACAGGGACGGCGGTTGGCAGGGAGCATCGTGGGCAAGCCAGGTACGGATTCGGCACAGGGCGGATGATTTTAGTTGCGGGGAGACCAGGGAAACCTCGAAAGCCAGCTGAGCACACGTGCACATGCACAAAAATGCCTTGCGCTGCCCTGCCCTGCGCTGGCAGGAATTTTCTGGGTGCAAGCACAGGGTTTTACAAACAGGCACGTGGGGCTGGGCCTGCCACCTACCCCCCCAAGCACCTTTTAAAGGTGCTTGGAAGATGACAAAGAACAGCCAAAGCAACGTATCAGCACAAGACCATTTAATCTTTGGCTGAGGTGCAACTTGGCAGCATGTCAGGAGAGAAACCAAGCGGTCCGCAGCGGCAGGGGATTTTTAACTATGCAGAGCAGCTTTCTTAAAAAGCCTTGGTGGTGAGCACATCTGGCTCTCAGAAGAGCCACGTCATTTTTAGTGACGAGCTGCAAAGATGTCCTTCGCAGCGGCAGGATTTTTAACTATGCAGAGCAGCTTTCTTAAAAAGCCTTGGTGGTGAGCACATCTGGCTCTCAGAAGAGCCACGTCATTTAGTGACGAGCTGCAAAGATGTCCTTCGGGACAACACACCCCCCTGCACCGTGGGGCACACGTTCAGGACTGACTCAGAGGGACCACCCTCGCCGGTCCTCGGGGCTGCACGCTCTGCTGCTCCATCGTCTCCCTCTCAAGCCTCAGCTTTGTCACTCTGACACCAAGTAAACCAAGATCTCCATCCCACAGCAAAAAAATACCTCCACCACGCGGTGTGCTTGCCCTTCGCTACCTTTAATGGGAAACAGTCTCCTGCAGGGAGAGATGCGTGCAGCAGGAGAGGACATCTGCTCCGGCTGCTTTGAGATGGATGACAAACGCCTTCCAGCAAGCCAGGTCAGGATGCTGCTATCTCAAAGGGCTGCCATCAACACCAGTAAAGATGACCCACCGTAGCTGACTCCCGCAGCGCAGGCAGGCTGCTCCGTCAGCCGTCCCCGCGAGATTCGGGCTAGGAGGGAATTTATATACACGTACCACAAAGCAGTATCTAAGTGGCCTGCAAGCCCAGACAAGCTGACACTCCCTAGATAACCTCGTCATCCTCCCCTAAACCACCCCCAGCCCATCCACGTAACCAGCCCTGCGTGTTTATGATCTGTCAGACACATGACTGTCACCTGCCAAGCCCTGCAGACGAGCTTCTTCCCCTCCTGTCCCTCTGCCCTGCACCGCGGGTCACTGCACCGCCGGTCCCACCCGCACCCGTCACCGGCAGACGGTAAGGGAGGACGCAGCTCTTGGCACCGCCGAAGAGATGCCGGCAGGACCCCATCCCGGCTGCAGGGTTGGAAATCTCCGAGACCTTTATGGGAATGAAATACAATCATTAAAAGCTGCTTTTAAGTTTCCTAAAAGATACGACAGGCACTATCAAGGCAGGAGATGAGACAGGCAAGGTACAAACGCCCCACAACAAGGGACACTTGTTGCCCAACAGACAGCTCCCGGGGAGGAGAGGGTTCGAGCACCACCATCATCCTCGGAGAGGTTCATCGGATACGAGCAGTTAGGCTGATGCCAGTGCCAAACCACAGCTAAGGTTAGCAGCCTCTGATGGGAAATTACTTGTATTCAGCACTCTGGAGGCTTCTTCCTTTCCAAAACTAGATTTTTCTTTGGTGGTGGTGTGGGGGGAGGAAGGGTGGATGCTCTACAAACAACTTCTGGTAAGTTTTGTCTCCTCCTCATCCTGCCTCCTCTTCCACTCAAGTTATGTTTTTAACAGAAATTTATATTTAAAAAAAAAAAAAAAAAAAACTTTTCCCTTAAAAAGATGAAATTAAGGCTTAGCACACACAGGACAGACCTAGTTCAGCAGCGACCTCCCAGAGTGCAGTGCAGGCAGGAGGACGGAGGCTGCGGCAGCCCGGCGGGTGCCGGACCCTCCCCAGCCCCTCGTGCACCCTGCCAGCTCCCAGAGGAGGAGGAAACAGCCAGGCCATCACCTTCACACTTCTTCCCTCGCTCCCCGGCGAGCGGGGCTATAAAGCCGTTGCTCCCAGGGACAGGAGGGAGCCAGGGGCAGGGCAGAGACATCCCGCTGCACCACACCCCAGTGCACCAAACAGCTCCCCGAGGTCACAACACTCACATTTCGGAGAAACCGAACTCCAGCACTGGACGTCTTTAAAAACAAGATCGAGTGTCTCTTTACACAATCTGGCTTAATTTGCCCAAAAGCTGTTGGACCGGCTGCAGTAATTCCTGGAAGCAACGTCCTGACCTCCAGCCGAGCACAATGCTCGCCATCGTCCCTTCTGACCTTAAAGCTCATGATTCAAGTGATTCCCCGTTTCCCCCTACGTTAGATCCAGCAGCACACAAGGGCAATCATGCCACACAGAAAAGCCCACCAGCCTCCAGAGCTTGAAAGGGATGTGCTCTTCCAAAGCGCCGTCCATCATCTCTTGCAACAGGTCGATGGGAGCAGACAGCGCACAAAGGAGCGCTGTGGTATTATACCCGTGGATTAATTGAGCCACACGGACAACGCAGCACAGGATTGTGGGGGGAAAAGGGTGCTGGAGAGGGTCCACCTCCCCCCCACCTTCACACCATCTTCATCCCACTGCAGGTCCAGAACCTCACCCACTATTAGGCAGCGATTTCCTCCCTCCCCTACCTGCTGGGACCACAAGACCCCCCCCAAATCCCGCCCTTCCCCTCAGCCACACCATAACCCACTGCATCCCGCATGGGCAGCAACTCTGCTCCAGCCTTGTGCTTGACAGAGGAGCAGCTGCAAATGGAAGATGCGGGCAGGGAGCCCTGTCCCAGCTCCAGGAAAGGGAGGAAAGACTTGGACCCACTGCAGACTGAGGCCAGCTGGGGCCACAAGACACTACCATGATATCTGAGATAGCTACAGCACTGCCCAGTAATTACGGTATTCCTTGGGGCGACAAACATTTAGACTCACAATGCTGCCACGAAATCAGTGCAGCATTGTCCCCATGCAGATAAGGGGCTGTGGGGAGATGGGGTATCCCCCAGGCTGAAAAAAGAATAGAAACTTCCAGTTTACACCATAAAAAATTCTCTCTGCCCTCTCTCCCACTCAAAATCCCTAGCTAACACTCGACCAGCGCTACAGAGTTTTGTCAGCAAAAGAGGTAGATCTAGCTCCATACATACCCACAAGCAGTCCTGAGTCATGCCAGTAAAACCCCAAACTTTTTGTTGGTAGAGTAAAATCACCTCCCCAGCCAACGCAAGTTCCTCTCCCAGCTCCTTCCCCAGCGAACAGCCTGCCCGGGCAGTGCCTTATTAACACCAGTGAAAACCATCTTCCGTCCAAAAACCCACAGAGCCCCACGTCTGCAGCGGTGGCTTCTCAGGTCACAAAATCACCAGGACCAGACACCCGCACCCATTCCCAGGCACCCAAAGAGAAGCTCTACAAAGCACATAGGAGTTTTCTCCAGCAATAACCACCTTTGCAAACAATGGGGGCAAAGCAAACTCTGGCTCAGCCCTGGACTGCAGCCCAGAGCTGGAAAATAAAAGCAGCAGCCTTCGGGGAGAAGCATTATCCACTGAAAAAAAGCAGGGGAGCATCACTCCAGGGAGGGAAATGGATTGCTGAAGCACAGCTAAATATTTATCACGTCCAATGTGGTATTTTCCAGGCACCCACCGTTACGCTAGCAGAAAGCGGCACGAGGAGGAGGGCAGCAGCAAAGCGCTGCGCTCTCTCTATGACTGTTATAATTAATTGGATGCAAGCTCCGTGATGCTTCAGCTAGAATTGAAATAAAAACCTGGCTCTGTGGGTTCAGAGCTCCCAGCTCTGCCACCCCCCTGCCCACGCACACCCAGGGGACACCGGGCTGGTGGCTGCTCTGCCTGGAGGCGACGGGAGCCCGAAGCCAAAGCCCTGCTTCTGCAGGTCACGGCCCCACGTATATTTTCAGCAGAACTGCCTTTTTTTGGGTTGGCGGCAGGAAAAGTGTGAATGGCACACGAGACAGTACAGGATTCAGAGCCGACCGAATAGCGTAACGGTGGTGTGCTCCTGCAGAGGGCACGGCAGGGACCCGTCCCCACCGCTTATTTACCTACCCAGATTAGATGCACCACCAGAACAAGTACCAGTTCATCCCCGGCTTCTGGCATTTCTCACCGCTGATTTTTCCAAGCCTCGGTGTCAAAGGAGAGCTGCCTCCCCAGAAACACAGCCTGGCTTAGCCAGATCCTGCCCCCTCTCCCAGACAGCACCTATCTTCCCGCAGGAAGATCTCTCCCCTAAAGAGAAGGACTTGCTTTTGAATTACTCGGGCATCGGCGCTGGGTGAGCCCAGGGGAGGCCAAGCAGGTCTTCTCCCTCCAGACCCCATGTGCATCCTCCCTCTCCGCAGCTGCATGGCCGCTTTTTCCAGAAAACTCCCCATTTTCAGGAGTCATGCGCCTCCCCGCCAGCACGGCCCTGCCTGTTCCTCCAGGAGGGGCTTCCCGGGCATCAGAGGCCACCCGAGTCACAGTGACGGGCGCACAGGTCTTCACACGGGCTGCACGCGCAGGCAGAAAATACGCCTGGAGCCCCAGAGGAAAGGTGGCAGCCCGGATTTGTACACAGAGTCTAACACAGACCCTGCACCCTCCGCCACGTTTCTGCACGCACCCAAAGGCTGCAAAACTCCCCGAGGCTTCCTCCCCTTCTGCTTTAACCTCTTGGATACAACACCCCTCCCTTCACAGCATCCATTTCACTGAAAAAGGTGCAGACTTTGTTGGAAAAGCATGCCCAGGACCAGCCACGTGTTGCAACCTGCGGCTAGAGGCTGCGTCCCTTGCAAAGCTCTGCAAGGACAGAGGGGCAGCTCCGGAGCTTTGCCCACAATTCCTTCCCTCAGTGCCACCCATTCCATGAAACACAGCTCGAGGGAGCTCTGGTGACCTGAGACAACGGGGAGCTTTTGCATATTTTAGTAAACATCAGACTTGACAGTGCAAGATAACACGGAAGGAAACCAAGCGACGTTTTCCCACGCGCTTGACCCTGCGAGATAATTTGGATCAAGCAGATAGGAGCAATGGGAAGAGGAAGAAAGCCGAAATCCTTCCTAAGCTTCGCATAATCCCCAGAAGGTGTTTATCTCACAAGCTATGTTTAGCGCAGAGTGAGGCACAGCTCTCGTCCAGCACCATTCCTATCGCGCGTGTCACGGCCAGCCACGCGCATCCCCAAAAACTCCTGAGGCAGGAGACAACCCCGTGACTAAGCCAAAATGACAGCAGGCGAGTTTTGGTACGCATCTGTCATGGAAACAGCCAACCTGGGAGCTTCAACGCAGCACCCTCCATTTACCACCATGATCAACTCAAGCCCAAGAAGGGAAAGCAACCAGCAAAAGGAAACCTGAGGCCGCTCGCTGAATTTCCCTAAGGAAAGTTACGGAAATTTAGCTTAAATTCCGGCCACCCAAAAGGAGAGGCAGAAGGAGCTGCCGCGAGCGCTGCCAGCAGCGTCCACAGTCCCAGCAGCAGATGCAGGCACTCGGACCGACAAGCATCCCTACGCGGCAGCGCACAGCCGGCAAACCCGCTCGGAGAGCTGGCGCTTCCGAGGCAGATGCAGAACCCAGGGGAGGCACAGTGAACAGCCAGCGGGACGAGAGGAGGGGGTTCTGAAGAGGCAGATGCATTACACACGCTCAGGATTGATTCCCATGCTGAATGCTGCCCTGACAGAGGCAAAGGAGCTCGGGTCGGATGGGGACCCGGAGCTGCTGGTGCCAGCAGAGACCAGGGGCACTCGGCATACGCACGACACCTCCAGCAAAGGATATCGGGAGTAATTGTATGAATGAACCGGCTCGTCACAACCAACAGCCCTGTGCAACCAGAAACCTGCAGGCACGGAAGGGTTCCAAACTTCCTCCGAGGAAAGCACCACGCTCCCAGGTGCTCCCGCAGGCATCGCCTTTTGCTGTCAGCCAGACTGCTTCCCCCAAAATCCTCCCGGGGCCCAGCTCGGGCCTCGTCTCCCGCGGATCACGAGCGGTCCCTTGGCCAGGCTCACCTCTTCCTTCCATCCACACACCGTCCACGGCACCCGCGAGGCCGAGCGAGAGGTCTGGGCTCGGGCGTCCCGGCGAGAGCCTTTTTAAAGAAGCCGGGTCGATCCCTTTCGACGCGGGACAGCGGCTGGAGGCATGTGCTCCTGCCCGTGAGTCAGCAGCTCCGCTCAGCAGCCCTGTAAATCGCTGCTGATTCACACCCTGCTTACACAGCAAACAGGAAACTCAGGTCCACATTCCCTCCGGTTAAGACGCAGATTATTTAAAAAAAAAAAGGGGGGGGGAAGAAATCACGCCGAGGTGCGTTCATCTGCTCACATGGTCCCTGACTTCAAGTTTCCAGTGCATCACTCCCGAACAAGGAATACCCCTCAAATTTTATTCTGGTGATAAGAGATTGGCAGCGACCGTCCTCCCCGCGCTCCCTCCTCCGTCACCGCTCACGGCGCTGATGCAACCGGCTCCCCGGAGCACCGAGACACCGGCGAAGCCGTGTCCCCGTCTTCCTCAACCCCGGCACGCCGGGGGTGTCATCCCGGGCCGG
>NW_008796063.1:8895646-8897526 GCF_000699145.1 Aptenodytes forsteri
GTCCTGCGCCACGCCTCGCCCCACGCACCGGGCACGGAGCGTGGGGGCAAGGGTGGCGCTGGACTGGGAGTCTGGTGCTGTGCAGCTGAGACCGACCAAGCTCATCGCATCTTCCGTGGGTCCCTGTTTCCACACGCCGTGGGTACCACCGGTGGGTCTGGCTGAAAAATGGATGGGGATTTATTCCTCTCGGAATCACTGAGGAATCAATCCCTCCTAGCCCAGCAACGTGCTGTGGGCCGTCCCGGGGTGAGGGTGCTCCCCCAAACACCCAGGCTGGGCTACAGGACGTGAGTGATGCAGTTGAACAAGCAAAAAGGAGATGGCGAGTGCCGTTTTCTGGCTGAAATTCCTAAGTGGGATCCGCACAGATACAAAGGAGGGGTTGGAGGGGTGGCAATTGCAGATGGCCGTGGTGAAATCGCGGCTGGTCCGTCGCAGCCTGTTCTCAGCTTCGCGTTTCGCAGAGCATTTTGGATCAGTCTGAGGGCTGGAAAACCCGCCTCAAAACCAGACAGCTCAAGGGAATCACTGCAGGAGGGAAGGAGCTGGGCGGGCTGGGGTCTGCGTCTGTGCAGAGGACTGGTGCCTCAAACGGACCTGGAATCCAGCAGCGATGGCGTAAGATCCGGCAGCTGCAAACTGAAGCTAGAAAAGTTCAAATGGGAAATAAATTACAGGTTTTTAATAGGGAGAGCAATTACCTTCCCGAGAGACGTAGTAGATTCACCACCTTTCAAGTCTTTCAACACAGGCAAGGAGTCTTTCCAAAAAAACTCCGCTCCAGTTCAACCACGGGGTTATTAGCTCTGACGCAAGAGCTGCACTTGTCACTGCCTGGGCTGGGCAAGCAGGAGGTGGGAGCAGAGTGGACCTTTCTGGCGTTTAGCCGTACTAATCTCTGCATCAACAACGGGGTTTGAACTCCAGCCCGGCTGATCCGAACGGGTTTGGGCTGGGCCAGTGTTCGGGTGCGAAATTCGGGGGGTGCCGCTGCAGGGCAGAGCATCGTTAGCACCTTTGCAAACGTGCAGCTGGACGTGGACCTGCGAGGACCGGCGGGACCGGCTTCGACACCCGGCCTCGGTGCTGGCGGCACCTGGGGCGTCGTTGTAAGCGCAGGGCACGACCCTGCTGTCCCCAAGCACATTGTGTGCTGCCCCATTCCCCCGCCTGCATCCCCAGGCACGGCTGGAGATCGCTGCCGGCCCCGGCTGCAATTACAGGGGTGGATGAAACAGCCGCCCGGCTTTTATTCGCCCGGCTTGAATCGCCGGGCACTTCACAAGCAGGGGTTTGTTGCCTGCTCCGAGGCCTCCCGGCGCAGGAGCGCTGCAGAAGCATGAATGGAAATTTGGGTACGCCCGGCATCAAAATCCGACAGGGTGGGAAGGTGTGGGGCTGGGGAGGGAGCCCGGGGACCCCCACGGACTGCGAGGAAGGGACCAGAGGCAGCATGTGGTCACCTCCTTGTCGGAGGCAGGGCATAGGGACCTCTTGGGAGCACCTCTCCTTTTCTTCTGCAACCTCTCAGTGCCTGCCAGCATGGCTGCTTTCGCCTGCACCTCCTCTGTCTGCCTGAGCCGCTGTCGTCGGCCCGGCAGACTCTTTGCTGGAGAGGTGTATCTGAAAGATCAGAGGCAGCTGTCATTGCTGGTCCGAGGCAGAGGGAATCATCACAGGCAAAGGCAGAGCGAAGCGTCCCAGCGGAGCCCGAGTGCTCCCAGAAATTTCAACACGGCTGCTGGATTTTTGGCACCCCTGGAAGGCCGCTCTGCGTTTCCAGGGTGCTGTAGGTAAACCTGCGGGTTTGCAGGCTCTGGAAGGAAAGCCCGAGGGAGGGAGGGGGGGAGGGAGGGAGGCGCGGGTGCGTCCCAGGT
>NW_008796063.1:8900092-8901773 GCF_000699145.1 Aptenodytes forsteri
GAGAGGAACAGTCGGCAGTGGAAGGCAGCAAAGGCGAGAATATGGCGGGGGGGCGGGGGGAGGGGGGGAGGGAGGGAGGCGCGGGTGCGTCCCAGGGCCAGACCTCACCGGACATGCTGGGACCTTTGCTGCTGGTGCTTGATGCTGGGACCTTTGCTGCTGGTGCTTGACGCTCAACTCTTCGGCGCTGGCCCCTCGCTGCAGGGCTGTGCCAGGCTTGGTTCGGAAATCCACTCACAGCAGGACGGGGCATCCCCGGTGTCCCCGGCACAGCGATCGGGGGGATCGCCGAGAGAGAGCCAGCGGGGAGCCCCTTGCCTTTGTCTGTGCAAAACCTGCTTCTCCTTTCCCCTCTCTCCTAAGGCTTCCCAGCAAAGCGACTGACTTTCCCCCAAGCATCACCGTGCTGAAGGGCATCGGCGCTCCCTCACAGCTCCAAGCCGGGTGCAGGACTGGGCTCCTCTCTCCGCCTGCCCCAGGCTCCCCCTTGCCCTTGGGCTTGTGCCACTCATTTTTCTCCCTGCAAAATCGCGGCTGTACTTGGCCCGGCTGTTTGCAGCGTGTTTGCCTTCCCCTGCATTCCCCTGCTCCGGGTGTTTTGCTGTCTTTATCTTCCCGCACCGCCACACGGCGTGGGAGCACAGGCGGAGCGAAGGCTGCCAGGGAGGGGATGAGGAGAAGGACAGCATCTCACCACCGACATTTTCTAGTCTTCCATGAAGGAGGAGGGTAACGAAGCCCTCTTCCCTAGCAGACACCTATTTCTGCGGGCCGGCGGGTGCTGCAGGCGGGAGCAGGAGAGCGTGACCCCAACAGGCACAACACCAGCACCCGGCACGAGCACCGGCCGATGGAGCAGCACAAACCAAACAAATCGAGCGGCCTGATGAATTAATCAGCTGATGGACTCTAACTCGGGGAGCAGGAGCCAAAGGGATGAGTAAACAAAGGCCAAGCTACACGAGATGGTATTTAGGTGCAGAGTAGCTGCCAGTGAACTATTACGAGTTCCAGATTAATTCTAGGTGTTGCTGCTTTTCCTGTTGCACAGGCAGCCACCAGCCTGCCCCGCTGCACAGCCGGCGTGCAGACGCCTCGGACAGGCTCAGCTCCTACCTCCGAGAGCTTTCGGTTCAAATATATCGAGGTGTTGCTGCTACAGCTCCACGGGCATGGAGACAAACCCCCCTATTTCCTCCCCCGGTATTGCACGTGGTGGATACACCGAGGTTATTGGGCAGACCCTAATGCACACGACGTCGCGCATGGAAGCTCAAGCGCTTCTGTTTTTGAGGGTGCACTTAGTGCAACTGTCCCACAAACAGTGATTATGGCATGTGTCCGTCCCCCCCCCAGGCATCCGTGGCGTCCCGTGACAGCTGATGCACAAGGTTTCCTTTGCTTTTGGGACCGCTGGGACGAGCATCTAGAAGCCGGCTGTTCGCACAGCAGTGTGGGCCACCCCGACAAGCCTCCTGGTGCTTTCCAGGGTTTTCTGTGCTGCAGGGTGACGGGACGTGGCGCCGCCCCGCAGCGGGGCACTGCCGGACCCCCCTGTCCTGGGAAAAGGCCTGCTCCTGGGGGGACAGAGCATGGCACGGGGGCCGTGACCCGGGGCTTCCACCGCACCCCGCAGTGTCGGTGCAGGGCACCGGCACAGCACCAGCCCACCAGCCCTGCG
>NW_008796063.1:8903152-8903621 GCF_000699145.1 Aptenodytes forsteri
GCGGCACGTGGCGCCGCCCCGCAGCGGGGCACTGCCGGACCCCCCTGTCCTGGGAAAAGGCCTGCTCCTGGGGGGACAGAGCATGGCACGGGGGCCGTGACCCGGGGCTTCCACCGCACCCCGCAGTGTCGGTGCAGGGCACCGGCACAGCACCAGCCCACCAGCCCTGCGTGCTGGTTCAGTACCAGTACAACAGGGCAGTTACAGCGCAGCACCAGTACACCGGGGCAGAGGACCCGGTACACGGGCAGGGTACCCGCTACAGAAAATGCCGTAGAGCAGACGGCACCGGCGGAGCAGTACCAGGGCCCCGGCGCTGGGCCCCAGCGCAGCACCAGTGAGCCAGCAGAGAGTACCCAGTGCAGCACCGGTGCAGCACCGGTACAGGACCGGTACAGGACCGGTACACCCTTGCAGCACCAGTACAGAGCACTAGGGCGGCACCGGCATAGGGTGAGGGTGAGGGTGA
>NW_008796063.1:8904602-8919321 GCF_000699145.1 Aptenodytes forsteri
GGGGGGGGGGGGGGGGGGGGGCGCGTACCTCGGCGTGTGAGCTGCTCGGTGGCTTTTCTGGTGGGATTCCTGCGGGGAAGCCCCTCGGGGGTGTGAGCATCCCGCAGGGGCCCCGGCACTGTGGGATCCTACCCGGTTCGGTAGGATCCACAGCACAGAGCCAAGCTGCCACGAGCGTCCGTGGGACCGGGGCTGCAGGGATCTGGTGACGCGGTGACCCCCCAACAGATCTGTCACGTGTCAGGCAGAGTGAACAGAAAAGTAGGTGCCACTGACATTTCTTTATGGCATGCCGATTCCTTTCCAGCCATCCTCTTAATGGTTAATCCCAAATATTCCACGATCCCAACGTCTCTTCCCTGTCTGCTTGTCATGCCGAGATCTACTCTGGGGAAAACAGGCCATCTCGCTGCCCTACGGAAATTGCAGGGTAGTTGCCTTTTAAAAAAAAAAATAAATAAAACGGGTAGTTCAGAAATTATACAGACTGTAGGAGGCATTCTCAATAAAACAACAGGAATAGTCTGGATTTTATTTTAGACTCTTCTTCCCCCCGCCCCATTTTCATTTCAACCACTAATTACAAAGCGCAGGCTGGAGGCTCAGCAGTGGTGGAGCAAGGAAGGAGGAGACGTGTGTGCTGGGTGCGGAGAAAACAATTTCACCAACTGCTTATTTCAAACAGAGATCAAACGAGGTCCCAGGTGACGGGTCCCCACTGCCATCGCGAGAGCTGTAACGCAGCGTTGTCGCTGTCGGCGAAGTTCGTATGTGCACGAAAGAGAGGGGAGAGCTAAGGACCGACAGTTATTAGGGAAATGTAATCTTTTTATTGTGGTTTGCCGAATAAAAACTCTGCCAGCCGAGTAGCGTTTGGCGGCTGAGTGGGGATGAGTCGGGTCCGGAGAGGATGGACTTCGAGAGTGAGAGAATCAACTGTGGGACCCATGGTGGGAGTCGTGTGTAAATCGGCACAAAACCTCCTGCCTCAGGAGCGGACCATTGCGGCTTGGGGAAGCCACAGCCTTCCTCAGGGTTGTAGGTGGATTCCCGTGATCAGGGTTGTTTTTTTCCAGGAGTTCAGGGAGACTGAACCCTTTTTTTGTGAGTTCAGCACCGGCCACGTAAGGAAGCTGAGCTGAGCAGCGTCCTGGCATGACGGTATTCCTGCCGCTGGGCTGACTAAAAGCACACGGGGTGGGTGATTCGCCTCTCCTTCTTCTCCTTAGGCATTTGCTGATAACAGCCAAGCCCTGGAAGGTGGTCAGAAGATAACCATCCCTGTGGGAGTGCGTGGCGGGGTGTTTATTTCCTGCACTGCTCTCTTCATCGCTCCCGCTCCTGGCACGATGAGCATCAGTGATGCTGAATTCTCCGGCAGGTTTTCCCTGCTGCACGCAGGGGAATGACAAGAAACGGGTCAGGCACAGATTTTAGTTTCAGTGTGACCCACGTGTCCCTCTGAGAGCACTTTTTGCCCCGTGTTACTGCACTGCGGCAGAGATGAACGGCAGCCCGTGGGGCGAACCTGCAGCTCGCCGGTGGGCTCCAGGGTCAGCTTGTCTCTGGTGTCTCGGTCCTAATTTCAGCTAGATGTCGAGTGTGGGTGATGCTCTGGGAAAACACAGGTGCATCAGGCTTGTGGACCAAGGAGCCAGGCTTTGCTCATCTCCAGTAACAGCTGCTCTCTGGGCTGATGGCTTGGTGGTTTACGGTGGTGTGATGTTGGGTAGAAAACTTTCTGTGGTGATATTCTTATGGAAATCCCTGTAGCAAGAGGCCTGAGGCACTGTGAAAGCTGTGAACTAGTTGTGAAAGTGTGCGTTTTCAGTGTCGTCCTGTGTTTGCCTCTGCACCCCCATGTAACCTCGTGTCGGGACTCCTTCCTTGTATGCAAGAAAGATGAATTGCATTTGGTGTTTTCTGGGTTGCTCTGTCTTTCCCTTCTCTGAGCCCTCATTGCTGCACATGGCTCCTAAAACTCTGGTAGAAACAGCTGCTTCACTTTAACACATTCCCTTTTTCCTTACATCCCAAATGCAGAAGCACTGAGAAGCTGAAAGTAAAGCTGATTATAACCAGACCTCACCAAGCTTCATTATGTCTCCGAGAGGAGGGTAGAAAGAAGCCCAACTGGATTTGTAATCGGTTAAGATGTGACTAACAGCATGAGCTAGCCAGAAACCTCCCAATGCAGCGACTGTGTTGGAAAAGAGCAGTTTGTCAAAGCTAAAAACTTCCATGGGCATCATATAGGCTGGTTTTGTCAGGAATAGTTGGGGTTTTTTTTGGATCCGAGATAAAATTTCTGGTCAAAACAAGAAACCCAAAGAGACCCCCACCCCAAAGTAGTCGGCCAGTCAGGCCAGCTGCTGGCACAGCTCCTCGGGGCAGGGGAACAGCACTTTTAGCAGTGGCCTCTCTGACTTCTTGATGCCCATCAAACACGTCAGGCTCTCCAGTCGGGAGACGGGCTCACCGCCTGCACCGAGGGGCTCCGGTTCCTCAGGGACGCGCGGGCTTCTCGCACACCCGCGCTCCCATTCATTCAATGCATGGGTGCAGCAAGCCACGCTTCCCAAACCTCCCGCTCCTCCCCAGGGACGCACGGGCTTCTCGCACACCCGCGCTCCCATTCATTCAATGCATGGGTGCAGCAAGCCACGCTTCCCAAACCTCCCGCTCCTCCCCAGCTGGGTTTGGGCAGGATCCAGTGGCTGGAAGCTCCTGCTTTGCCTGCTGCCAATCTGAGTCTCGGGAGCTCCTTGTCAGGGGTCTGGGCTCGGGCGTATTAGGAAAACCGGAGCAGGTCATGCCTTGGTGCTTTCCTCCCTGTCGGGGCAGATGCCCTCCAGGAGGGGAAAGCTGCCGCGTCTGCAGCGGGGGATGAAGGGATCTGGCCACTGGCCACTGCATCAAGATGTCCCCGCTCTTCTCCCATGCCACAGTAGCCTCGAGAGAGCTCCTAAACAGGAAACTGGTTCAAACCAGAGTGCCGCTGCCGCTCCTCCGAGCGAGGCCCCTTGGTGACGGTTGCGCCATCACCGCTCGGCGCTGTCTGTTGTGCTCTGTTGTGTTTTCTCTCCGTAGTAACGTGCCAGTGGCTCCCTGGGGAGCAAGGCCAGCCCGCGGCGTGCAGCGAGCCCTGGCCCGGGATGCACGCGTTCCTTGGGACGTCTCGTCCTCTCAGCTTGCCCCACACGCAGCTTTCAGCGGCCACCTTTCAGCTCAGCAGCCAGAAGAGCCGAGCCCACCTGCCTCTGGGTCTGAAAGCGGGAAATGGGGCTGGCGTCTGCTCTCTCCCCCCTTGCTCTTGGGGAATGGCTTTGCAGCAGTGCCCCAGGGAGGCTGGAGCTCAGGGGCTGCCTCCAAAGGCTGGTGAGCGCAGAAATTGGCCCGCAGGCAGCAGCCAGCCCTCGCCAGACCCCTGCCCTGCTCCGGTCCCAGGCACGCAATGGTGTATTGTAGGCTGGGGCCAGCACAGAGGGACAGGGAGAAGGCCTCAGGCTGGGGGGACGGGTCCTGCTGTGCTGCCAGTGCTGCAGCATCCCCTCACCGGGCAGGTACCATGCACACCCGGGGAGAGGGGACCAGCGAAGGATGGGCTGGAGCAGGGTGCCTGTGTCTTCCCGGACACCTGCCGTGTCCCTTCCCCAGCTTGGGGCTGGGGCCGGGCTCCCTGCTTGTTCATCCGAGGCTCACGAGCCGCCCGGCTTGGGGACTTGTATCTGGTGGTGCGGCTGAGCCTGCAGCGCCGGGGCCTCGTCAAGGCTCACGAGCCGCCTGGCCTGGGGACTCGTGTCTGGTGGTGCGGCTGAGCCTGCGGTGCAGGGGCCTCGTCTGCTGCCCAAAGCTGTCTGCCCTGCTTGGGTGGAAGCTCTGTGCCACTGGTCCTGGTGGAAACCCTCCATGGAGAGCAAGTTTAGACCTGGTCTCTCTCCCACCTTCTGTAAAAGCTTCCCCTTTCCTGTGCACCCTGTGATTCGAGGGAGGGAGGGAGGGCTGGGGACCAGCTGTGCTGCCATTGCTGCCATTTTCATCGTGCAGCCTCCTCTTGCTCCTCTTTCTTGCTGTACTGATTTGCATTGACTCAGACTTCCTCGCTCGCGGTGGCCTCAAAGGCGAGGTGCTGCGCAGGGGAGTGTCTGCAAGTCAAACATCGTGATCAGGCTCATGGGGCACTGCTCGGGCCGGCCGAGACCTGAGCCTGTTTTGCCAAGCTCCGTCTATGCAGGCTGATAAAATCCCTGCCCCAAAGTCTAAGGGGGCGAGACAGACAGGCGGGAGGCCGGCTTGCGGCATCCCTCTTATGCCATGTTTTGGTGTGGTTTCTGCTTGTGTGCCCCCTCTCTTCAGGGGGGATTGAGACAAGCTGGGGCTGGGCTGCTCCTGTGAGGGGTCAACGCCGCTTCCAGCTCCCCCAGCATTGCAGTGTTCCCTTTGCTGGGGGCAGCCCCCCCATGCCCAAGGTACGTAGCACCAAGGCTTCTTCCAGCATCGTTATTGCAGCAACGTGTCTCTGCTCCCCCACCTCCTCCCTCTGGCCCCGGGGAGGCTTTTTGGTGGGAAAACAAGGGTTGTGCCCGGAGCTGCTCATGGGGAGCCCAGGAACAGTCCTGGTTTGGGGGTACAGCCTGCTTCACCCTGCTTTTCCCGGAGGCTCTGGGCCACAGTGAGGACAGTGGGGAGAGGATGTGCAGAGCAGCTGTTTTTCAAGGAAACAGGCTTTCCGCCGGCCAGTCCCTCCCCTCCCTTCACGAGCTGTTGGCCACCTTCAGCCTCGCTCAGTAGAGGAAGAGGGATCTCGATCTGCAGGAGAGGCTGTTCCTGCAGGACCTGTGCCATGAGCCGGCATCACCGTGGAGGCAGGGCTGCCGTGAGTGCACAGCCTGACAGCAGACAGTGGAGAATCCGGGCAGGATACTGTCTTACAAGACTGAAATCCTTTTGGATCCCGGCTTTTCTCCTTTGTTGATCAGGGCTTTTTCCCACCTCCAGCCCCTGGGGCGGTGCAGTCCCGTGCATCCATCTGTGCCCAGCTTATGGGTTTGGTTTGGCATGTTCTCACCTGGAGGGGCTGCAGGGTGTGTTTGCGGTGACCTTTAAGCATAACCACTCACCTCTGGCTGTCCGCCTCCATCAGCTCCTCTTGCAGCCTGGAGCTTCCTCTTCCACCACCTTCCTCGGTTTGTGGCTCTGCATCACCCACCATCCTGCAGCGGGGAGCTGGAGACAAGGGACCAGGAGATGCTTGGTGTAGCCCAGCCCAGCCCCGGGGCTGCACAGAAGTGGGGACGCAGCAGCGATCTCCTCCCAAGCCATCGGTGTCACCTGCAGGGCCTGCACCAAACCCTATGGCACGAGTGTCCCTGGTTTCATGAGCTGGGTGGCTCGGGGTCCCATCACCGAGGTGAGCACGTACAGATGCATTTATGTACTTGGCTGAACCGGGATGTTTTTCTGAACTGGGACCAGTTTCCCACAGTGTTGGCAGCACTGGTTTTCTCTGCAGAGCCGGTTGTAAAAATCCTCTGGGCTCTGCCTGTGTTCATCTGTACGCTAGTGGCACACTGCAGCTCCTGTCCTGGTTGGGGTTTTGTGGTGCTACGTGGTACAGCGAATATCGAGGGAAAGTCTGTCCAGGGCAGATCTGAGATTCCTCAAACACTGCATCATCTTCTGCTTTAAAATGCATTTTCGTGGGTGATACTTCTATATGGATCATATATATAAAAAAATATAATATAAAAAAGTATATTTAAAAAAACCCCCAACATTCTTTTGCTCTGTCATCACTCAGAGAAGGATTTAATCTTGAACTTATTAAAGCTTCAGGCAGAGTCTATGGAAAGTTTTGGCCTGGGAGGAGAGCAGAGTGGAAGGTCTGGAGCATGTGAAAGCCACCATTATAAGAGCGTTTTACAGCCTTCGGTGCTGCCACCTCTGCCGATAGCACCTCTAAGAGAGCTGCCGCCGAATGTGTCGCTTCTGATGCGAGGGTGAGGGCAGCCGGCTTTGCCTGTGCCCCGACCTGGGCGGGCTTTCTCTCAAATGAGACAGGTCTCTGCTGCTGGGGCAAAGCTCAGCTTGCAGCTGCTCCCTTGGCTCTTGGCTTTGTTCGGGTGCCTGGATCCACACGGGGAAATGCTGCGGTTCTCCCTTTTTTTTCCCCCGCAAAGATTTGTGGCTGTGAAGTGGGGCTATAGGATCTCATCTGCGCTGGTCTTCCTAACGGGGAAGAGGCGAGCACCCCTTCAGCCCCTTCCCCACCCCGTTACCTCTGCCCGTCCCAGCGGTTCACCCCAAACCCTCTGTCCCGAGACAGAGGGGGGAGCCTGGGAGCTGCAGGGAGGCTAAAAGAGCTTGGCTTTTTGGTGAACTAGAGGCTGAGAGCAGCAGGACTGATGCCTGTAAATACTTGGGGGGATGGCAGGGAGGGAAATTATTTATGTCTACCCAAGAACAATGTTGGCACAAGAATGAGCGGGTAGAAACCAGCAGGAATAAACTTAGGCTGGAAATGCGAAGGTTTCCATCCGATGTAGGAGGATTGAGTCTCTGCCTAAAAGGAGCAGGAGCAAAAACTTGAGCTGCTTCTCTTGAAGCACAAAATTCAAATGGTCTCATTTCTAGTGCCTCTCAAATACAGCGATCAGGGGAACTGGGCTGGAGTTGTCAGCTGAAATGCAATAAAATAAAGCGTAGTGAGCTCAGCTAAAGCATATAGTAAATGCAGGTGAACCTTGTGGCCCTTCACCCTCCAATAACCATTGGAGGGAAAGGAAAGGTTTCCATTATTTTAATTGAGCTTGTCTCTTGGATTGGAAGCTTGCATTTCTGAAACTCACTTTTAAATACAGAAACCCTCTAGAAATGAAATGTTTGCTTTTGCGTTGAAGAGAGAAGCTCGGGTTCTGCAGACGAAGTCGGAGGGGTGTTATTAGCCCTCCTCTGGTTTACACGTGTGCTGAAACTTCTTTTTTCCTGTAACTGAACTGCTGTGAGAAAGGTCAGGGTGTCACAACAGGAAGCCTCTGTGCGTGTGTGCGCGCATGTAAATGTGTGTGCACAAACCCCCCTGCATGCCTGTGCACGCTTTCCTGTGTGTTTGTGGGATTCATCTCTCTCCCAGCATCTTCCCCAAAATGTGTCTGTCCAAATGCTGCGACACCAGGCCAAGAAGTCTTGTCCTGTTTTATATGCCATGACAAAAAACTCTGTGCTGTAGAGAGAAAGGAATCGGCCGTTACCTGGATCAGCTTTGTCCTGTTCTTCCCCCTCCTCTTTTTGCTCACTCTCCCATCAACACATCCCACCCATCCCTGCCAGCTGCTTTCCTACCCTAAACGCGTTGTGTTGGCACGTCGGCCCTTGATTTAGGGCTGGGTGGAAAAGGTCCAGGGGCTTGGAAAAGCCAAGCAGATCCACCTCTGCTCGTGCCTCGGGAGGGGGACCAACAGGCATGTCCAAGTGTCACCAGAAGCAAAATCTCTGCTGAGATTTTTCCACTGTGTGAGACCACCCAGTGCCGCAGCCATTCCCGCGGGCGCGAGGAGCCGCACGAGGGCTGTTGTAGCAGTCCCAAGCTGCCTGTCCCCTGCTGTGGGTTCCCCGGTGAACGGCTCCATCCGACGGCGGGCCGGGAGCCTGGGGCTCCCCGGGGACATCCTGAGCCTCACCCCTCTCTCGCATCCCCCAGGTTGCCACGACAAGGCGGTGCTGCTCTATGAATATGTGGGGAAGCGGATCGTGGACTTGCAGCACACGGAAGTACCGGACGCCTATCGAGGGAGAGGAATAGCCAAGCACCTCGCGAAGGTACAGCCCCCGCCACCCCTTCTCCCCTGGGCAGAAGCTGTCGCTGTCCCAGCCGCGGCTAGAGACCCTGGCTGAAGCAAGGCCCCATTGCATCGGTGTTGCACGCGTGCCCCCCAGGAACCATCCCCGCTCCGATGGGAGATAGGGGTGGCTGGCGGAGCAGATGGAAAACCGTGGTCAGATATTCCTATTTCTGGCGGTGAGAGGGGCTGGGTGAGTGCCAGCACATCCAGCCGCTTGCCCGGGCTCGGCCCTTTCCTCCTCGCAGCGAACAGCCCTCGCGCCCACCTTGCAGGGGCTGATGCAGTGCCTCTCCTGGGGGCTGGACCCCCTCATCTCAAAGCTTCAGGGCCCTCATGAGCCCTTTTCCTGCCTTGGGCCCTGTTTTGAGGCCCGCAGCCGTGCAGGGAAAGCTGAGGAGCCACAAGCACAGTGGTGGTGGGGGATTGCGGGGTGATGCTTTGGGGTTACAGCTGCTCCCTAGCCCTGTAAGCCAGGGCAAATAGGTGACAAAGGTGGCCTTCACGTGATGTGGCTGGGTCACCCACAATGCAGCATCCACCAGGCTGGATGCGTTGAGGGTTACCCAGGGGGTCCCTGCACACTTCTGGTTAAACTGGGGACCTTGTGGTGGCTGTGGCAGGACGGCCATGCCCTCCCCCCAGCCCTCTCCCCCCAGCTGCCTCACGCAGGGCGTATGTGAGGGCAACCTGCCGTTTCCCCCAGCTGCACCTTGGGTACGGGAGTCCGGTCCCCCGGGATGTTTCAGAGGAGATTGTAGGCTGGGGGTGCTGGTTATAACCCATCTGTCCTCTCTGGTTGGTTGCAGGCAGCCCTGGACTTTGTGGTGGAGGAGGACCTGAAAGCTCACCTGACGTGCTGGTACATTCAGAAATACGTCAAGGAGAACCCGCTGCCGCAGTACCTGGAACACTTGCAGCCTTAAGGCAGGACAGCTCTGACACCAGCACGCCTGTCCCTGACTGTTCAACGCGGCCTTTGCTTCTCTGCGGTCTCAGGAAACCCCCCTCCCACACTCACAATTCCCACTTTTTTAAGTACGTCCATGTGATGCATGAGTGTGGGCACGACCTCCTCCTCTCTGCCCACGTGTGAGCATGGCTACAGCCCCTGGGCCAGGCTGGCTCCGGGCACACGTGGTGCCCCCCGGTGCTCTTCTTCCCAAGCCCCCCCCCCCCACTCACAATTCCCACTTTTTTAAGTACGTCCATGTGATGCATGAGTGTGGGCACGACCTCCTCCTCTCTGCCCACGTGTGAGCATGGCTACAGCCCCTGGGCCAGGCTGGCTCCGGGCACACGTGGTGCCCCCCGGTGCTCTTCTTCCCAAGCCAGGGGGTGGAAGAGGATGATTTTTCCACCAAACGCCATCACAAGACCAGGGGATGACTCAATCTGCGCCTCATCCTCTCCCCTCCGCTTGGCGACAGCAGTGAACTGGCTGGGGGATGTTGGTTAGGGGTGGTCACAGGGCACCAGCCCCCCTTTCCTCCCGGCAGCTGGGGAAGATGCTGTGGATTAAGCCTTGTGGGACAGAGGGAGGTGCTGGGTGAGCCCCAGCCCCACGGCAGGTTCATCCCCTGCGGCATCTGCTGGGCACCGAGCCTTGCCCAAGCCCATGTGGGGCGCAGGTGAGAACGTGTGGGCCATGGTGGTGCCTCGGGAGCTTTGCTGCACTGACTGTGGAGACGCTGGGATGGTGACACCTTCGAGCCTAGAGACAGGAGCCATGTGAGGAGCGGGCTTCCGCCACAGGGGCTGCAGCAGAGCATATGCTGTGTGAGTGTGCAGAGGAAGAAAGGCGGCTGAGTCGCAGACGCTGCTCCCTGAAGATGCCAGCTCCTGCCCAGCTGTCTGCACATAGCCCCAGCATGGCATCCCTGCAGGGTCGCGGACCGTTGTTCCTGTCTCTGCTCCCTGCTATCGGTGTTGTCCGTGCTGGCGTGGACACAGCCTGCTCAGGAGAAGAGCACAAGCCCCGACGGCCAGCCCTGGCCTAAGCAATGAGGGGACATCCCATGCTTTTGCAGGCACCAGGGTGGTTTCCTGCAGCTGAAGAGGAAGGCTCTCCCCCACCCCATCTCCCTCGACTCCAGCTCTGCACCCCTGTCTGTGCCCCAGATCCTAAGGCCTGAGCCGTCATCGCATCCTGAGAGCATCAGGGGTAAGGCCTCCGGGACCTGGTCCTGGCCCGTCTCCAGGGCTCGATGCTAGAGCTGCCTGCCTCCGCGTGGATGCTGATCACTTCTCTTTACGGCCTTTGGAAAGAAGCCCCAGCTCAGGGCATTACCCGTCTGCTCACTGGTCTCCTCGCAGCTCCAAGCCCTGGGCGCTAGCAGCATCGTGGGGTCCTCGGCCAGCAGCAGGGAGGAACACCCTCGCGTTGCGCTGTTACCTCTGCGGATGATGACCCCGTAGCACAGCTCAGCGTTGCCACAGTCGGATGTAGAGGTAACACCGTGACGGCAGGGCACTGCCTGGCTCCAACTTGCTGCCTGTCCTGCCTTGCCCAGGCTTTCCAGGGCCTGAGCTAGACCCCAGAGCATCTCCCCACGAGCTCTCGGGATTTTGCAGGGCTGCGGTGGGGAAGACGGTGCTGCTGGCACGCCAGCCCTGAGCAGCCGCTGGGGGCTGCAGCCGGGCAGAATGAGCTAAAGAGCCTTTCACCTGGAGGCTAAATCCAGACCTAGCTTATCTCTCAGCAGGGACTAAAGTTTACAATCTGTGCCACGGACCGAATGAAGCCCCGGCCAAGAGGCAGCTCAGCCCTCTCCCAGAGCCCAGTGCAAAGTCCATGGTGGCAAAGGCAAAAGTTCCTACAATCTTCTCTCCTGGTTGGGTTGGTCAGAGATGGAGACCCTGTGCCTGATCTCAGCCAGGGAGGCCCTCAGCTGTTCCTCCCAGCCACAGGCTCGAGGCAAAGCCCTGCCACCTGCCTGCGCTCGCGGGCTGCCCACCGCCGACATAACGCAGCCCTCTGCCCGCAGGCTTGAGTAAAATCTCCCAAACTCCATCCCTGCCCTGCCACACCGCAGGCTGTGAGACCCCCGCCCGTGTCCACCACCTGCCTGGGGAGGGACCTGTGCCCGGCAGCAGACCCATCTCTGGCTTGTGCTGCTCAGGAAAGGCATCAGGCTCAGCCCTGCCGCTGCCTCGTGCTTCTGCCCTCTTGTTGCCTATTTCAGCCTGGCTGCGACCTTCAGGATGGTTTAGAGGGACTGGGAAAAGGTCGCAGGTAACGAACTAAAGAAAAGGGGCTGAAGAAGAAATCTGGGCTGCTAAATGTTCACTCTTTAACATGCAAAACACACTTCAACATCTAGTTACAGGAGCAAGGCTGTCTCTGTTACAGCCAAGTGATGACAGAACCGTCCCTGCTCTTGATCCCAAGGTGAAGCTGAACTGTCTCCTCTCCTGCAAGCCAAGATAAGACACCGTCATATCTTTGTCACAGCGGGGCTGGGTGCTTGGAAGAGATGTGTGCCTGGTTGCCTCGTGGGAGCAATAGCGTGAGCCCAGCGCTGCAAGCCTCTGCCCTGGTTTTGTGCTCATTTCCACTGTGCGACAGTTCCCAGAAGTACCCCATCATGTCTGCCGCATGAGAGCGGCTCGCTGGAGGGTGTGCTGTGGTCGCTGCACCAGCAGGGTCCCAGCATCCAAGCCCAACCCTGGAGCCCTTCGTGCTGCTCTGGCAGGAACCTCGTGCTTCCTGGCGCTGGATCACAAGTGGCGATCACTGCCTTAAATCAGGCACCGCACACAGTTTTGCTGCTGCTTCCCTTCGAGGTGCTACAATCCCTCCGGTGTCTGACCTGACGGAGATGTGTGCCAGTGTCCGTGCCAACCGTTTCACTGCTGTACCCATCCTCTGCCCCGGCCTTTCCTTCCCCGTGGTTTTTGATGTCGGCAAATAGCAATACCCACAGGTCACCAGCGGTGCCGCGGTCCACGGTGCTCCTGTGATCTGGCGCTGCCAGGTGGGAGATGGCTCGGGGTCCCTCGGCACTGGACAGCCCTCCCTCCTGCCTCTCTGCCAGCCGCCCTTTCCCAGCTCGTCTCTGCAGGAAGGAGCTTTGAGTTCTGCACTGCCCCTTGGTGCTGACTAAGCCCGGAGGAGTTGGGGATCCTGGACTCTCTCTGGCAATGGGAGTGTGGAAGTGGGTTGGTTGAATATTGAGGTCCCCAAACCCATTTGAACTATAGACCTTGGTGGGTGGGGAAATGCAGAGTGCCGTCAAACCTGCTTCCACATCGCCCAACTTGAAACACCCCCATCCTTCGTCAGCTTTCCAGCATTGTCTTCCTCTGTCCAAGGTTTCCATTCTGTTGAATTCGGTGGTTACGATGTGCCTTTCCTTCTCAGGACCTGTTACAAACGACCTTTCTGCTTTTGTTTATGTCTAACGTTTATCTTTATCCCTCCCTCTGTCATACTATAAAACATGAACATATTGCATGGAATACAACACAATAAAAAGTGTGGCTTAACTGACCCGCAGTGGTTCGCTGTGCCGCGCTTGGTGGGAGGCAGGAGGAGGTGCCCACGGAACCAGGGGACCTCGGGCATCTCCAGCTCTGTCACTGCTGGGCTAGGTCACTGCAGCAGAGAGCCTGTTTCACAGGTCCTGTCAAACAACTCTGCCCTCCAGTCCATGTCCAGGGTATGATTTTTGCTGTCTTGTTGCTGCGTATTCATTTTCTACATAAACGTAAACAATCTTTTTCTCATCCCCAAAAAGCGCATCCTCTAACAAATCTAACCCCAAATCTCTTAGACGGTAACTCCCGTCCATCTGGCAGTGTCTTGGAGAAGATGAGAGAACAGGCAGAAGTTGGCAGATCTGCATGTTGGTGTACTCAGCAGCTACTCTCCTACTGCCTAACCTTCCCCTCCAAAAAATGGAGAAAATGCTACTCCTGTCCCTCATGAGGAAGAGGATCTCGTGCAAGAAGAACCCCATCCAGGTGGTGAGGATGATGGAGGGTCCATAAGACCCTCGCTAGGTTCAGAACAAAGGAGGCTTGGTCGCAGGCCTGGTGTTGGCCGCAGCTCCCTGTGATTTGCGGACAGCCACTCGTGTCTTTTCATCACCTAACCTGGATGCTACCTGCATCACCCTTCTCCCATCGCGGAGCACCTCGGAGCCAGATCCCGGGTAAGCCCAGCATGCTCCCATTGCAAATCAACAGGGAGGCACGGGCTGAAGCTGTTGAATTTTATTTCAGGTCGTAGGGCTGGCTGACCTCGTGGTGACTGTGTAGAGCTTGGGGTGAGTGGGATCACAACTGGTTCCTCTCCTTTGCCGGCTGATCCGCCCCTGCTCACGCTTACCAGTCCTGCCTTGAGACTTCGGGCCAAACAGTCTTCAGGAGTTGTCCTGCAAATGCAGCTTCTCGCGAGCAGGCACTCAACATTTGTGTTCATCGGTTTAAGATGTTTGAAAACATTAAGGCATGAAAACATTTAAATAGCCGGCGGCGTTGTTCCCTGCTGTGCTTGTCCAGAGCAAGGCGGGTGGGCAGGTGACTCAAAGGAACACGAGGCGCTTCTCTCCTGGGGCCAGCGCTCCTCAGCCCTGGTAGCGACAGCCCCAGCACCCAGGCTCCCAGCACAACGTGTTTACGTTGCTTCCTAAAGCCGGGTGCAAGCCACGGGGGCTGAGGCCGGAGTTTCAATAGCTGAAAATGCCAGGGCTGCGGGGGGGTGGTGGTGTGGGGAGAAGGGGCACAGCTTATTTACAGTTATGATTTGATCCAACGTGACAAGTGGCCCCTGGGCTGCAATTCGAGCAGGCGTGGGAGACAGCACGGGAGGTTTGGGTTATAGCACGAAGCTGGGCTGTCGCTGGTAACATGCTCTGTTTACATTCCACATTCCAGAGGGTCCGATGCTCCGGCCTGCCCCAGCAATGCCGCCGCTCGGCTGCGCACTCTGCCAGGCTGGGCACGCTTCCCAAACACCTCTTGTTTGTGCAAATGCACCACTTACCTCCGTCGAAACAGATGACCCCCAAATTACGGCTGAGAAAGCAGGGGTGCGGGAGGGCCCTGCAGCCTGGAAGCGCGGCCTCGCAATGCCTGGGAAGGTGGAGGAAGCCATGGGTTCGTTCTCTTTAGTGACATTACATCACTTGGAAATAATGTTGTCAAAAAGAGGCATTTTCTAGGAAGGGGAGATGCAAAGACGGCGCCGCTCTCTTCTGAAACGCACCGTCAGGCCGGTTGCGCTCTCCGCCACGTGCTGGGAGCCGAGGATAGCTGGCAGCGCAGCGTACCTCCGGGAGAGGGGAGGCAGCAGAGCAGGGAGCTGCTGTTTGTTAAGGGAAAACCAATTCCCGAGAAAAAGGCTCCTCTCCTGGGAGGAGTCAGAACTGGGAGCTAGAGAGGGCCCTGAAGAAGCACAAGGATCCTGGAGACACGCCATCCAAGCACCCCGGCACAGGTCCCCTTGGGTAACCCTGCTGTGCTGGGGGGTGCCCCCTGGGCCAGAGGCTAAGGACAGGGTGGGTCCTGGAACATCCCCACAAAACCTCCAGCGTCAACCGCTGCTGGATGGACAGGAGCTGGGAAACCTGTGACAGCGGCAAACCTGCACTTCGTTTTCTAGTGAAGCGTTTGGCTATGAACTGTTATTCCTTCTCAGAGATGCAGCAGTGGCGGAGCCTCCCCATTCCCTGCTCCTCTTTCAGAATTGATTAAAGGGGCCATGTTTGCCCCAACAAAGCCCAGTCTCTCTTCCCCGGGGGGTGCTGCTCGGAGGAGGTCCTCCATTCCTCCTCCGCCTGCCAACAGGAATCGCGTGTTTCTTTTCGAGCAGGAGAACAAGGCAACGCTCGGGCTCTGGAGGACTGTTGAACCTCAGCAGGAGCTGACCCAGCTCC
>NW_008796063.1:8920267-8937651 GCF_000699145.1 Aptenodytes forsteri
CTGCTGTGTGTGTCAGGATGGAGCCGCCGCGCTCCCCTGATCCGCGGGGCCGGGGCGGGCGGCGGTTGCTGCCTTCGGCGCTCGCGGAGAGCTCTGTAACGCTCCCTCTTTGCCTTTGTCAGGACGGAGGAGCAGCTAGGACATGCTGGAGCTACCCGCAGAGTAGCTGTAGAAGTTCGGGAATCATAACTTTAAAACAGCAAAAAGAGACAGAGGAAAATCTTGTTGAGCTACTTTGAAATCTGTATGCGCAGTTCTTTACCTACTTAAAATGTCTAGTTAAATCCTGTATTTCCTTACGTTGGCATTTTCCCTGGTTTGCCCCAGGGCTGACTGATGTAACCAGCAGCTGCTGAAAGCTGCTGCGTTTTTATTGTGAGGAGTTTTGTCCTGCTGCCTTATGTAGAGACTCTGCTCTCTCTCTTAATTTTTGCTGTGGCTTTTGCTTTATTTTGTTCCCTTGCTGTAATTCAACGGTATTCTTTTTGATGGTGTTGAATCTACATAGCTAAGGAGAGCCGCAAGTAGCCCTTAAAATTCTGGCGCTAATGTGAATTGCAGGAATGCTGTCTGTGTTCAGGGAATTTAAAAGTAATTGAACTGGAAGAGCCAATGGAATTACTGCATCAGTGTAGTTTATATAAACAACTAAGAATACCACAGAGCTCAGTGGCATAGTGGTAAAGTTGTCTGTGCCCAGTGCTGGCACCTGCCCCAGCGCTAAGCACATGAGGTGTGGAGTTTTCATGTGGTAGCCCTGTCCTCCCAGCAGAAGTGAAGAAAAAAAACATGGAAAAGAGCACTTAATAACGTCAATGAAAATTATTCTGCCAGGGTGAAAACTGATGCAGACTTAAAAGTGAGTTGTTACCTTCTAACTTAATCTGTGAACTATACAATAATCTAATTGTAGTTTGAGGTGATTGGGTTTTTTTAAGCTACGATTACTCTTGGGAGGCGATTGTTTGGGTTTTTTTAAGCTACGATTACTCTTGATCTTATGATCAAAAATACTTATTCATAAACATGAGCTACTTCATGAACCTGCCGCATGTATTATTTTTCCTTTGGCAATGAGAAGTATATAGCTAAGTATAAGAAAGCACAGAAGTGACATAGCAGAACAAGAGACACCACTGACCAGCGTTTCACAATCCCTATCAAAAGATGGTGGTTCTTTTAGGTGTCGTCCCGTACAAACGTGATGGAAGATCATGCTTCTAATAGGTATTGGGTGATGTCAGCTAGGTACTACTTCTTCCTTGCAATTGCAGAGCTGGAGATACGCGTGACTGGGCCTCTGCCTCTCTCCATCAGCGGCTAATCCTAAATCACACCTACTGATCTTGTTTGACTGCTGGCAACGCAAGTTGTGTAAAAGGCAGTGCTGACAGACCTGATGTCATCAAATGATGACATACGCTTTTTATATGGTGAATACAGTTTTCTTACACTGGGCAGGATTCTTGTCCGAAGACACGTTCCTTTGAACTGAATATGCTAATCCAGCTTTCCTCATAAATGAGCTGCTTCAAGGAGTTTTTACAGTTGTCAGCCAGCTAGTCTGAAAGGCATCTGTGTGTTGGGAGGTGGTGTGAGGAGACTCAGTAGTGAATAAAATACTGTCTGCCATTAGACTAGACCAGCTTTCATTTAAAAAAAGAAAGAAAAAAAAAACAAAGCCCAGCAACTCTCATCTGTGGAGACTGTATCCCTTCATAAATTACTTTATTGATACAAGGAAGTCTGTAATTGGTCAGAAAGTGCTTTCCTCAATAGGACTAAATGTAAGGACATTAGTTTCAAAGGATGTTGGCTGTGAACTCCAGCTGGCGCTCTGGTGGTGAAATAATAAGGTTAAACAAAATAACCCAAAACACTGAAGAGAACCAACTAAATATTTGTTCTTCTTCATTCTGGATAGACTCTTTAATGGAGACTGTCTAAAGGGAATTGTTAATTTGTAGACCAAAACAACTTTTTTATACAGAACAGACACTGAATTGTACTTAGTGTTTTTGTATAAAATTCAGCACGATGACCGCCAGAACACAAGACAGAATGCCATTTGTTTCCCCGGGAGATGTTCTAACAAACTCCAGAAAGAACAGCTTTAATGTCACCACCACTGCATGTGCTGGCTTCTCTGCGCCCTTAAAGAGGTCTCTCCATTCGCTACCTGCGCTGCTCAGATTTCTGGTACTCTGTTTGCTTACAGCAATGATTGACCTATTTCCATTAGCCTGGCTAATCATTAGTTGACTTAAAATTGACACCTCTTTTTGTTCTGGTGGCTGGAGTTTTTTGTTACGGTTTGGGGATGTTTTCCTCAGTGTCGTCTTCCCTTGCTGAGGCTGCTTGAAGATCTCATCTGTGTTCTCCTGTTCTCTTTCCTATTTGTATTTAAGGTGTATATTTTGAACAGAAGTCTTGCTTTATTGCTACGATCTTCCCGTTCTTCCTCCGCTTTAATGCATCCATTGAGAACCTGTTGAGAATGGCCTTTAAGAAGCCATAGGCCTGACAGCCATGGCTAATGGCCTGAGACTGGTAGATCGTGTGGACGTTCAGCAGAGAAACAAATCTTTGGGTGCTTGAGCTGGGATGTGTTCATACTTTCTGTATGCCATATCCTGGAGCTCTCCTGAGTAGGAAAATACACTGTTGAATAAGACTTTGAGGTGGAGTATTTCCACTGAGAATTAAAGCCAGACCACGGCTCATTCCTTAATCTTGAAATTAAATTAAATTTCAAGAAGGATTTACGTGGGGGGAGGGAAGTCTAGTTTTTGAATTTGTCATGCCTTGACTTTACTGACTTACTCAAGCTTGGCTGAGATGCTAATAATGACCCCAGACACTGTGCTTTGGCCATCGGTAATGTCCTTTTTCTGCAGTCCACTTGCACAGCCAGCATGAAGTCCCTCTGTTGTATTGCTAAACTAGATTTTGTGTGTGTGTGTGCACTGCTTGTGACAGGCGTTATCACACTGCTGCAAGCTTCTCTTCTTTTTTTTTTTTAAACTACTAATCAGATTGGTCTTTATTTACAGTTAATCTGAATGTATGTTTGGTGCTCTGAGCAATACTGTTGTCCAGGAACATTCTTTTAAAAAAGCAAACAAAACTTGACCCCCGTGTTATGGGAGGGGTTTAAAAAGAACTATTTTTGCACAGAACTGTACCTGTGCTTTGTGCGGATTGAGATTGTTTCTAATTGCAATTCGGAACATTTTGCAGAACTGAGATAGATGGATGACTTGAAACCCTCGCCAAAAGCCTAGCTGGCAGATCGAGGAACACCATTAGGCTGAGAGCAACAAACTCGTGCGGCTCAGTCGTTCTCCCCTGCAAGTGGACAGTGGTAGAAGGATGCTGGGGTTTCTTCCAGGATGTTGTCATCTGCCCTGTTCTCAGCACTGTGTTCGTTTGTTTCTCTCTTTGCCAGTTGGCACCTGACAAAAGTTAAGGTCTTTTCCTCCTCCTTAGAAAGGGTATTTATCTCTTCATCCATAACGATTATCCAGTTGAAACTTACATGTAACAGACAGGCTGCTGTTTTCAAGAGGCAGCTAGGAGGCTGCTTCCACGTCGGAGGCAGAGAAATGGAGCTGCTTTGAGGGCTGTAACTGGGAAACTGCTGGAGTTGCTATTGTTCAGCCAGCTGCAGCACCCCTCTCCCAGTGCTCTCCGATATTCCCATGTTAGGAAGGTAATCCAAATGTAATTTGAAGCTTGCCCTATAGCGAAGACAGACACTTCCGCCCCTCCTGCTGGTGGTAGCTCTGTTAACAACTGATTCCTTATTTATAACTTTGGCAATACCAAAAGTTTACATCAGTGATTTTAAATTATTTTCATCTTTCTATACTGAATAGTTGAGTACTGTCACATTCCCCCATCTATGCATGCCGTTGGCACCAGGAATGAGACATTTAAAATTTCTCAAGAATAGGATGTGTGAACCTGCAACAGAATAAACTATTTGGATATAAGGTCCAGAACTATTCTTATAGAACAGCTGTACAGCTTTTTAACGTAGCCCTCTTTTTTTGGGGTGGGGAGGCAGGTCCTGGAAACACATTTGATTGAATAATATTAACGACTGCTTTTAGGTTCTGCTCTGTCTAGTAAATAGCATGCTGGGCTTCTGAGCATGTGGCAGCATTTTATGACTTCTGGAACTAGATCCTCTCTGACACTGGTTATCTGCTATTCTTTTAAGTAAAATGGAATTTATATGAAATCGCCACACTTCATAAACAGTGGATGCCAGCTTGGGGTTGATTGCATAGCTCTGCATTTTTGTCATTGCTGGGGGGTGGGGGACAAGCTCCAAAAGGCAAACTCCATAGTCTCCAGTGTTTGAGCAAATCCAATTGCTTTGACTGGATTTGTTCATGTGCAGCTGCTGCGTTCAATTGAAAGGCTGTGTCAGGAGAGATTGCGTCTGTGGATTGAGGTCCTCAGTCCTACTCTGCAAGCCAATGAGGCCTAAAACCTTCTCAAGCCCACGTATCTCATGTGTCTCTTTCTATATCATCTGAAAACAAACCAGTCTTCAGCTTTTCATCTTCCAGGGGCAGCCAGTTCTTGTGTGAAAGTAATACGTGATAAACCCCGCTTCCTCTGTTACAGAAATGGAGACTTTCTGCTTGCGTTGCTGACTCTTCATGTGTCCTATTGTTTGAGCAGCTAATTTTTCATTCTTTGTCCTTTGTTTTTGGTTTGCCCATTTTGCCATTTGCAGCTTCAGCACTGTGATAGAGATTTATTCCCATATTAGAGGACTAATTTGGAGAAACAGCATAGTTAAGGGGCCAGGCTCTATCAGGGATGAAGCCTTTGTGCAGTTTATTTCCCAGTGATTTTTTTTCAGCAGAACATATTTTAAGATCTGCTTGTTTTGGCTTAGGAGGATTGTGCTTTTCTTGACTTTATTGTTATAAAGCCCCAGAGTCTGGCAAGCCAAAAGATTCCAGAAGAGATGGACAGTACTGCCTCTGGCCAAAGTCTGTTGGATTCCTGCTCTCTCTGACAGGTGGCTGTTGCTTGTGGTATGGCTCTGTTTGCGTACATTACGGTGAAAGGAAAGAAGGGATATTCAGAGGGAAGAACAGGCAAGATTTCTCCTCGCTCAGATGAGGCTGATAGGTTAGTGCCACCTGTCCTGACGCTGAGCCTGGAGAAATCCCACATAATGTAGTTACTTGACTTAATTGCTGGAGTTGGAAGCCCAGTTCCCCATGGCTCTTGTACAGGCAGAGAAGAAATGGGCTTGCTTCACCCTTGTTTTCCCAGTGATGGCAGGGAGATCCTGGGGTGACTAGGCTATTGTGCTGTTCCTAAGCCTCTGCGGAGTTCTTAGGTGAGTTTGGATTCTGCTTCTCTGTTTTGCAGACCCACGCTGCATGTTCCTAGGTATTACAAAACGCTGAACATCCTCCTTGGTAGGAAACACCAATTTTATCTGGAGGGTTGTGTTAGCACTGGGTCAGCTTCCAGCTTGAAAATGCCTTTCAGCAATAGCTTTTCCCTGAAGTCATTATGCCTTAGCAAGTGGTTTCAGATAGTCATTGGTGGTGTTTTACCGAGTTACCTTAAGGCTCAGCGTGTCTTCTGTAATGAAACTGGAATTTTTGATTTGGAAGAAGCTGCATGTGGAACAGTTGTCATCAAGAAAAAAAAAATCCTTGGCAGAAACCATTACCAGCTGTGTCCTTAATGTATCGGCGTAACACCTGGTTAACTAGTTCTTCGTTAGAAACTCCTTAATGTTAGCTGATATACTTAGTTATATTAGAGATGTAGTACTCTGTAAAATCTTTTATATAGGTGCTGTCCTTCAAAATTTTTCTTTAAATACTTGCCAACTCGCTACAGAACGTCAGAGCCCACCACGTCCTGTGCTGAAAGGGTTAATCATAATTTTCCAAACGATACCTGACAAGATGATGGCCTTAAAGAAGCCACTGGTGTACACAGCATCCAGGTGGATTTTTATTTTTCTTTCTACCTGTGAACAGGCCAAGTTCTGTAGCTTGTAAGTTGAGTTTTCCCTGTAGTTTATATAAATTCCAGCCAGACTTTTAATGAAACTGCTTATTACTCTGCTTTGAGAGAGGCTGGTACATCTTGGGTCCTGCTGTTTGGTATGTTTGCCGCTGTTCACAAAAGCAGCTACTTCTGGCAACAGCTTATAATTTAACAATATTCTTGATTACAGATGGCCACTGCACGATACCCTTTGCAGCATGAATGGAGCTGCACATTAAGGGTAATGTCTGGTAACACAGTGGCTTGCGAATGTGTTTTTCTCCCTTATTTTCCAGTGCATGCACATAAGTACCATTGTACTAATGGAGCAAAAAGTGCCAGTTTCATTTTCCATCTCAGCAGTGTCTTGCTTCCCAATATTGGGAGGGTCTAAATGCTGCTGGGATGAGGCTGTTTTGTCTGCTGTGATTAGGTCGAATATGTGTGCGGCTTGTTCTCCTTCTGCTAAAGGAATCTGCTAGATATTTTTATCCTTGAGAGGCCACGTGCTCCGTTTTGCTCTGGTTAAGCACAAGTATGTCAGAAATAGTTATTTCTTCTGCTTAGAAGGGAGGATTTTGCCTTGTTCTAATGGATGGGCTTTTACCCTTTCTCAGCGCAGGTAAACAGTCATAATCCTATTACTTAGCCATCTGTTACATTACTGTAGCTGCAGCTAAGGTGATGTGTGTGAAGAGGGTGGAGGGAAGGTGGAAACTGATGTGACTTCAGGTAGCTAAAAGCTGCTACTCAAACAGGGGATGTACAAGTCTTGTGAATCGGTCCCCTGTCAGTAGGGAGCCTGCTCCAAGGTAAAGTGAGCGGCTCTTTCTTCACTGTTAAAGCCTGCCTGGATTAAAAAAAAAAGTTCCTTTCTTGCTTTGCCGCATCCTGTTTGAGGAGAGGGAGTGAACCGTTCTGTAACAAACTGAGTGCTCTGCTACCTGTTTCACCTTCACTTCCAGCAATGTTTCTTGGCCATCCTTGTTGGATTTACTATGGATTTACTAGGTTGGATTTACTATGGAGGACTAAATAGTAAGCTGCATCAGTGGCAAGGAGGTAGTTATTGTGGGGAGAAAGCAAACACATTCATCTGAAGATGCTTCCTCTTTTAAAACCTTCCAGCGCAACCTGCCCTCTTGATGGATGAGTTGCTAGTCTTATTTTCTGTGCAAACTCCTTAAGTCTGTACAGTTCATTCATTGATGTGGTGCGGTCGCTAAGGTGTGACGCTTCCGGTATCTCTAGAGAAACTGCTTGGGTATCAGTGTGAGGAACCATTTCAGGGTTGTTAACAAGATCCTTTTTTCTCACAATGTTCTAGCTCCTCCAAGTTAGGAAGAGGTAAGGAAAAATACGCTGCCTTATTTTGGGATGACTTCATGTACAGCAGGCATAATTAGCTGATGTGAAATGAATCCTGATTTGAAAAAGCTGCTTGTCGTTGAACAGAGGCAGTGACTGACCTTGCGGGGCTGCCCTCACTTGGGGCATTTTTCTCTCCTGTTCTCACAGCTGGGCAGGTGAAAACTCCGTCTTTAAGCTCTGTAGTTTTAATTCCGTGTTTCCTGTTAACAGGGTCACCTTGTCCTCCACGGACTGTTACATCGTGCATGAGATCTACAATGGAGAGAATGCTCAGGACCAGTTTGAGTATGAGCTGGAGCAGGCGCTGGAAGCCCAGTACAAATACATAGTGATAGAGCCCACTCGCATTGGGGATGAGACGGCCCGCTGGATCACTGTCGGGAACTGCCTGCACAAGACCGCCGTGTTAGCGGGCACCACCTGTCTCTTCACCCCTCTGGCACTTCCAGTAGATTATTCTCACTACATCTCCCTGCCTGCTGGCGTGCTGAGCGTGGCTTGCTGCACCCTTTATGGTATCTCTTGGCAATTTGATCCCTGTTGCAAGTACCAAGTAGAGTACGATGCCTATAAACTTTCCCGCCTGCCCCTGCATACGCTCACCTCCTCCACTCCGGTGGTGCTGGTGAGGAAGGACGACCTGCACAGAAAGAGACTGCATAACACGATAGCACTCGCTGCCCTGGTGTACTGTGTAAAGAAGATCTATGAACTCTATGCTGTATGACTTCAGCAGGGAAGAGCGAAACCCACAAAGACGAGTGTATTAAGACTCCCGCAGTAACATTTTGTTTTTCCTCTTTGAGAAGCAGTGGAGACTGGGAAGGATTTGGTTTAATAGAGCTGTTATTTTTAAAATAACACATCACTGGTGCACCAAGGTTTTTCAGTTCTTCGTTACACTTAAGACGTGGATGTGTGGTGACTTGCGAGCTGTATGTTAGGCCATGGGAGTCCAGTCCAGCAGCGGAATGTCGATGAAAGAAAGCTATAGAAAGGGGGGTGAGAGCTTCCTTTTTTTTTTTTTTTGAAACATTTAAGTATGTTGTTTAATTGTATTACACAGAACCAGCCAGAAGTTATCATTGACCATTAAAGGATGAGAATTTCAAATGGTTTTGCTCTCTTGTTACTGTTATCATAGTTCCCTTTTATAGTGTGCTTCTAGGGGATGGAGGCTTTGCTGAGAACTCCAGTGGTGGTGATCATTTATGCATGCTCACACACAGACCTGATATTCCTCTTGTCTGTTGCACATGGCAGCAGCATCCATGTTACTTCGCAGCAGCCATCTGTTGAAGGAATAGCTGTAGAGTGTTGCTTTCCCTCTCGCTTGACTAGTTTTGTGTCTTGGAAGAGGGCGTACTTGTTACCCCAGTGTTTTGGTAATTGCTTAAACATTGATGGCTGGGGCTAAAGGTGTCCAAATCCTCTGCTGCCCTGCCACCTCCAACCATTACTTCTCTGCACAATGGAGATAACACTCTTAAGTTTCCAGCTACAAACACATTCTGCTCAGTTCCTGTACAAGTTCTTCCTCATGTAGATACATCTCCACTGAAACGCGTTGTACCGCGTGCAGCTGAGGACTGCCGAGGGAGGAGTCCAGCTGTCTTACCTTTGTGCTTTGTTACCGCCGCTGACACTCGGACGGCTGTGCCCCGGCTATGCAATTCCACTGCTCTTGCTTGGAACACACACTTCTGGAGCTGCCCGCTACTGCTGCAAGGCATCCACGTGATTGAGTCTTGTAACTGTGTTACCTGAAATTTTAGAATTCCATCTTGTGCATTAATTCATCTTCTAGCTTAAAACTGTCAAAATCTTGTTCTTAGAATGGGCAGTATTTACTGTTTTGCAAGATCTGCCAGTTACTTTTAAAAGACAGGGGTTTACTTTCTTTAATCTCCTCCTACCAGATGGAAAATAGGCATGGCTTGCATTTACAAGGCTGGCTTGGCACAGCTTTAAGTGTTATGAGCTGAATACAAGAGCAAAGCCCTGTAAAAAAAGCTGCCTGCACGCAGGTGTACTGCTTGCTTCAGGGGTAGCTGCAGTCTGACCTGCACAGCTGAAGCACTGACCTTGGAAGGGAGTCTCGGGTCGAAAACCAAATTCAGTAGTTCTATCTTTATCTTTCCAAATTGCAACAGCAGGCACCAAGAACTCTTCCTCGCCTCCAGACTGCAGCAGGCTTTTCTGGCCAGGGTTCCAACTTTTGCTTTTTCTGCTGATGCAGCTTTTGTGTTAGCAGGGCATGCATCCCGGCCGTGTGCGTGCTGGGCAGGCGGGGTTTGCCGGGAGTTCTGAGCAAGTGCTTTTACCACCCGCGTAGGCAGCCGTACCTGAGCAGGCAGGTGGGCTGGAGGAAACTCCTGTGGCATCGAGGCACTTCTAGGTGGCGAGAGCCCTCTGCCTCTCTCGCTGGTACAGTGGCCGAGCTGTCTCCCTCCAAGGTTAAAAGAAGCTGGGATCCGGAGTGCCTCTATTTATAGGAACAATGTACAGTTGCCTTGGCAGAGAGGAGGGGAAGAAACGCAACTGCTTCATCTTTCTGCGGTTAGGCCAAGGCTGCTGGGCAGGCTGCCTTTCCAGTCCCGACATCGTTTGTTTCTAAAGTCCCGTCTACTGGATGAATTTTAAACTAGTGGCAGATCTGCCATAGCTAATATGTACTTTATTGCTGCAGGAGGCCCTGAAACATCCTTGTGCTAGCCACACAAAAGACATTCCTGCTCTTTTTTTAATCAATGCAGAATAATTGTCAGGGCTGTTAGTTTCTTTGCTTCACCAAAACCCTGTGGTCCTGGTGCTTTTTTGCGTTAAGCCTTCCCTTGCCTGGAATGATCACTGTGGCAGAAGGACTAGCCCTTGGTAGGCTCCCTAAACGCATGGCTTGCATCGAAGACTCTCGAGTTAAAAATGAGCAAGTTTCCTGTGGTCTCGTATTGCAGGAGGAAAGGTGAAAAGTCAGCTTAGCTGTCACAACAGGTAGGTCTGTTTTAAAAACGCACCCTTCACTCCGTTCTGAGGTGGAGAGGACATAGATGGGGGGTAGGGGGGCTTGTTTTCCAAGAAATATTAGTGATAATCTGGCTAAAATGCTCGGTGACATCCTGGCTATTAGTAAGTCAGTGCTGTAACTACGCAAGGTGACCCGGGAGAATGAGAGGGGTCTCGAGGGTCGTGTGTTTCACTGCATCGCATGGATGGTCGCTGTACCTGCCTTCCCCCCATGCCGGTAGCTGTGGGTTACGCTGGCTGGGGACAAGCCCCGCACGCTTTGCTGCCCATCCTGACCGTTACGGAGGTGCTCTGAAATGGAGCATGCTACATTCCTCTCGTCACAGAGAGGGGATTTACTTTCAAAGGGGAACGTGCACACTCTCAGTAACCCCTGACTTGGAGCTGTAGTTCAAACAGTAACTACAGGGGAGCCACAGGTCATTTTTTTTCCTCAGGCCTGACGTGTTACACCCCTCAGCACCCTGGAAGCTAACACAGAAACGCAAATGGCCCCTCGGTCCTTCCTGGGTAGCCATGACCTGGAACACTGGAAGACGGAGCAGCTGGACAAGACTGGCAGGAGTACTATGTTTTGCCGAGAAACGGAGGACCTGAATGTGCAAAACATGAAAGGAAAAGCACAACTAATGCTTACAGGGACTCCCCTTGTGGAGAGGGAGAGAAGGTAATGCCTTGGTTTCCTATCTTAACAGGAAAAAAGATACATACGCCCAAAAGCTTCAACTAGTGATTTCAACCCTAGGCCTTTATGTAACAGAACTGCAACCTCAGCCCCAGTGAAAATGGTAGAGGATGTCCCAACTGGGCAGCAGCATTGTGATCATTAAACACGTCCTGGTCACCGTCTGGGATGGATCCTCGGAGATCGCTTATAAATCTGCAGTGGTCAAGAAAAGGCTTTTTGAAGGCGAAGGTCCTGCTGAGCCTGCACACCTGTATTAGAGTTTTAGTGTGACTAATCCTCTGTGTGGATCACACTATGCCTACTGTAAGCCAGCAGATGATGTAAAGAGGGCTGGGATGAGGTATATTATTCTGCAACTACCACTGGTACAATAGCACCTTGCAGGAACATAAGAAGAGAAAAGAAAAACAAACCTCTCCCGCTCTCCCTTCCTCTAATGTTACCTGCTGTGAGGAGCTGAAGTAGCACAAAGGATTAATTTCATAGCAATGTAATTTATTTGTCATCAGATGTGCACTCACAGGCAGGACATACAAGGCAGTACACATGGGAAATGCTGGTAAGTGCATGGAGGCGGCAGCAGGGGTCTGGACCTTGGTTCCAACTAGAAGGCTTTACTTCAATTCTAAGTTAAAAAAGATTATTTCTGTCCTTCCTGAACTATCTCTGTGCAGCCACTATTCGAGTCCTTCCTGAACTATCTCTGTGCAGCCACTCCTTTTTCCTAGTGGTGCTGGTATCCCTCACTTGAGGAGAAGGGGTCGAAGAATATGGCACTCCCTCAGGCTGTCAGACTCCCTGAAGCCTGTGATACGTGAACAGGCGGGCATCATTCCCCCACTGGATGTGATGCTAATTAGCATCCGTGATTGCTTTAAAACAGATGAGAACTAAGGGTCTGTCTCCTGTACCGTCCACCCTACGCACACAGATTCTCCTCTGCTTGCCAGGAGACAGCACACCTGGCATCTACAGAATCGCACTAACTCTGCGCTCTAGGCCTGCAGGTGAACCAGGTGTGCTGCTATCAGCTGCACAGTATTTACACGCAACAGCATACCTCGCTGTGCTGCTTTCTATCTCTTCAGTGCTTCCCCTGCATTAACTTGTGCTGGGGTTAATACTGTACTGTCAGGTAGCGCAGAGTTAAATGTCCCTGTACATCAGTAAGGCATGATTCAGACAGAAAAAAATTGCCAAATAAAACTTAAATTTTACATCAGTTACTTCTCTAAAAGTGGCACTGGACTTGACTTTAGCTTAACCTATCAGATGAGTTGGCATATTAACAAGCAGAGGCTCTGTGAAGTTTCCCACTTCAAGCAACATGTTGTAGATCAGACTGGAAGGAGTGGGAAGGAGACACTGATCACGAGAGCTCCCAGCTGAGGACTGTATCTCACAGGGGCCACGGGGTGGGGAAAGCTAAAATCTGCTCATGTGAAGGCAAAACAGGTGGGTTTTATTTGTAGCAGGCCAGGAAAGCTGAGCATGCCTGGAGTGAGGTGAGGTAAGGTGCTGTCTTTCCAGCACATGGGCCTCCCCTGCAGCCTCAGCTCTCCCCCTTTGTCCAAGCACCCTGCTTCAGGTGAGGTCTAGGTGCTGCCTTCCAGCAAGTGGCTCTGCCCTGATGTGGGGGAAACTGCTTCCCACCCTCCATGCAACGGTACACTGCAGCATTTTGAGAAAGGTTTTTCCTGCGGGAGCACCTCCACCGATGTCCCAGCCAAACTGCAGGGGGTTAGCCTCTCCCTACAGTTACTGCTCCAATGACCTGAGCTCTAAGAGTCCTTTGCTTTTCTCTCCTTTTTTGCTCTAGTTGCCATTAAGGTGAAGAAGAGCCTGGGGAAGAGATTTCGCAGGTAGACAGCCAGGGAAGGTGTTAGGCCAGCTACAAGTACTTCCTTCTTCTTCTGTCCCACCGCATTGAGAACAACCTGAGCGACCTCTGCGGCTGTCTGTCCTTCGGCGGTGTTCTTGTCCATAACTGCCAAAGGAAAGCCGAGTAAGCACCAGCGCCAGCAGGTAAGCCCACGCTTAAGTACCTTTCCTAGGAATGCTCTGTTCCAGCTGTACATGGCTGCTTGTATGGTTTTGGTTTTTACACCAGTTGTGTATGGGAGCACAGGCAGGTATAATTCAGGGTTGGGCTAGAAGTCAGTAGTTGCTGTCTAGGAAGGCTAAATTTTGGGGGTTACTGTTCCTACCCTGCATCCAAAGTTGTCTTTTGATACTTCAGGGCTAACCTGTGTCCCCACCGGAGGCCGTATGTTGCAAGCACACTTTGGAGTAACTCAGTGAGGTGGAGATGCTTTAGATATAGGGCACAAAATCGTATCTCACCTCCATAGCGAGATCCATCTGCTGTTACAGCATTGAGAGAGAGGTTTGTCTGAATGTATCCGGGGCTTACAACCGTCACATCAATGTCATACTGCTCTACCTCTGCTCGTAGACAATCAAAGAAGGCCTGGGTGGCATGCTTAGAGGCAGCATCTGAAAAACAGGAAAAGGACTATGCACTAAGGAGAAGGAGCAGGGCTGAAGGACGATTCACTCCCCTGCATGGGTTTTTCACTGCAATAGAGCCACTTCTCAGCAAGAACCCAGCAGCTGCTCTCCGACTCCTAGGTCTGGGGTTTTTTTTTAGTGAATGGCAGCAACAGGTAGTGGGAGTGAGGCAATTTAGGAACGCAAAATGTAAATACCCAAGTTGGAAACTGGCTAGGATCCTGAGCTTAATATCACAGCCGTGCCAAAGCACTACGGAGTGAACCCAAGCTGCCTCCTACTCGTGATAAAGGAGACATGAAGCCTGGCTTGGGAAGCATTTGATAAGACAGGCTGAGGCTGGGGGAATGCGATGCCAGTACAGGAGGGCAGAGCTGACATTCGCTGCCAAGCACCCTGCCAGCATACGTGCGCTGAGCATTATGGACTTGCAGAGCAGGTTCAGAGCTTGGCTGCACACAAGTCAAAACCTGATCACACAAGCAGACAGGAGCAGAGAATTGTGGCCTAGGGCAGGATTTCCCCCTGTTAAATGGCTGAGCGATTCCTTTTGCTCACTCCCTTTCCATGTATACTTGGTCACTGCCACCGTGACTGCCATCACCTCAACGTGGCTGCAGGGTTGACACCAGCAGCACAGAGCTTAGCGCAGGCTGCAGACCCTGTCTGAGGACCTAGGCAAGAGCTGAGCTCCATGCTGCCAGGCCCACGCGGCTCTGATCACCGTGCAAGTGCCCTGGAAGCTCTTCAGAACACACTTCTTGGTGCAGTCGTACCCAGATCATCTGCAAGACCATCTGGGCCATCTGGCCCAGACGTTCCAGGCTCTCCTTCGCTCAGCATCATGCCCTATCGCTCTTATGCCATCACCACTGTACTTTCCCATTTTTATGTTTATTTTCAGTGATTTACACATGCTTGTATGCCAAACACTCTCCTTTTAGTTCCTCCATCTTTTATAAGGCTTTTTCCAGTAATCTCACCAATATTATTTCTTGTCATAACTGATTTAGCATGAAGAGTTTGCTGGATCAAGATAACTCTTTAGGCTTTTATTTTGGCATTGGTTGTACTATGGCACTTCATAACTTCTTAAAACAAAAGGTTCCTACTTTCTTAGAGGAGATTAACCAGGCAAACAGCAAGGATAAAATGCAATTAATCAGAAAGTTTATAGGGACTCTCAAGTGTTAAGATAGGAATATTAAGCTGTTTTCAAGACACTGAAAACACATTCTCCTTCCCCATCCCTTAACAACTTCAGGACAGGGCTAAGATTTTGTGTTTGAGAGTGCCTTCCTCAACAGCTGTCAGTGATTTGTGACCACACTAAGAATGATGCACAGCTCTGCCTTCCCTGCATGCAGCCAGCTCTACAGAGAGCTAAATGTGGAAGCAGTAGCCAAGTATTCATTCAGTCTGGTGCCCCAAATATGTCTTCCCCATCTTCTGTGGAGGTACTTACATGCGGATCTGAAAGGAATGCTTATTTTGCCTTGAACACTGCTGATGGCCACAATGTGGCCTTGTCTCCTCTTGATCATGGAGGGGAGAAGTGCTAGCAAAAGACAGAAAAGACCCATTCAGAATAACAGTCCTGCCATTACTGCTGTCAAGAATCAATGCTTTCAGAGCATTCAAAGATGCCTAAGTGAACTACAAGATCCTTGTTCAGTGTAGGGGTTGGGCAGGGGATAGTGCCTAGGATGCCTCTAACTGAAGCTGCAGTCTGGCTGGGATGTTCACCTATGAGGAGGCTCCTTGTGCCAGTGAGGCTGCACAAAGGCTGTTATAGTTGCTATGATCTCCCACAGGCATGGTCAGCAGGACTTGCTCTTTTCTGCCACCACTACATCTTTCCATTTCCTGCAGCTGACACCCTCCAGGCTGAACTTTCTGTGTAACCAAAGCAGCTTCCTAGGAAAGCTACAGCTTCACCTAGAACCCATACTGCGTTCTCTAGGGTTTTATCAGCGCAGGCAGGCTAACCGTATCTCTCTTCATAAGTTCCTGCCGGACAAGAGTCGGGAGGTCTTTTTTAAAAGACAGTATCTCTAATCAGGTACTTCCCAAGCATGTCCTTTAGGCCTGCCCATAAAACAAAACCTTCCTCCCCTCTTATACTGTACTGTACCAAATACAATTACAAACAGAAGTTAAGCTGTGCTTAGTTGTGTTGGCCTGCAGAAGGTATCAGCCAAATCCCTTGCCCCCCTGTAATCCGCATCACGGGTACCTTTGGTGAGGGCTATAGGACCAAAATAATTTGTTTCCATCACTTTCTTATCCACATCCAGTCCTGTGTCCACAATTGTGCCTCGGAAACTGATGCCTGCATTGTTGATCAGTATGTCCACGTGACCCGAGTACTTCAGGATCTCTTCAGCAGCATTTAGGACAGTTTTAGTGTCCGAGAGGTCAAATACCACAGTGTGAGGTATGTGTGTCTGTGAATAAACAAAAGTTAGCAAAAAACCCAGTTCAGGCTGCGCTGAATGTGCTGTATGTTTATGCTCATGATGGGATTTCCCAGCTCTGGAAGCACAGAAGCAGTATCATCCAAACCTTGTGCAATTAGAGCGCAGCAGTTCCATTTGGTAGGAGTACGTGACAGAAGCAGGTTGTGCTCTGCTCCTGTAGCCTGTTCCTTATACCAGAGCCTAGGAAAGGGGCAAGTGAGATCCTCCTCAAGTACTAAAGTTTACTGTTGTCTTATTAAAAAAAATGCATCTGAAAAAGTCAAAAACTTAACCCATGTGTCTTCTACAGAAGCCAGCAATACCTTTCTTAGCCACTGTCAGCTGAACTAGACATCAAAAAAAAAAAAGCCGACAGAAGGAAAGTTACTTTTCCAGATATACATATGCAAGGGGTCGCCAACAGAAGGAAAGTCACTTTTCCAGATATACATATGCAAGGGGTCTGGGCGCTCCACACTCGCATGCTTTCACTTCCATTACAAGGCAAGGAGTCTTTCAGATGGCTTTTTTTTGTAGGGTTTTTACAAGATATGACATGTCAGCTCAGTGTACTCCTATAGCAATATCTATCCCTAACCACAGAGTTGCATTTTTCCTATTGCTCAATGGAAAAACCCACGAGCAATTCTGTAACTTCTGTAACAACATGAACAGAAATCCCAGCCGCACAAGACAAGCAGCCTCTCCTTCTCCCACACTTACGTTCCTTCGGTGATTGGTCATGGTAGAAAGCTCCTGCACCACGTCTTTGAGTTTCTCACTGTCTCTGCCACAGAGCACCAGCTTGGAGCCAGCTGCGTGGAAGGCTTTTGCACATTCTTTGGAGGAAGCAAGGGAGAGAGAAAAGTAGATGTTTGAATGCCAGAGACAAGCAGCAGATCCACATCATACCTGGTGATAGGCTGAAACTTCTTTTAGCTGGCGAGGATCTAAGGTGGCTTTATTACTCCTGAGTGATAGGCTGATTTACAGTGAAGTCACAGCAAGATGCCATTTTCCTGTGACTTTCACAGGCGTGCGACAGCGGTGAGGCAGCTGGAGTGTTCAGTTACTGTGCTGGTTATGCAGTTATTGTGCTGTTTATGCATCCTCCCCCATCAGCTGGTCAAATTTACCTGTGCCTCTTAATTTTTCATAGAGTCATAGACTAGTTTGGGTTGGAAGGGACCTCTAAAGTCACCTAGTCCACCCCCCCTGCCGTGGGCAGGGACAGCTTCAACTAGATCAGGTTGCTCAGAGCCCCGTCCAACCTGACCTTGAATGTTTCCAGGGAC
>NW_008796063.1:8938830-8946898 GCF_000699145.1 Aptenodytes forsteri
TCCATGATCTTCCCAGGCACAGAGGTGAGACTGACTGGCCTGTAGTTCCCCGGGTCTTCCTTTTTTCCCTTTTTAAAAATGGGGGTTATGTTTCCCCTTTTCCAGTCAGTGGGAACTTCACCGGACTGCCACGACTTCTCAAATACAATGGGTAGTGGCTTAGCAACTTTTGACTATATGCCCTTCTTAAGAGGGACTACGGTTACCTTGCAGCGGGGCCTGGTCTTAGGAGTTTCAGTTTTAGTGAACACCTCCAAAGGTTTTGGAAGCCTTGGAGCGAATGGCTTCATCAAGGTGATCCTCTTCATCAGGAAAAGGCTGAAGAATGGATGCCATGCTGTTTCAGTGCTACCAGCTGCTGAGGCAATCGCATGTTCTTCTACCCCACCCCTCCGTGATCCAGTGAGACATATTGCTTATTTGTTAAAGAGATTAGTGAGTGGTAACGAAGGGTGTTTAAGAACACACAGTAATTAGAGGAGGTCTAGTATATTAATAACTGGGAGTGAGGGGAATAGTATAAGATCTTGCCAATGAATCAGTAAGGGGGGAAACTTCACTGTACAATGGTGGAAATCTGTACACCCAACAACACACAGTGCTTCATCTGCCCAGCCTATCACAGCTGGAAGGTCTCTCCTGAGATAATAGTTCTCTCTCTTCTTGATGTGAAATACAAATTCTTTTACCACTCCCAGCTCTTCGGTTCTGACAGGCAGAGAGGACCATTTCGTCTCCTTTGGCCATTCAGTTACTGAACGCCCCTATCCTTAAGGACAAACTCAGATGCAAAGACAGCATCAGTTTAAGCTCTATTTGTTCTATAAATGTACTCATCCTAATGAAAGGCCTTGATAGCAGAGAGCACCTTATCTTCTCTTCAAGAAGCTTTTAAAGCAAGTATAGAAAGCAGAATTAGAGAACCTATCCACTCAAACAAAGAATACATTTTATCTGGGAAAAAAAACCAAACCACCTGTGTTTTTATTTAGAAAAAAATACTCACTGGTGTTCATATTGCCAAGAGTTTGAATTTAGAATGGACGGATTTGTACCATGAGAGAAAAGGTACCCTAACTTGGGGGAGAGGGCAGGGAGAAGGAGTAGAAACTATAGCAGGGTATCTGGAAATAAAACAAACTTGAATGCAGAACACCAGTTCTGGGAAGTTTTGGAGAAACAATTTGACTTCCTGGCTTTTTCAGGATTTAGAGAAAAGACCCCTGACAGCACAAGAACAGCATAACTTGTTCCTTGCTTTGATGAGCTCCAGTTTATACAGCATGATTAAAATTTTCCTCAACAAATTTTGAGACTTTCTTCCATCAAAATTTGCGCTGGCTATAGTTATAACTGATATGGCTGTGGGGGGGGGGGGGGGGGGGGGGGGGGGGGGGGGGAGAAACAATTTGACTTCCTGGCTTTTTCAGGATTTAGAGAAAAGACCCCTGACAGCACAAGAACAGCATAACTTGTTCCTTGCTTTGATGAGCTCCAGTTTATACAGCATGATTAAAATTTTCCTCAACAAATTTTGAGACTTTCTTCCATCAAAATTTGCGCTGGCTATAGTTATAACTGATATGGCTGTGCAAGCTATGTCTCTCAAAATTCAGAGCAATAGGAACTTTCTGCTCATTACTGCTTTATTCCAATAGGTATCCCTTCCACAACCCTCTGCTTGTCCTGCCTTTGGGGCCCTTCTTTCGGTACCTACCTTTTCCCAGGCCAGAGGTAGCCCCTGTGATCACAACCACTGCTTCCTGGAGGTAAGCTCGCATCCGCATCCACTGCAATAGCCGGAAAAGGGCGAAGATCCCCAAGCTGCCAAAAAGCAGTGGGATGATGACTGTGTTTGTGAGATCCATGAGTTTTCCTTTCTGAACGGTCTTCCTAGAGCCACAAGATGAAAGGAAACAGACCATTTCACCATCAAGAAAATTAGCAGAGGCTTGAAAACTAGGGAAATCCTTTTTCTTAACCCTGCCTTAGGCCACCAATAAACCAAATCCCATGCAGAGGTACCTTCGACAGATTTCCTCATCCCTTCATTTAGACTTTCAAAAGTTTACATCAGTACCCAATTTTAAGCATTTAAATGCTAATCTGAACATCCCAGCAGGACACTTGGTGTTGGATCTTGTCAGCTGTCATCTAACAAACTTGGGTTCCGAGTTGCTGTTCTCACATGCTTTTCCATTTTGCTCTAGATTCATTCTCTTATACAAAGTGTATTTAGAGTGGAAGCTCCTCAGAGCTGGGATACGTCTGCATTCTTCTGATTGTAAAAAAACCTCTTAGATTTCTCTAGAACAGCCAGTACCACAGTATCTACGTGCCAGAGACCAGTTACTGTGTATTATCCCAGATGGATATAAGCCAGTCTATCTTCTGGAGATGCAGAGCAAGTTTTCTCTCTGAGCACGTTATTTTCTTCATGCACTGAAATCTGTGCTTCCATCTCCAGTGCCTTTCACCACCCGTTAGCAGAGACAAGTTACCTGATTTAAATGAACCACATGTCCAATCCAGTAGGCTAACGCCTACATTCATGCTCTTTACTTTTATACCAACATTAATTGTGCAGTTTAACAGTATGAACTTGTGTTCTAATATACTGAAATTAAACCTGTGAATGAAACCCAAGCTAAAGGTATCTACGAGACCTAGCTCATCCTGGAATTGGATTCTGATACCAATGCATAGCTCTAATCTCCTTGCTAAGCCGTTGCCTTCAAGGGAGTCGTTTATGTTACAGCTTACTACATGGCCAAAGAGTAAGTGATACTTCTGCTGTAAAAAAGGTCACTAATTTTCCCACTGTATATAACCCCAAGCTTTTATGCTTGATGTCACAGTAAAGTCAGTTACAACCCCTTCCTGGAATCTATACAACTTTTGGGGCGCACATAAAGTCAAAATGAAATATTAGCATATCTTCCCTGTTGTGCAGGTAGAGTTTGAACTCACAGTTTGACCTGCAAGATCGGCCTTTACCAGGAAGATACTGGAAAGGTCTGGGCACGCAACCCATAGGCTACTTCAAACAAAAGGACAGCATGAGTAGCAGAAACAGGAGGTAACTAATAATGCTAAGCCAGAATTCAGTGTCGTTAAGTAGGACTGAGCTCGTATGGAGCTGAAGGGATGACAGAGGCTCTACATGTCGTGGGACAGAGCTAATGTGGAAAATGCCAGGCTCTTTCTGATTTCCATCAGGGGCTTGGACAGAATTCCTCAAGTAGCTGGTCAGTGAACAGACTAGCTTGCTGAACCAGTAGTGAGTGAACTGTATAAAATAAGTATTTCTGGAGGTATAGCTAGAACACAATAAAATACTGTGCATAACACAGCTAGACACCCAGGCCACAAGCTCCCCCGGGCATAGGGAGTATGCCCAAAGTGGGAAACCAGAAACCCGAAAGGAGGATTAAACTCATTCCGTTGCAAAGCAGTGCATGAGCACAGCACCCAGCTGCTCACACCAGCGTCTTGTTCTTCCACCTCTTTGTGCTGAGTGCGCATAAAGAGTGTGTATTTTGTACTGACTTACAGCAGAAGACTGGTAGAGCTGATTTAACATAAGAGTGCGTATCGCCCCTAAAATAATTGCCGGGAAAGAGCTGTTTAGACACAAGGCCACTGGCCGCCTTTAGGCTGGATAAGCAGGAGGTTCTCCTTACTGGTTCATGTTCAGCTAGTCATTAAAAGCAGCTGCCCTCTTTATGTTGTCCCTTTTTTTTTTGCTCTCAAAGGTCTCCTAAGACTCAGAAGACATGATGTGGGCAGGGACAACAGGTGCTGTGCTGACATTGAGCAGCGTGGCTTATAGGACATTTTGGTATCAAAAATCTTCAGCTCCCATTTAGGACCTTTTGTTATTTCCAAAGTGGGAGCTGACAGGTGGAGTGGCACTTCCTTTACGAACCCATGTTGAAGCTGAGGCATTTTAAAAATCTGGCCCTGACCAGCTTTGCTTCTGACTTCAGTAAAATGCAGATGACTGGGTAAAGCAGATGAAAAGGTAACTGGGAAGACGGGGCTTTTCTGACACCTTTTCTAACTAAGCCACACTAGGGGATGGGAGGGGAGTCCCATGTTTGATTACAGCAAAGTTCTTTCACATTCTTTGGCAAAAATAAAGGTTGAGTTTGCAAGGACTGAACTCTGCCACAGGGGCTGGTGGAAAACGAGCCCCCATCTTACCAACTGAAAGCTAACCGTGTTTCGGTGAGGTAGCATCCATTGCTCATCAGTATGAACCAGTTATGCCTGCTTAACTTATCCCTTAATCATATCACTTATTCATCTACTTTCTAAACAAAGAAGGTCTGCCTTTAATCCTTTTTAATTTGAAAAATCTTTCCTAGCCTTTTATTATTTTTCTCTCTCTCTCTCCCCGCCCCCCCCCCCCCCCCCCCCCCCCCCCCCCCCCCCTGCAGCAAGCCATGAACCCAGTCAGCAGCAACAACCCGCTTCTGCAGCTTCCAGGATAGAGTTTGAATCAACAGGTCACCCCCTCTGATATATGGGGAGGGGAAATACGGGATGGAGAAGAGAAAGACTGGATGAAGGAGGGGAGCAAGAGAGAGAAGGACTAGCCGATCAGAGGTGTAGATCCTTTTTTATTAGGGCCTACAGTTGCAGTACCTTCTTTCAAGGAAGGTACTCAAATGGCCCCTTAAAATGAGCCCCAGAACAAAGAAAATCTCTGTTCAGTCAGACTTGAGAAAGAGGACAACCCAGCTGAACTAAATCATTTTGGAAAGAAGAAAGAATTTCTGTAGCACTTTAGACCTACAGCAACAAGTTTTGCTTTGATTTCATAGACTAGCTTATATCACAAACCCATGAGTCCTTATTTTAGCTTGTCATATTGAACATGCTGGAAAAAATCATTGAAAAATAAGTATCAGTGGAACAAGAGAACATGGAAATCAGGTCAAGTTTAGAGCCACACTGCAGTACGTTCAACAATATCCATCTTATGGAGCCCAGTGCCAGGCTACTGACACAACAGGGTGGCAGTTACGATCTGTTCAGTTTTCAGGGTTATTTGACGGAAAGACCAAAGGAAAGAATTGCTGGAACCTGAAGGAGAAGTTATGTTCTGTTCAGTATTAGGGTTATTTGCTGCAAAAGCCAGAGGAAAAAAACTGCTGCAATCTGAAGGAGAATGAGATACATCACAGATAAAAAAGACTCGATTCCCATCAACAAAAATGCTAAGTTGCAAGACAAAGGCTGGGAGAAGATAAAAAGCATGAAACCCAACTTAAGATAGATAACACTTTGAAGTAGCTAAAGACATCCCAGGGCAGATAATGCCATGTCACATTAAAGACATGGTGGAGGGTGGGGAACACATGGGTTTCCACACCTAATTCGAGATGAACCGGATATCCTCAGACCTCTTGCTCAAAGGTCTGAGACCCCACTATCGCCTTTGTTCAAAAATTTGGGTATTCGTGCTGAAAAAGCCTGTCATTAATTCTTAACAGATAATGTTTATGACACCAGGTTATCAGCAGGAGAGAAGCCACTGGTCACAATCAGTTCAAATAAAGTCCTGTAATTCTCAGTTCTCCATCCCAAAAGGCAGGATTGGAACCTGCAGGTTATCAGAGAGCAGAAATAAGAACACCGATAATGTAAGCAAATACAGGTAATTGGAAACTTTTTGAAAGGCTTACCATAACATAAATCACATATATCCAGTTAAAAAAAAAACCTTTCCCCTTAAAACAAAAACTGGATGTTATCCCGTAAAAGCCAGGACAACAACTTCCAAAGGAACAAGGATCTTAGTTAATAAGGTCAAGAGTGCACTAAAGGCAGCAAAGATGAGATCAAGTCCTAAAAGAAACTAAACCCACGATAGTTTCCCTAAACAACACCTATTCTCCTTTAGCTTCAGCCACCTAGAATCACATTGTCATTTACATGACAAATGGCAGCAACTGGGAGGCTATTTTCAGAAATCAAAAGGTGTCATTTAAAAGGTGGGGGGATAAAAGGAGGGAAAAAAGTCATTTTTTTCTAAGGAAGCCCTTGTCCAGAAGCACAGCAGCTCTAAGCTTGATTAGCTACCGACTTTCGTCTGAAGAAAGCACAATATCCTACCTTTGAAAAGAACTCACTTGCCAGTGACGCTGTGAGATGGTGTCTCCCTCTGGTCTTCTAACAGGACAGACCTGACTTAAATTTGGAAGTGGCAGCAGTCCAAGCAAATGCGCTCTGTCCAATGCTAGCACAGCCAAGAACTGCCTCTAAAAACAAACCTCAGGAATACGGTCTGTGACCTTTGAAATGTGGGGGGAATTTAACCCCCAGATTAAAAAGATAGAGGTGAATTCAAAACTTATGATGACCCTCTGATTATTTCTAGTACTAAATAAATAATTTCTAGTATTGAATCCAGAGCATCCATAAAGATCAATTAAAAAAAAAAAGGCAACTTGTGAATCAGTTGCAATTCTCTATTACTGTAATTAGTTTTGGGGCATACACTGATTTTATATGGGTTTTTTTAATGCTAATTAAAACAAAAAGGACTTTTTTCTGTCTTTCCTTAGGATTCTTGAGAACTTTGAGCACAACTGAAGAGACGGATGAGTTTCTCATCACACTCTGCATCAAAACCCGGTATTTACTGGAGGCATTCCCTCCAGCAGACCAAATTCACTAAATCCCTTATGAGCCATGTTTGACAGGGAGAAAAGTGAGCATGACTTGCGTTTTATATCAGCTAAACAGTTTTACTGACCCAGCTGCTTTGGAAAGAAACTGAAATCAAACTTACAGACATCTAAGCCGGACAAAAACCAGTCATATAGCGTTGTCTGTTAAATCAGTGATTTAATACACACCAATGGGAAATTTGCCGACAATTTCTCTGATGCGCAAGATCCCCATAAATGGTCAGTTAAACTTCAAAAAACTCGTTCAAAACCCAATGAGAAAAAACAGCGATTACATTAATTCAAACAACTGAATTACTGAAATGCCAGTGGGCGCTTACATGCTTACATAATCAGCTTTCATTCCAAACTTTATAAGCAGAAAATAATGTAAAAAAATACACTGAGGTCATCAGAAACCAGTAAAACTCTTCAGAAGGAACGCAGGAACTGGACAGAGCTCCTCACTACAATACAACCATTTCAAACGGAAAACAGAGAAGGGGTTCGGGAGAAGGAATACAATAACCCAGCTGGAATTCTCGAAAGAAATGATGGCAACTGGCGTTACCAAGAGTGCCACAGCAGTGCTACGCGCTGGTAGGGCTCATTGTAAGTCGCTGCCAACAATGAACACGTGTTGGAGGTTTGCTGAGGGGCGGGTAAGTATCAGTTGTGATATTTTGAATTAAGTTTTTCTAGTGCGATTTGAACAAGCTACCATCTCACAAGCGTTACTTGAAGCAACACCTAGAAAAACCATCCGTTGTGTTTCAGTAGTCATTCAATGGCATCCTGCTTATGTTTTTACATGATTGTTATGCAAAACAACCACCTCGCCCCATGGTACGGGGCCGGAGGGGCGGAATATGTTTCTAGCACCCAAAGAGCAGACTAGACTTGAGAAATCATCTCCTCACAAATCTCCCTGCTGCTTTTATTCAGTTACAAGCTTCATTTCCAACCCTCCCACTTGAAAATCCTCTGTTGGTGTTTGGGACACAAACAAAGGTAAATCAAAGTGGCACGATTAGAAAATTAAAATATTTGCCGTGCCAGAGAAAGTGTTTTGCAGACATTTACCAAATCAAGAACCACCTAAAACACAGTGCGAAAATGAGAGTTGGCTTAATGTCTCTCCCCACCCTGATTTATATATAAATATGTATTTAATAGCTGTAACAGTGATGAACTAGAATCATAGAATCATTAAGGTTGGAAAAGACCTCTAAGATCATCGAGTCCAACCGTCGACCCAACACCCCCATGCCCACTAAACCATGTCCCTAAGCGCCTCATCTACACGTCTTTTAAATACCTCCAGGGTTGGGGACTCCACCACTTCCCTGGGCAGCCTGGTCCAATGTTTAACCACTCTTTCAGTAAAG
>NW_008796063.1:8947330-8947628 GCF_000699145.1 Aptenodytes forsteri
CACCTCAACGTCCTTCTTGTAGTGAGGGGCCCAAAACTGAACACAGTGTTCGAGGTGCGGCCTAACTACGTACTTGAGAGCCCAGGGTTTCCCTGCTCACAGACCGGGGGCACTTTGACCCAACCTCTCACATTTGCCAGACTTTCAGCACTCGGAGGACCACACCCGCCACCCCCGTGGGTCCCCCTGGGGAGATCACCGGCGTGCGGGCGGAGGTGGGCAGGCCCCGCGGCCAGCGGCGGTCACGGCGGGGTGCCGGCAGCCCCGGCGCGCTGCTGAGCGGGGCCCTGAGGGGGTC
>NW_008796063.1:8948064-8966373 GCF_000699145.1 Aptenodytes forsteri
GGCTCTAAGGCCGAGGCTTCACCGCGGGCGCGGGACTCCAGCCCTTCGCACGGGCGTTGCTTACCCCGTGTCCCCCTCCAGGGTCGCCTCCGGCCGAGCTGCTCGGCAGGGTTTGCTGAATGGGGCGGGGAGCGCCCAAGCCGCGGCCCCTTGGGCGAGGGAAGGCCGGGCGTGGGTGGAGGCGGGAGAATGGGTCGGCGGGTGCAGTTTGGCTTCACCTGGCGCCTGCAGCTGAGGCCAATTTTTACCATCAGGTTCAAGACACGGAAATTCGGCTGTTCCTAAGCGGTTGAGCTGGGCAGGCTGCGTCTGTGGCTTGTTTCGGGGGAGTCTTCCGTAATTACCCATCTGGCCTCCAAACGGGATCTCTGGCGAGCTCGGAAGACTTCCCACTTGCAGCGGTCATTATTTTACGGGCACGTTGCTGGTTACGCTCACCTAAATTCTGTTCTCCGACACCTCCGCGTGAAAGTTGAAGGTGGAGAAGCTGCATGTGACGGGACTGTGTGCAGTGCCTGGCTATGAGGAACAACGGGTGAATTCCTGCAGAAGGAGGAAAAGAGGCATTTCTGCAGAGTCCCTTTCAAAGCCATGATGGGGGGAAATCCAATTCCTCTGTTTTTGAATGAGCTCTGCGCAGTGATGCTGACAGACTGCGGCCGCGGTGTGGAAGCATTTCAGTTTGTCCGTGATGAAATGGGGCCTGAATGTGCTACAGGTTCTGTAGATTTAAATCTCCTCCTTGAGGTAATGGCACTGATAAGGGGCCATGGAGCACAGAGCTGACCAGGCCTTTGGAAGCCCGAGGCCCCAGTGATCCCAAAAGCCCAAAGTCCAAATGGACTCAGTGGCGTAAGGAGCTTTCGCCCTGAGGAAGGAAAGGGTGCGTGGCTCCATCCCAGCACAGGGAGCTCTTCCACCTCTTTGTTACGGTGTGTGTGAGCAGAAGATACATTTACAGAGGCAGTCGGAAATACTTTAGCGTAATCCGGAGACAAAGGCAGTTAATCCCAGATGTCTTTTCCCTGTGAACAGCAGCGAGATAAAGGATAGCTTGTTATGACAGGTATTTGAAAGACAGTTTTATCAGAAGTTTTTATGATGACAGTGTTCTGCTCCTCTCTTCTAATAAGGAAAATACACCGAAGCTGTGAATTCATTTCAGTAGGTTTGCCATTAGTAAGGGATCGATATTTCAGGAAAAAGCGAGAAAAGAATTCAAGATCTTCCTAAAAAATCACATTCTGAAAGGTCTGATGGTAATGCACTTTTCTGGCTTCAGGACCAATGCAAAATGAAAGGAAAGAATAATTTTATTTACGCAAATGATATTGAAAAACAAAAAACAGAAGGAAGTAATTTATGTCATGGCAACCTTACTGGAAGCTGTAGTCAGTTCAGTCTTGTGAAAATGAGAGCTGGAAAAAGCCGTTTCAGACCATCTTTCCCACCAAAGCAGGGCAGGATGAGCTGTGGTCTAATGCATTCTCTTTCGTTCAGTCGCCCGAGAGCTCTGTCCAAGCTCCTGTGGTCATTTACCTGGTATCTGCCAGCCTGTCTATTTTAACGGGGAATGGTCTGTCACCAGACTGGCAGGTGCTGGCAAAGCTGATTGAAACCAAGTGCCCTGCAGTGATTGTGTGAGTAGCGAGTCATACAGCAAGGGGTTAGACTGGAGCTGCGATCAGAGAAGGGAATTCATTAAACTAAGGTTTGACTTTGTTGCTTTGATCGGGATTCTGTTTTCTTCGGTTAACCTAGTGGAATTAGCAACAAATTCACCGTTGATTTAAACCTGCTGATTCACACATTGCAGATTGGATGGCAGTTAGGTGACCGACTTACCTCGATGTGCCTTTGTTCGCAGAAACATTAGAGGGGAGTCTATCCTGAATCTAGGACTTTTGTTTTGGAGACCACACAGGCCTGACTGGTAAATGTTGGTATAGTCTTCTGAAACTATGCCTGTTGTTTTTATTAGCACTCGGTCTCCTCTTTTCTTTCTCACTGTGTCAGGCCAGAACTGCAAAGGGCTGGAATCCTTTTAGCATTTTAACACTTCCTTGACAAACATCCTGCTGTTCTATTGCTGCCCTCCTGAAGTGTAGGAGCTCTGTTTTGAGGGGAAAAATATCTCCAAACTCAAGGAACTATTTGCACTTGTCTTTGGTGACGTCTGCTTTACTGCGAGCATCACTGAATGCACATCTACAGCCTTTTAACCCTATTCTCTAGGGCAACAATTTTGTGCTCTAGTTCTACCAGGCTCTTATTTGTCACCTTTTTTCAAGGAGTATAAGATGTAGCTTCTCTCTTAAGAAAAGCTTTGGTTCCTTACCCTAAGAGCAAAGATCTGTGCAGAAATCCCCACAGGGTAACAAAAACCTTCCTCAAGGAAAACATCCTTGAACTAGTTTGAACTGAAAGCTCCCAATTTCACAGCACCTTTGGCTGGAAAATGTAAACGTTCAAAGGGCTGTGGCATGATTAAAGATGTTCTTGTCTCAGTCTCTGATGCGGACTCTCCTCCTCCCCTCCCTGCTTGCATAGATTGGGTTTATAGGAGCAAACGAAAACGGACTAGGGTTTTAGGGGAAGAAACAGAGACCTAAGGTAGAAAATAGAGAAAGAAGGGCTTCTTGGGGCTTTTCCATTCTTTGCTCCTGCAGCTCTGCGCAGATAGTCATCTGTGTCCCTTCCAGGCAGTGGACCTGAGAAGACGGTCTTGATTTTTGTGCCACTTATAGCTCTGGTGTGGAACTGGGCTCTGGCTCAAGGACATCAAACTCCTTTTGGAGAACTCTTGCCGGACACCTGGTCACTAGTCTCTCAGCTCTTCTCTCTGGGAGAATTTTGCTCTAGGTTCAGTTCACTGCACTCGCAGGTTTTTGCACCACCTGAGTCTTTTTTTTTTTAGTTAGTTTCTATGAGTTTTGGTTCCAGTTGTTTATAATTACTGTCTTCTCCAGACCCTGCACTGCAGCATTTCCAAGCTCAGTATGAAAACAGCGTAGACTTAGCGAGACTGCATTTCCGATGTATTATCGTGCTGCAAATCCCTGACCTTTGCAGCTAACCCAAAAGCCGGGGAAGAAGGAGCAATATCCTCTCCTCCTGCAGCTAAAGCTCCTCAAACACACACCACAATCATTTTAACCGAGTTGAACGCCTCCAGGGGAGATAGTGATGTTTTGTCACACACAGAAATAGAGACATGGCAAAGCTGAGGTACCGTTTCCATGGCTTTAATTGCCGAGTGGACAGCTCAGGCCCCGTGTATAGAAATATCTCCTACCTGCAGCTTTGCTGATCTCAGGATATCCAACCCCATCTTTCCCCGCTGCCTTCCCTCTTTGTTTTAGAGCGGTAAAAGCAGGTAAGGTCTGAGGGCTGGGCCCGCGAGAGCTGTAAGGCAGCAGGCACATATGCAGGGAAGTGTATAGCTTACCCCTCTTCTGCTTTTTGGTGGGTTAGGAAAGAGTTAAATGACAACAGAGGGAGAGGCTGTGCTATTGTTCAGGCATCCCTGGGTCCAGGGTGGCCGATCTCTATTCCCGGATCTGCCTCTGGCTTCCTGCATGACCTTGGACCGGTCGCTTACCTTTTCTTTTCCTTAACTCCCAAATTATAACATGGAAATCACTCTTTTCCTGTGGTGCCTCGTTCCCTGCGGGTTTCAGGGTGGCTGAGATTCTCTGGTGGGAGATGATGGGAGGAGGAGAACACATTTCCAATGGAGAAATATTTACACAGCGGGTAGCAATTTTTGGACGTGTTCTGGTTCACTCAGATACAGCGCGGGCTGTGCATATGGTGATATTTGGTTTTTTTAGTAGGCAAACCTGTGGTGAAAGTCAAATTCCATTTGTCGTGGATGCAACTGCCCGAGAGCGATGCCAGCTGCAGTGATCCCTTTCTTCACTAGATGGTGCTTTTGATCAAAGATTTGAATAACGGCAGTTCTTTTCTGCCCAGAATTTCCTAATTTTTCTTCCCCAGTCTCCATTCCTTCCCCTCTTCTTTCTGTGCTTTAACACTACGGGGGACACTTAATGATGCTGGTTGAGCAGGGCTAATCTGGTGGTAATACACGCTCCAAGCCACCCGCACCCCAGCCAGCTTGTCTTCTGAGCTTTGGTTTTTGAAGCGTGTATCAGTGCTGCTGGGCTGTGGCAGAGAATGGAATTCTTTCCGTGTTTTCTATTCCCATAAGGAAAAGGCTTCAAAGAGCAGGTCCCCTCCCCCTCTCTGCTGGTGAAGGGCATTTAGGGAAGCTGGGGAAAAAAAAAATCCAGCTCTGACAGACGCATTTATTTAACAAACCACTGCCTTTCCCTACCTTAGCAGAAGATTGGTTGTTTTTTTAAAAAGGGAATTGCTGCGTTTATATCCATCTTTGTATTCAGGAGATGGTTACCTAGCCAAGGTCATTGCTGCTGCGTGCCTGTATCAAGCAGCGAGCCAGCCTCCTCTTCCTTGAATGAGCACCGGTTTCAGTAAGGCTTCGCCAGGTAAGGAATGGGAATGGGCTTGAATCTGCCAATGCAAGGTCCCAAGCTGCTGCTGGGTAGAGAGAGCCGCAAGAACAGCCTTCCCTTTTATAAAGGCAGCAGAGGAGATGAATGAAATTGTAATCAAACATTTCCTGTGCAGACGTGCACGGGGATCGGTTATGAGCTCGTACAGTGTGAGGCACAGCAGGGTGTGTGGTGGTGTGCCGTCATCATCCGTGACAGCGTGTGCAGGGCAAATCAGGCTGCCTGCCCCCAGCACCCCAGTCTAGCACACACAGGCGATAACCGTCCTGTGCTGGCCCCTTCCGAGTCTGCCTTTGAGGCTCTCGCCCCTCTGGCACTCGCCTGCAGCCATGACGTTTGTTCACACTCACGCGCTCGCGGGGCTACCTGCAGCCTGCTGCGCCCGTGCCTTCGTGCCAGGCTGACTCGCAGGCTGCAAACGTGCACCCGGACACTCCCATCGGGGGGGGGGCTGCGAGGTCGCATCACTTACAGCTCCCTCCCCGCGGAATTTTACAAACATTAATGAACGGGGCTGGATTGCTGCTATGCCGCCAATCAGCCGTGCACAGATATATAGTCTGAGGCCAGGAGAGATTATGCTTCTGCCTCTGGCACTGCACCAATGACAGCAATTTCATGTGCGTGCTGACAAGCCCACAAGGCCGGTGCCCGCAGCAGCCCCGTCCTCACGTGCTGGATGTTATGCTTACGGCAGTGACGTCCCCACGGCAGGGACATGAGCGATGCTGAACTGCAGTGTGACACAAAACTCCTTTCGGGACTGGGAGCTGACAGTGATTTCTTTGTCATTCCCCTGTTGTCATATTCCCACTGCACATACATTTGTTCATCATTAGTAAGATCTTGCTGATGACTAAACCCTGGGTCTGCATCACAGAGAAGCCATTTGAAGGAGCAGCCCAGAACTGCAGGGTTCAAACTCGTAAGAAGAGTGAGAAGTGGGGACAGTGCATTTCCTCACATCTATTAGATCTGGAGAGCAAACCACTCTCCCAGTCCCTCCTGGCTGAGAGGGAATTGCATCACTGGCGCGTGTGGATATTTTTCCTGAAATCTGCTTGGTTTATTGTTTTCCTCCGATGGAATTTGCCAGCGTGTCCCAAATTATGCGGTTCTGAAATTTAAAAGCAACATACCTGTGTGGGGGAGAGAATAAGTAGTTTTCACTCTGCAATCTGGCTCTTCCCTCCCTCCTCCCTTTTCCCCACATCCCCATGCGTTATAGAGCCAGCTGCTCCCGGAATAGTTTGGGAATGAAATGTCACCGTTTGAAACTGGTGAGTCACACTTTTTGAAGCGGGGTGGGGGGGGAGAATATGAAATCTTGCAGTGTGGCAGAGCGTCTCCTGGTGAGCACAGAGAGATTTTTAAAACCACAGACTCCCTGATGATGGAGTTGAGGGGCTTTGAATAAAGGCTGCTGGGTGTGTACATGCTGCTTTTTGCAGGAGGATCTCAAAACCCTCTGCAAACTTTAATTGTCTTCCCTAACATGCCCACTGCAGCTGGATCCTAGTGCCTCCTCCGACAGGACTAGGTTGTATCTGTCTGGCAACACACCTACAGTGGCTCTCTTAATTAAGTCTCCCCGCACTGCTGTGAGGTATGTAATTACAGTGAGAGCTGACTTAGGCAACCACTCAAGGGACTAACAAAAAAAAATTCTTTACCAGAGCAGGGAGGAACAGAGTTTTACTGAGTACATTTTTGGGGATATTTTAGGGGAAGTTTATTAAACAAAGGGGGTTAATTATGCTGGTTTCTTCTCAGTGTATCTCAGTACTAGGATGATGCCTTTAATATACTGTGTGTTAACGTAATCAGGGTTTTTTTCCTTGTAAAATGATACTTGAGATCTTTTGTCTTTTAACAGAGATTGCTATTAAAAAAAAGTGTCAATTAGTGCAAATGGTGGCAATGGTCTTGCGAAATGAACTATTGTTTATCAGAAGCTGAGTAGTTGTCCCTCCCTGCCCAACCCCTGTCCAGGGTAAAAATATTTAGTCAAAGGGCAACATTCAGGATTCCTGCTCTAGGGTATTATAACCACCCATTTTCACAACTCTACATGGCAGCTCTGCCTAGTAGGTACTAGGAACCGTGTATCTTGAACTAAAGTACCACAGCAGTTGCAATACTAATGGTGTCTCCCAAAGAGCTCTACCAGTTCCAGGCGAACTGATTTTCGATGTCGCTGTCAGAGGTCTCTGTCCAGTACCCGAGGTGGCAGGCTGGACTGTGCATCGCCATTCACAGCCCAGCGTATTAATCTAAACTGCCAACTATTTCAGGTTGCATTACTATTCCAAGCACTGAAGCGTGGTGGCCACGGAGAAGATATGCCACCCATTTTGCAGCCTCTGCTTCAACAGTAATGATCTCCAGCTGAAGGACAGGAAATAGTAATATCACAAATAGTCACAGTACGGGCTGGCAGCCCTCCCCTCGAGTCCCACCTTCAGTGGCATTCTGAATACATGCTGTGAGTAAAACTCCCGAATTGCAAGCGAAGCTATGCAGCTAACTTGGTGGGGATTTTGCAAGCATAAGCCCTAGGGGGTTTGATGCCATCTCTGTCTATTTTATTTGGAACACTGAGCTAGTAGCAAGATTTTATGAAGTGTGCGTTTCTATCTCAAATTTTAGTTAGTGTTACCTAGAAACCCACATACTCTGTCGTCACTGGATTTGACAAAAATAATCTCTGGCTGCAGAAATTTGCTGCAGAGCCCAAGATTTTGTTTAATACAAAATGAAACAACCTCAGAGACTATCTTGAGAAGTCAAACCTGGGTGCCATTCCACATGCCTTTTTCTCAGCAGCAAAGCCTACTTATCTGCCCCACTCTTTTCTCCTTTGTGTATCATTGTTGCTCTTTTTTCTTAACTCAGACTGTTTCAGTGATTTGGCTTACACTGCGTGCCTGCAAAGAGTTGAACCAGCAACACTGCAGGAGCTGTAAGTTGCGGCAGCAACGTAGGAGTGAGCCAAGGAACCAGGTAAGCAAAGGGTACCCCTATGGGTACCTGCTACGCCGTCAAGTTTGAACGTTCAGATATTCCGAACCAGTAACTCTAAGAGATGTGAATGCCAGTGGATCGTCAGTTCTGAAGCATAATGACAGTATTTTAGTGCTTGATATTGTCTTCTTAGCCTCTGTTTCTTCTAGCATAGGTGTCTGCCTGGTAGGTTTACCTCCCCAGATCCCTAAGGGGGATTCCCTTTAGCTTGCAGTTTCCTGCAGATAACTCTCAAGATAATGCTGGGCATGATCACTACAAATACTCCCTATTGAAAAGTAGTGTATTTCTTAGAATGAGGTTAGTGTCATTTCAAATTAAGTAACAAAAGATGAATTTACTGAGTATACAACTCACCGAAGTACTGAATTCAGTAAGCATTTGAAGTTTCAAAGATAGGTGATGATTTCTTTAAAACTTAATGGATTTTTGCCCAAATCAAAGGATTTTGCCTCATCACCTACAGTGGGATTTCCCAAGGTGCCCGAGACCACACATCCTCAGCCTCTTAGACGTTGGCAAAACTGAAAAATAATGTGTGGAAGTCTTCCTAACAAGAACAAGCATTTCAGTTCATTCTGAAAGGCCAAAATTACTACTGATTTGTTTTGGGGAGGGAAATAAAAAGGATAACCGAAATGACGACGTTGGACATTCATTAGCGAAGCATTGTCAGAACACAATAGAAGAACAGACAAAAGCCGGTCCGGATTCTGTGGTATTTCCTAAAGGGCTCCCTCTGGCACATGGCTATTCCCTGCCAATCCTTTTGTATTGTTTTTGATAATTAATAGAAGCTGAACAGATGATTGTTGCATTGTCCACTAAGTGATTCATTTACATTAAATAGTGCTCCAAAAGTAGGCTTTGGGTGGACTTTTTTTAGTCACTTATTTATTTGTACAGTTTAATTACCGTCTTTTAACTCTCCACTGTACATAATTATTTCCTGATTGCTTCAGCTAAACTACACGGGGTGTAACTCCTCTGAAGTCAGTGGTCCAACAAGCCCTGACATAAGAAGCAGCATCTCTGCATTTTCAAAGATGCTTAATTTTGAATGGCCACCTCTAGAAAACTGCTCCTGATTTGGGAAGGTGCTGAGGTTCTTAAGCATCTGCAGGTCCCTAGTGTCCTTGGTCCCTATCTCTGAAAGTTGGGCTATGAAGCACAAACTTTGCTGCATAAACCATCGCAGCTCCATTGATTTCCTCGTTAATTTCTCAACTCCTGCTGCATGCCTGCACCAAGGTTTCCTTATTAACCCGGAGCTTCCATTACAATTTCAGGCTTTTCTTACAGAGGTCAAAAGTTTAGTTTAGTTTAGTTTTGTTTTGTTTTGTTTTGTAAAGTATGACAGATGTTATGTGCTTGAGGGCACATTGACAGTACTGGAGTTAGAAGAACTTCAGTGTAAGATGCTATTTAGTCCCAAATCCACATCCAGAACTGCAGGTCCGCTAATTCGGATGTACTAATGGGTGGTGGAGAATGACACATACTGAAGGGCTTTTTGATGGTTGAAGAATCTAAGGAAATCAACGCTCTAGGCCTTTCTATCTCCCGTGTCTGAGAAGTTGCATGACTTTGCATTTGTTGAATAGCTGTAGTTACATCTCAAAAGCCCTGATTTCCTAGTTATTCTCTGTTCCCCATTCCATGTACCACATAGAGAGGTTCAGTGTGGGCTTATTGGTTCTGCCTGTGTGAAACAGTAGAGTGCGGCAAGGCAGCAAAATAGTGAGGCAGAGAGGGGAGGGGAACAGCCCTAACACTGTTGAGTTGTTCATGTAATATGGCCTAGGTTTAAATCTCCCAGGACAGAGCAAAGCAGCCTTTGCAGTCTTTTCTGACATCTTCTCAGTCCCTTCTCCATCCAGATAGGAAAAATGAAATCAGCAGTCCTGTGCCTAGATATAAAAGAAAGAAGTTTGTTTTGAAGAGTTTATATGCCTGTACCTGCCAAGACGAGGCAAGAAAAAGATTGACTCTTTGCAACCATCTTCCTATCAACTCATAAGCCAAATGAGCAGGGAGGACAAGCACGCTCCAGTACCACTGTAGCCTTCCAACTGTGAAAGACATCGCACTACAGCTCTGCCATTCTCCACTGCCTTAGCTACAGAACCTGGGCAGAAGCTGCTGCACAGCTGTCTAAGGTTTAGGCTTCTGTGTGTGTTACACTTCTGTTACCCTGCTTCAGAAACTGCCTTTGCCTGGTCTGTGATTAAAGCAAACTATCCACCCCTTAGGACCTCCCTGAGCTTTAGCCTTCTTTTGGGTTATATGGCATCTTCACAAACCCAGATGAAACTCAGCAGACACACAAATAAAACCAGCCCTCCCTCTGCATAAAACCACGAAGTATTGCTAGGGTTTCCCCCACTGCCTTCCACTTTAACCCTCCAGCATTGCTCTCCTTGTATTCTTGCTCTCCCAGGAGCCCACATCGCTCTGTGTTTAGTGGCAGGCAATGAAATCAAACCGTGCATTAGCAGCTCCTTAATAGCTTTGCTCAGTGGAACCCAGCTTCCTTCATTAATCCAGAAAATGAGAGTTGTTTTCGTACATTTAGGAAGCTAATTATTTAAGTGCTGGGAATTAAGGCTCATCAGATACTGGAGACTGATTTTGGTTTTGCTTCCCAGGGGATGGAACAAGATGGAAGGAAGCTGGTTTTGCACAGGTGTGCAGCATGGTAACTCACCAGTACTTGGAGCAGGGAACAAGTGTGCAGATCCTTGTCTACCTTAAGCATAAAAGCCCCTCTCTTTGCACATCCCTTTTCTTCCAGACATCCTCTGATGATTCTTCCCATTCAAATAGATTTTTTAAGTCACCACTGATCAAATAACTCCATAGCTTTATTTTTTTCTGCCATGAAAAGATGTAACACACTTGTGGTTGACCTAGCCTGAATATTTTGCAATAAAACAATAATGCCTTGTCTCGGCGGAGTTTTTAGAGAGGGAAACGAACTCACATCAGTTGTCCTTCTATAAACCTTGCGGGTGTCGGTCTCTTCTCCCAAGTAACAAGTGATAGGACGGGAGGAAATGGCCTCAAGTTGCGCCAGGGGAGGTTTAGGTTGGACATTGGGAAAAATTTCTTCACTGAAAGGGTTGCCAAGCATTGGAACAGGCTGCCCAGGGAGGTGGTTGAGTCACCATCCCCGGAGGTATTTAAAAGACGCGTAGATGTGGTGCTCAGGGATGTGGTTTAGTGGTGGACTTGGCAGTGCTAGGTTAACGGTTGGACTCAATGATCTTAAAGGTCTTCTCCTACCTCAACAATTCTATGATTCTATGATCAGTTATCCTTCAGCCTTACCTTTGATCACCATACTCAGAGAGGGGTTTAGATAGATCAGCTGCTATCTAACCTAGCAAGGGCCCTTCCAGTGGCTTGGGAAACAGAAGATGAATTGCGCGAAAACCCTCCTCGTCTGTGGGAAACCACAGATGAGGACAGATCTGTTGTTCTAAACAAAGTTTTTACAACAGAATGACTTTCAACAGTAGATGGGTGCTTTTGACATTCTTCCCAGAAAATGACAGAGAATCCATTTATGCTATTGCCAGTAACTGTATGCTAAAGAACAGGGATTTGGTTCCGATAGTGTCACTGGATGGATCCACTCTTTGTTACAAGCAGCTTGCCAAGGACAATTTTTTCATTTTTATTGTGATAGCCAATGTCCTGTGTTGTCTTCAGAGACTAAGGGAATGAACTTTTCTGCGTGTTCAGTTGAAGCCAGATGTTAAAGTATTGTCTGGATATAATTGACTTGACAAATAGCAGGAGTGACATTTTAGCTCCATTTAAGTCAGTGGCAAAATTCCTGTTGAGTTCAACTGGGGCCAAGATTTCATGCTATGACAGCGCTGATGGGAAATCTAACAAATGATCTTCAGAAAAATAAGCGCCGGCATTCTGTTTTTCTAGGACTCTTTTCAACCTATGGGCCATGAATCCTTGGAATTCTGTGCACTACTTTGAAGAGGTCTGCAAAAGATCACAAAGACAAGGAAGCTTATTGTCAGTAGACTTAAATTAGCTATACAGGGATCCATGATTCCAAGGGAAAACTTCAGGAGTTGATTACAAAGTTCTGCGTCAGCTTGATTCATTGAAATCCACCTATCTTTGTACTCCTTGGACTAACAAGCATCCTTCTGGCGGGACCTGTGCAGCTGAACTAACCCTTTGTCATTGAATATTGTGGATTCAGGAAGCCGCTCTGTCCCCTATACTGGGACTGAGCCACGTGGAAACCTCTAATCTGGCACCTATCAGGTGCCGTTACCAATGGATTGGGCTGAAAACAAAAACTTTGTTTTAGAGAAGCTGGTGTAGCTGGGACTATACAACCAATTCACTTTTGTAGCAAGGTCAGCACTTTGTCCCCGAGATAAATGAGCAGGTACACGGTGTTCTCCCTACAGACTGTGAGGTGTCTGAAGTCTCTCAGATGAACTTTATTGGGAACTAAAGGCAATCGGCTTCAGGCAGAATCACGCACCAGATTCTGCCTATATCTCCAGAGGTTGAAGCCCTGCGGTCAGACGTACAACCTGATGTGCATTTTAGCCATATGAACACAGGCTGACTTCTCTGTGTCTCTTACTAGAAGATGAAATGGGGTTCATATCTGGAGACCTGGGTCCAGGGGAAGCCAAAAAGGAGTGAGTGCTGAAGTCCAGCATCTACCACAGAATACCCAAGCCGTGCTTCTCTCGTCTTTATATGGAGGAGTGCCTACTTAGGAGTCTGGTTTGATTGCTCTACCAGAAGCAGGATGACACTTAAGGAGTACTACTTCATGGCAACGTATTCCTGAGTTCCTTTCTCAGTTCCACTAAGCATGTGCAGAATTAAGAACTTTGCAAGCTATTCAGTCCTTGAGTTTCAAACCAGCGAGCAATGCAAGCTCCTGAATAGCCCCCTTCAAATCCACTTTTGGAGCCAGGGTCTTCAGCTTCTTGTAGGTTCAAACTTAAGACAGCTTCACTTGTAATCCAAGTTTATGTGAGGAATCCTAGCTAAATCCTTGATGTTGCTCATACATCTGATCTCAGGGAAAGGTTTACGTTTACCCAAGAACTAAATTGGACATTTTAATGGATGTCCAAGTGATAAAGTAACAATTGATTCATGGCTATCCAGCAAAGTCTAGAAGTGCCACCTTGGGATGACATGGATTGAGGATACAGTTATTTCACTTTTCCATGTGAAGAACGCTGCTTCTTCCCAGCTGAGCTATCATGTAACGTAGATGACTCTCTGGAGGAAGCATTTGTTGCACATTTGCAGTATGTTTTAGCTACTATCAACATTTATATTCCATTGTCATTTGGGGGTAAGCACTAATTAGCATAATCATCAATGTTTTAAAATTAAAAATTCCTGCAAGAGACACAGGAGGGATTGAAACTGTTTCCTGTCCCCAGCGGCAAATCCTTTCCCAAGCTATCTGATGCACCAAAAGGTTTTATTCTAGAAACATTCCCAAGCTATGCCCAAGAGTAAATTAAACGACGGCGAACTTGCAAACTCTCGTGTGTGTGTGTGTGTGTGTAGCAAGCAGGCCCCAATTTGACAATTACTACGTGACAAAATGTTGTCACTATTTTCCACTCCTGTTTTGTTTTGAGTGCTGCTCTGTGCTGCTGTGTCACCTTTACTGTGTGGGCTGGAACAATCAAGAAGTGTTTGTAGAGTATGAAGTATTTATACTTCACAGGAAAGATTCCGGCGTCTTCACAAGATGGAAAGCAAAGGGTTTAATGACAGTGCCCCCTGCTAGAGCTTGCCTCAAGCTCCCCATGTCAGGAGCTGGCCTCAAAAAATCTCAAGAGCCGTCCTTTTCTAGACTATTTTAGAGTGGATTTTTACTCTGGTTCCAAAATGATTCATTGACAGCAAGAACCTCAGATTGGATTTCTGGCTTAAAGAGACTCCTCTTTATGGAGAATAAATGCCAGGAAAACCTTGGAGGAACTTTACGTTTGAAAGGTAACGTCCATCCCTTGGAAATGTCCCCTAAGAGTCGATCTTTAAATTTCTACATTCCTGCCTTTGGGAGATGACAGCGGGCCTCAGCTCCCATTGATAGCAGGTGTGGTCAAGGATGGGTGTCCTGCATGTGGGTTCCTTGTGTCTCAAAGAATGCCTCTCACATCCTCAGCAGGTCTTCAAGTGGTGGGCCATGAAACCTCAGGGAGCAGGAATAGTTGAATGTGGAAATTGTTCTTGAAATGGCCAGAGAGAAAAATTAGTATTTTTCCAAAGGAAATAGTTCTTTGAGAGGGAAACACTAGCAAATGCAGGTATTTCTTAAAAGAAAACAATTTTTATAAACTCACAATTCTTGTTATTTCTGCGTAAGACAAACACCACCGCACCCTACATTGAGTAAACATGAGGACTCTGCAAGAAAGAGTAGCACAGAAATCTCTGTGAAAATTTCAGGATCTGCAGGGCATTGAACATATGTATTGTCTTTTCGGTATCCTATTTTTTCAGAGAGAGAGACTTAAATTTCAATGGCAGAAATTCTCTCTTTTATCTTTATCTCCTGTTTTGATGTGGTAGCCATGGAGAAAAGCCCAAGATTAGTAACAGTAGGTTGCTGCAGAATAAGAATAACTCTCCACTTGGATTTAGACTGTAGTAATACCGGGGTTTTTGTTTAACTGGAAGATACTGAGATCGCATAGAATAAATACTAAATGCTGTTAGGACATTAATCACCCATCCCATTGAGTTCCATCCACCTTGAACTAAATGCTGGTAATCTTTAACTTCCATCTGTCCATCTGTTGAGGGATGTTTAGGTGGCTTTCACAGGGTAGAGGGTGGCTCTCTATGCCTACTGCTTTTGGAAACAGTGGTTAGTTCTCCTGAAGGTCAATGTGTTTCTACTTTTCACCTGCTACAGGCCTCAGGGCACCCAGACCCTTGGAACTTTACTCCGTTTGGCTAATAATGAATGAAATGGGCCATATTCTGAAGCTGAGATGCCTCGAGCACCACAAGAAAGCCAAATTCAAAAATACTACTTTAACAGCAGCGTCTAGCAATGAGTTTCCAGATTCCCTCTGGAAGCCATAGTGAGAAACTTTAGAGAAAGGAAGGAGGTGGTGAATCTTTTCTCAGAGAACCTAGGAAGAGACTGAATACCTCTGGCGGTGACATGGGCTAAGAAAGCGGAACAATGGTAGGAACAAAGACACCACATCTCACTCTGGTTTGCTATTGGCAAAGCAGGCTATGGGTAGGATTAGTGAATGCTTGACCATGAAGTTTTAGTTTCCCAAATATAGCTGATATCCACGCCGTCTGGTATACTAATTGATTTGCTTCTCCTCAGCATCTCGGCACGTAGCCTCATGCACATTTTGGAACTTTTCTTTAGAAAACTATTTTGCGTTTTATAGGAACGTACAAACCAGAGCTTTTGCAGCATATTTAGGAAGAAAGGAATTTACGCTGCTTTTGCTGGGATGGCATTGTAGCATGACAGAGACACACAGTGAAACATAGAGACAATATCACATATTGTTAAGTTCTACCAGTCAATGTGCTTTTACAACATATATCTTGTTTCCAAATGATCACAGCTAATGTCCTGGTTTGATTCATGGTGATGGAAACGAGGCGTGGATGACTAGCTAATTTTAAGACTACAGAGAAAAGGCAGATTGTCAGAGAGACCTGGGTCTGCTTGAAGACTGGCTTCTGAATTAAAACTAATCGGCAGCTTCCTTTGATGGCCCTTTTGTATCTGGATGAGAATTTTTATTACTTCCTAATTCTAGCAGATGATGTCAGAATGCCATCATGACTTATGTACATTTCTTTTGAGAAGATAAAAGAGTTGTTTGATTTGTAAATGTAGAAGATCTATGTTTTCCTGCTGGTTTTTCATTGCTAGAGATCTGGTAGATGTTAAGATCAAGGTTATTAAAAACAGTTTATGACATTTCTTAGGTGAGACACTCTTTTGAATATGTCTGCTGTAGATCCGGTGTTAAAATCAGAGTGATATTAAAGCGTATGGCTGATCATGGCATGTAAGAAGTTTCTTTGGTATTGTCTTTGTCTTATAGGACAAGTGTGCAGCATTTAGAGTACAAGTCTGTTACAACTGAAGTCAATAAGGAATACTAACATTGACTTAGTGGAAGTAGAAAAGGATCATCGCCAAACCCATGAGGCTGTTTTTTAACATTGGGAGAGCCTTCTCAGATCTATAAAGGTTTCTCTTTAGCTCAGTTATTAGCATTGATTATAATACCTCATAACCCCCACCAATCCTCACTGGACAAATGCAAAAAAACCTCCCCAAACCAAAAAACAAGTCCCTGCTCCAAACAGCTTAGGAGCTAGGACAAGATAAGAGGGAGGTTTTGAGAGCAGCAGAGTTCAGGGAAACAACCTACTAGTCATCAGGCAGACATCGGTATTGATATGTAAGTCGTTTAGTGAGCCTCAGCTTCTTTGTGCGCACTGCAAGCAAAGGGTTGTAGTCAGGGGTTCAAAGGAAGGAAAGAGGAAGCTACGTAGGTATCATCAGGGAGCTTGTCCCAAGCATGGGAGACAGTATAGCTTAATTGGTTCGTACTGTTTCCTATGTTTATAAAAGAGCCATTCGGACTGCGGGGAATAACTGTCTTAGCGAGACGTCCAGCCGTTCCTTGATGTGGGAAATGCTCAACACTGGAGTCATTAAACTGTATTCGTTAGCATCAGGAAGGTGTCACGCATGTGCAGGGATCTTCTCACACAGAAAGGATGAGGGCTTAGAAGTCCTGTTACGGCTCATAGTCTCTCTGATGCATTAGGGTGAGTAGCTGGTGTCAGAGCTGCAACGCTCAAGTGACTGCGGTTGGAAGCATTATGCTGCTCCGTTGGGGGATTACAGCTCCAGCAATAAAACTAGAAATGCCCCACAGGAGAACAAAACGATGCGAAGAGACCTTTGCATTCGACAGGAAAGGGCCCGATTATCCCGCTGTGTACACAACCTGGTAGAGGTTGCTAGTTGCACTGCTAGGGAAGCAGTTTCAGAACATTACGTGCGAAATCCAGTGAGGCTATACCCTCTCTTTGACCCTACATCACCATTAGACCTAGTAAGTTATCATAGCGAGCGTGTAACCTACACCTCTTCTTGAAAAGGTAACAGGAACTGGTGCTGCATATACTCCCCATGTTAACCCGTCACCCTCAAGAGACATTTTTACCCATGACTGTGTGTAAACTCGTGTCTTTTGCTAGCCCCGTGTTTCCTACTTGCTTTGCCACCAAACCTCATGGTTATACACGAATCATGAAAAAATGTCTCTTATACCACCAGATACCCTGCTTTCTTTCTAAAATGGCAGCACCTCTAAAGAAAACAGAAAGTGATTCTGTCCTCAGGTGACAGTTGCAATTGTCTTTGATTTCTGCAAGTTGCAGCAGTAGGCCAGGGAACTGGACAGGGCCTTATAGAAATCTGCCAGGTAAAGACTTAAAGGCTATAGCTCCTGAAAAAGAATGTAAATAGCACGTATTGAAAAATGGATTGATAAAATAATGGAGTGGTACTTAACCACTACCTTTCTTGTTGCACAGTCCTTCCAGGGCTTGTGTAAGAACCTAGCCTCTGCAAAGCCTCCTGCCTCTCTTTTCACAAATCTCGGCAAAATTCCCGTCCTTTTCCTCCTGCCTCATTCCACCATCACGTAACCCTATAGCGTGTGTGGCATACAAGCGAAGAACTACGTACAGATTCAAAATTTTTTCACTGTCTTCTCATTTCCTTGTATAGTCATTTGTAGGAAAAAGCTGAAATAATACCAGTTCTGGCTATACGCTCCTTTTGTTCCTTCCCTGTGGAAGGAAACACCAGGAGAGAAGGATGGCAGTACAGAGGGACCATATATGGTCCTGGGGGCAAATCAGAGCCTTGCACGGACCTTCTCCCCAGACCCAGCCATCTCGATGCTCGGCGAGGCCTGTTACACCGAGACCTGCCCCCACAAAGCCGCACTCGGCTTTTCGAACCTGCGAACGATAAGGAAGGGGCAAGGCCTGCCTCTCATGTTGATTTTGTCCCGCAATACCGGCTGACCTAACCGGAGCCCGCTGTGGCATTACCGGAGCCACCCCCGGGCGGGAGCCCCGAGCGGCGCGGAGGCCGTTAACAGCCGCCCGGCGCGGAGGCCCCAAGGCTTGGCACGGCCTCTCCCAAGCACACGGAGGCACAGGCGGGGTGGCAGCCCTGCCCCGGGGGAGCGGCCCGGCCGCCGCCGCCGCCCCTCTCCCCTCAGGAAATCACTGAGGGAGCAGCGAAACAGCCGGGACCAGCGGATGTGACAGCAGCGCTGCCCCCACAGCGCAGGCTGCCGCTGGGAGGGACCGCCCCCTCAGCCGGCCATCGCCAATCCCCTCTCGTCTTGGAACGTTGACTGACGACCGCTCCAACCCATCCCGCCGCAACACTCGCCACACAGGCCCCGCCCCTTCTCTCCGTTGGCCGGATGTCCTGTCAATCGGCCGAGTCCTTCCCGCCCCTTTCCGGCAGGGGGAAATGCTAGGTAGGAAGGGTGGAGGGGGGAGAAGAAAGGGAAAGAAACCAATGAGACGCCAGAGAAGGACACCTCAGCGGCGGAGTGACAGGCGGGGAGACCAATTGCCGCGCTCTTTCCCCCTCCGGCTCCCTCCCTCAAGGGTGGCGGGGCAGAGGGGGCGCACCTAC
>NW_008796063.1:8967904-9021831 GCF_000699145.1 Aptenodytes forsteri
GCTTATTTATTACTTATTTTTTTTCCCCCTTAAAAAAAAAAAAAGAGAGCGGCTCGTTCTGATAATCCACTTGGAAAAGGGGGTTCCCGCTGTAGTGGGGCGGGGGGAGAGAAGGAACTGACTCAGTCCGGAGTAGACGGAAGGGGAGAGGGGAGTTTGCTCCCGGAGTGTGGTGGTGCTCGGGACATGCACTGCGCAGGCAAACACCGGGAAAAAAATCCGTGTTAATGAGGCAAAATGCGAGAGGAAGAGCGTTTTTCCCACGTATCTCATAAAATTACATCCCTATCCACATGCATGTTTCTGGAGGACTTCTCTCTCAACTGTGCAACCGATTACTGGTTTCCCTAGAATCAACTGGTTTTTACTTCAAAGTGACTTGGCAGATTTCTATCAGTCATCATATTCACGACTGAGGAGGGGAGCGCAACAGCTACAAGTAGCAAAACTTGTTTTTTGGGACAGCACAGATTGTGTTTATGTTGAAGCAACCCATTGAAAACTTTCTGATCCCAGTTGCTTTGCATTAAGCCGCTCAGCTTATTATTCATAATAGAACTAGAGTATGAAAAGATGTACTTCAGGGGTGAGGTGGCTAACCATTTTTCTGCGTTCAGTTTATGTTCTCAGGACAATCCAATTTTCCAGTTTTTTACTTGAAGAGGAAAAAATGGCATCTCAGAAGAAACGTATTTGAAATGTATTTAGTTACTTGATAGCCCTGCAAAATACAGTCAAACTTGTTTTCGGTACTTATAATCCCCTACAAGTCAATATTATGAAGTATATTAGTCAAAATCTGGTTTTATTTAGCCTTTAATCTGTCAAAATACAAATTGGTATTTAATACGTGGTACTTAGAGCTTAAATGGACGAAAAAATTATACATGTGCTGCGGAAGAAAAAAATGACGAGGGAGGTAGGAAGATATCTCGGACAAATATAAACCAAGTGTTATGTGGAAGAATGAAAATAAAATATCATTAGCAAGATTAACACTTTAGCTCCCCCCCCATTATGAGGCATCCTTTGTAACCTGTACACCATTTGTATGCTGCAAGTTTGGGTTTTTTTCTTCTGAAATCTAATGGTAGTGATGTGTTCATCATTGCTTGAAAAAACAGCTGGAAATAAATAGTATTCCATTGTAATCAATCTCTTCTTACTTCCTCTTTGCACAGCCAGGCTCATGAAGCAGAACAGGATTATTTCAAAATTACCTATCATCTCATGGAAAACATCAGTTTTCCAAATACATGCTAAAAATGCTTTCCCCCTCCACACTTTTTTTAAGCAGGTTACCGGTCTGAAAGTAGTTGGATTCCTGAATTCAGCCAACCCGAAATATGTGGGAGTACATGGTCACATATAGGGAAGCGTTTTGGCTAGCTGAACTTGGGGTTCAGTTCCCAGTCTATATTTGTAAAGATTGAAGAAAGTATATAAACGACAGTTACGGTACTTACCTCTCCTGCGTATGGGCGTGAGACCTTCTTCCATGGAATTTTTCTTTACTGAAATTCTCTGTCTGTATATATGCCTTACAGTTTTACATGTAGAATATGACGAAATTGTATTTTCTGTTTGGAGGCATGTTTATAGTCTAATAACTAGAAAACAATCCTTTGTCCTTTAATATTTTACATATACATATATTAGGTATATTTATATATACATATATGTATATATATTTTAGGAGCATAGCTCGGACTGCTTAAGAGTACATATTTATTGGTGAGGATTCTTGTTCTTAATCCTAATCAAAATGATGAGGTCAAATTAAAGGTTTGGTAGAAGGTGATTTTCTTTTCTGTTGCAAAATCAAGGACAGTCGCATCATTCATTTATCACAGAAAACATTCGACATACGCAGTTGATCGTTAATGGGAAGCGTTGGTCAGTTTAACTGTTAGTCAGATGAACCTAGCTGTAAAAAAAGGTCTTGGCTGTCTGGTGATAGCCAGATGTAAATTGTTAGGTTTCTAGAATGGTAACGTACTATCCCTCCTAAGGCTGTCTTAAAAAATCTAGATAGCAATGGAAACTGCAGGGGGCAGAAAGTGTCCATTCCTCCTGCTTTACTTACGCTGCCTACTGCATTATGCTTTGGAAGACCATTTTAACACTGCTTGCTGTTTGCTGTTCGTTTTTGATACGTACCTTTTCTGCGAATAAGCCTTTATGAGCATCAGCTCTCGGTTCAGTATGCTTTACACCCAGAGTTTTGAATAGAACAGCTGTAAAGCACAGTTCATAGTTGGAAAGCTATCTCCTGAACGTATATTTGAATTCTCAGTCAGAAGCGAGAGGTAATTATGTACATATCTTTGTAGATACCGGCATTCTGGTGAAGGTTTTGGGAGTATGGTTGCTTCTGAAGCGTTGTCTACACCAGGATTTGAGCTGTCGTCATGGTGCATCATTGTATCTACACGAAGGAGCGAGGCTGTAGCTTGCCTCACCTCACTGCATCTTGGCCGAAGTAGTAAAGTGCAGCAGTCGTAGCACATGCTGTTCTAGGCAAAGGCTTTGCCATAGTGTAAACGTGTTGCTGATGGTAAAGCCTAAGCAAAGACAAAACCTGTCTGTCACACTGAAGAGTGGAACAGGAAAAGGGGTAGGAAGAAATCTGAATAATGGCTCTTGAAATTGTAACAGTTGTGATTAAAAGTTGGATTAAAAGTCCCACATTGGATTAAAAGTTGGAACTAGATTTCAGGGCTTAAGTTGTATGTAAGGTAGCGCAAAATTAGGGTTGACCGTCTTGGCTTTAGGACTTTGACCTGTAACCCTTGATTTTTTTATTTTGTGATAGTTGGAATTTGTTTAATAAGCTGATGGCAAAGCTCATGTTTCTATAGGTCATGGACTTTACCTTGAATATTTTGATGTGGAAATTACCTCACACTTAATTAAGTAACACTGTATAAGAGGTCCTTAAATTTGACACCACTACCTCCCATTCAGGAATTATGGAACAGACAGAGGATGCTAAAAAGACTTACTGCCTTCGTGTCAGCTTTTTCCATTTTTCTGTGGGGTCATGCTTGAAATGCTTTGCTTATTCCTTTAGAATTATAGACAAGAAAAATCTGTTTTGCAGTGCTGAATGTAGTTTTTTTGTCCCCATCAGTGAGCAGTTAGACATGTAGATGCATCTTTGTGTTTAGGAGTTGGTAAGTAATGGTTTCAGTGCTTGAAGGGCAGCTGAATTTACAATTAAATTCTGTCTTACTGGACTATGCCTCTTGGAGAAAACCGTCTTTCTTGTTCTGAATGGTTCTTATTATCACTGCTCTGAAAAGGTTCTCCATGATAGAAGTAAACTGCTCATCATGACCGCAGTCATGATATGCACAAGGTCCTATCTGGAATTTCAGAATGTTTGTTCTGTGCTTCTGCCAATAGATCAAAGAATAATTGCCTGTCAGGGGTTGTATGCTGTCATTGACAGCGGGTGCATTCTAGCATATTTCTTCCTGTTTGAGAGCTTCTGTTGTTTTTTTCTGTTATTCTCTCTTTACATGGACCCTCCATTGATGCTTTCAGATATGAAGAAACATTTTCTTTTATGGGTGATGACCTTTCCAGAGGTATCCTTCTCCCCATGTGCTTGCAACTTCAGTCCTTCCTTCCTTCTCATATTTGACAGATAATTAATTCATAGATACTTAAAACTGAAATTATTTTGGTTCATTTCCTAACTTTCAAAGTAGAAAAAGCTTAATATCTTAGCAAATAAATGCCATGTCATGTTTTCCGTAGCAAGTATTGTGGTTCACAGTCTAGATCAACGTGTTAAGTTCTTGCTAAAATGACCTTGCAGTCATAGGGTAAGCTAATGGTGGAACTTCTCATCGAATGCCTGTTGAGGCATGCTTGCTTATTTGCTTTCTCCCTTACAGCCTTGCCCCATATACCTGTCAAGGAACAGGGAAGTGTTGCTTAGGTGATTTGCTTTGTACCGTAACAGATGGGCAAGGAACCTTACCAGGCTGTGCTGCGTTCTCAGGCTCGGTGTTTTGATTGCTTAAATTAATAAGAAAATCTTAGCTTGTTTTTCTTTAACGTTTTTAGCATATGCACCAAACTTCCGGATTACAAATCCTGTGGAGAATTTGAAAGAGGAGTCCAGGATTCAAGAAGCATGTCTCTTTTTCAGCTCCATACTCCGCTTTGGCTGCCTATGTGAACTGTCTGATTCACTCAGGAAGGATGTTCTTCTTTGCCATGTGTTGTGGGGACTACCTTCTCCCTGAAAGCCCATAAGAAGTGTCAAAATCATCTGCAAGCTTCATTGTTCAGGAGGTCTCCAGTTTCATAACTGAACAATCTTCCTAGTTCTTAACCTCTAAGGAGTAGAAAGGTCCTTAGACCTGCTGAAGGTAACGTTCTCTTTCCTCTTGGTGTGAAGACACAATTTTTGGTGTGAGAGATTCAGACATGAGATTTTAGGTCCATACACAGCGGAGCCTTGCATATGTGGGACAAGCCAGATTGAAAATGCTCCACTGAGCTTATGTCTTTGGTGCCGAAGAAGAATATAATACAAGGCCTTCCTCTTCCTAGTGCTGTTAATCCCTATTTTGTATCCTCTGCCATGTTTTTTTTAAATAAATGGTTGGTTTCTGGGCCAAAGGTTAGGAATTAGTCTTGTGCCATGAACTCTATGGTGATGAATAACAATTCCTGAGTTGTGGGATCTGAACCATCAGGACTTACCCGAAGACTTGCTCATATCTCTCTCTCAGGTCAGCACTTGCAGTCTGAGTTAAAGGTTACGCAGATCTCTCACTGAAGCTGACTCATGAATAGGAGTTGTATTGGAACCATTTCCTTCTCTGTTTTTTTAATATGGATGGAGAGACAAACAAGCACAATAAATGCAGTTTTCCCCATACATTTGTTTGTTCTCTGTTGCAGAGAAAGAAGATGGATCTGCACAAGCTGACGAAGGGAAAAAATAGGGATATGCTGGACAAGAAGGCTTCTTTTTTTCTGTAGTCTTATCAGCAGTCAGGGTTTGCTAATAGCCAGGCTGTTTGTCGGCAGCAGTTGTAGCATCTCTAATTTTGTCTGCAGTCAACGATCTTATTTGCTTGATGTTGAAAATGTTGAAAGCTTTCAAACTAGAATGACAGCTAGTAGTGTGAAGGTGAGCAGAGCGGAGTGGCTTTGTTTGATCTGTTGGACTATCTGTTGAGCTTTATTTTAAGCCATCAAAGCTTTAAACCCCAAACAAAGGTTAGCTGATATCCTCATTTTTGTTTCAGGCCTTAATCTGTAGCGTTAACGTGAAACCGGAGCTGCAAATCAGTTTCAAACCTTCTACTCTCCTTCTTTTATTTGTGGATTTTCTGTCTTAGTAACTGGAGTAACAAACCAACGGGCAAATGCTACTGACTGATAGTGGAAGTTGCCTGCTTGTGAATTGTGGACTCCCCTTCTCCTGACTTACTACTACTTGAGTCTGAGCAAAAAAAAAAAAAAAAAAAAAAAGTGTTTTGTTAATCCACATGCTCTGGGGATCCTGCTCCGTAACAAATGCTGTTGCAACTGTTAGTTTGATTCCCAACGGTGGCTGCGGTGGCTGAATTGTTTTAAACCAGAGAAAGATTAACTTGGTTTAAAAGCTTGTGTTTCTCACATTAAACCTAGCACCCATAGTTTTTCCTGTTTATGTGCGATTGACTTGGAACTATGGTTTCTTGATGTCTTTTTCCTGGTAGATGTAGGGCGCTTTTGTCGGCCATACCCTTCCTTTTCATTTGGCTGATAGGGCCTACTTGAAAAGGTTGGGTTTGGGTTTTTAATTCTTGTATTCCCATGGTTCTCCAAGTATTTATAATGTGTCTGTAGCACATGGCAGCATCTAAGGTGAGGAGATACAGAGGTACTCTTGCTTATGTATCAATTATAGTGACATCACAAGAAAGGCAATCTGAAGGTGACCTGTATGCATTTTGCTGGATTTACTAGAACTATATTTTTAAAAAGTAATCCTTTTTTTTTTTAACCATGCAAAGAGCCATCGTTGTTAGAGCCTTTCTAGACTTGGGACAGAAAGAGCTGCCTAGAGCAGCTATCTCCAATCTCTTGTTAACCTATGGGCAATGGAGCTAAGTGAGTGAAATGCTATGATGACATTACAGTTTATTATGTTATCCTGGACTGTGTTGTCAGCAAGCAGTGCTGAAGTGTAGGGAGAGCCATATGTTATCCAAGAGGCCTGAATTGGGAACCTTTTCTTAGCAGAAGCAGTTCTAGAAGCTGATAGATCTTTTCTGACTGGATGAAAGCTCTGTCTTGGTAGTTGTATTCTTTTACATATTGACTTGGCCATCCTTTATGTACACTGCTTAATTCAAGATAAGAATTTTGCTGCATTAGCTAGTGATATAATCAATGTTGTAAAGAGTTACTCATTGCAAAATTAATCTGCATTCTTTTGGGTTCAAAACACATGCAACTTGCATAGCAACTCCAGAACGATCTGTGGTTTACTTCAGTGCTAGGACGGCTTCCGCCATGTTGATATCTCTCATTTAAGAAAAAGAATCATTTTATCTATTTCAAGACCTATTTGACGATCAGTAAAGTGAACTGTTACCAGACACCAGTTGACTCAAAGTAACCTGAGATTCACTTTATCAGTTGGTAACTGATTAGCAGTAAGTGTCTCTCTTGTCACATTCCTTTGTGTGTGAAATACAGCAAATACTCGACTTTTTTCAGTTCTCTACTTGGGTAGAATGTTGCTCAAGTTGGTTTGTTTTTTTTTTTTAAAACCTGTCAGTTATGTGTAACACTAATTTAAAATTTTTATTTCTTTTCTGTCTGTCTCTGCTCCTTTTCCAAGTTGGTAAAGATAACTTTTTCCCCCTTCTCCTTCTTCCTTTCCTGTGTTTAATGGAGCTTGAAATTAACATGGTTCTTCTTGTCTACCTTTTGCATAGTATCACTGGTGATGTCAGCATATCCCTGGGAAATATTTCTGTGAAGGTCTTCAGTGTACTAAATTTGTCATTGAATTAAAAAATTGGGTGTTAGACGAGGTGAAACTCAAAAAAAAAAAAAAGTAGACGTGGTAACAAAAGTTCTTTTCAACACACTTAAAAAATGTACTGTCTTTTTAGCATAAATATTGGGGCCTGTGGAAGTTCTGATGTCCAGTAACAAATTCTGACATTAAACGTGTCAAATATATCAAATATCCTCATATTAAAAGTAGTAGCGAGAAGCAGCTGACTAAATGTGACACTGCCTTAGTAATAACTCTGCAAAGAGAACCGAGGTTTAACTACGCTTATGTGGTCTTGTTCTTATACCATGCTGTTCTTGCAATGTGACAGTTGGTTTGCACACACAGCCGAGCTCTTCTGCACATACATGTAAGGTGTAAAAATATAACTATTCATAAATTCAATGAGTTGTATTTGTGTAGAATTAAATTGTAGAGATGATTAATCTGTATTTCACTTAAGAGATTATTAGAATATCTCTGCTTTTTCATTAGTGTATTAATCTGGAGTTCTGTGTTGCAACTTTTGTCCTAGTATATTAAACCAAGTTGTTTTAATCTATATATATATGTTAATCCATAATTTAAAAAGTAGTATGTATAAATCCAAAAAGTAAAAATTTCAAAATTAGTAATAATTTTATTTTTGTCTAAACACATGAAAGACCCTGTAGAACTTGAATATAGTTAAGTGATGGGGATGATGGAGTATCAAACACCGGTGTGACACTGAGTTCCATTTGTGGTAATTGCCTCGCTTGTCACTCAGAAGTTCATGCATCCAAGTAGCCTTTTTTTTTTAAATAGGATTTGACTTTGAATTCATCTTACTGAATTGACTGCCAGGGCTTTTATATGTATGTTTTGCTTCTGTTTTTAAAGGGCTTTTGTTTTGCATAAGGTACAGACTTGAATTCTATTGCTTTGGTGTGCGTTAGCACAAGGAGAGAAAACAGCAGCTATAACCTTTACTTCTGCCTTCTCCCTCCTCCCATAATTTCTGTTTAAAAAAAAAAAAAAAATTAATCTTCCCTTCCTTGTGTCTTCAAACCACCTAATGTTATTTCACAAAGTTTGTCTAATTATAATTTGGGCTTTTGGCCTGTGCATTCAGGCTTGTTATTGCATGCAAGTCAGATTTTAAGGGACATTCTTTAGAATATATTTGGTAAATAAAGGTAAGATTTATTGCACAGCAGATGTATGATGACTTCATAAGTGAAGACAGCTGGGATAGCTGACTGATTTCAGTACCTCATTTATGCTAGGTGAGGTTTTGTGATCCTGTGCCCTCCAGTGACAAATGCAAAATTTGTCTTAACGTTTTATGTTCTTCTTTGCTGTGCTTCGTTTTCTTCATGTTACTGCACAGTTTTCTTCTTAAACTGGATCGCTGTCCTGCTTGGCAGCTAGTAACCAGGGTGAAATCGTCATATAATCTTGTTTTCTGTACGTTGCTGACTTTTGTCATGCTCTCTTAGCAAGCATCCTCCCCCAAAAGCTAATTATTGGATATGTTTATCTGAACGGTTAACACTCAATTCTTTGGTCATTTGTGACTGCATTTTGTGTTTTTGGTTGTGGGTTGATCTTAACAGTGAAGTGGAGCACAGAATGAGGAAGGTAGTGAAAATAGTTTCAAGAGTTATTGCAGTTATGTGCATAAAGAGGAACAAGGCTCTTGTCTCTCATGATGAGGCTGTTCCCTAACGAAATTGATCTTACACTTTGTCCAGCATAATTTTATATTACTACCTTTAGTGATGTGTTTCCTTGTCACATAGTAATTCTGCTTCTTAGAACTTTTCTTGATGTTTAAGTTCTAGTGTTGCCCCAATAAGTTAAATTTCTTTTCTGCATCTCTTTATAATCTGCATTGATTCAGTTATCAGAATTGATTCAGACTTGCATGTGCAGAAGAGTTACTGTCAACCACTTGTTTGCTAATTGAAGGGATCTCAATCACAAAGTGCAATGGAATGGTACCAAAGTTCATAATTATATGGAGTCACTGTGTATCTGTGCAATAGTGCCAAGTTTAAAAATGAAAAATATACATGGAGCATTAGAGAAATTGCTTTATGATGCCAAGTAAATCCTTTGTTCATCCATGCGGTTAAGTATTTTACAGAAAGGAAACTTGAGGGGAGAGATCCTGGTATGTCTGAGGTCACAGGGACATCTCATAATTGGAATGCAAGTTTTCAGGCCCTTATCGAAAGATTTCAGGTTTTTTGTCTGTCTTAGGCTGCGTACTGCAAAACTCTGACTGTGGGAAAACAGAATTCCAGTTTAGTGGTAACCTGAAAAATTACTTTATTATAGCAATTCTTTATAAAGCAAGCAATTTAATTCTGTAAGCACATTGTACCTGTAGCTTGAAGCTGTTTTGCAGACAAGTTGTTTTAAGCAGTGGAAAAAAAGAACACAAGAAAATGACTGTAAGGAGGAAAAGGCAAGTTAGCAAATCTGACAAATTTTAAAAGCTTGAATTAAAATTTTAAAACTAGCTATATATGTGGGTACTAGTGAGACACGAGTATGTGATGGAGTTGGCAAATGGTTTGGATGACAAAAATGCCATTCAGTTACAGGACAGAGCAATACTCGATTTACCAGAGGAGAGGAAGAGATGTGAGATTTGGACCTTTGTGCATTATCCCCAAAGACTAGTGAGTGGGGAACATGAAATCCAGCTCTTTGGCTGTGGGCGTATGTGTGTCTTTCCTTAACAGTCTAGGGAATTACCAGCTCTTGGCTGCATGTTCTTGCTGTCATACCATTCGCTGCATCATGTCGGTGCGATTGTGCTGTGAACCAGAAAGAACAGATAAGGATGAAAAAGATTTTTTTCTCCTCTTAATGATACTTCACCTGAATTGGCTCTATGTTATGTGTCAATGTAGGGTTGAACAAACAGCTGTAGCGTTAGTAGCTTGAGGGGAGGAGTGCCTGGGTGATGGCAGAGGGGCTGAGTGGTGGCGCTTGGAGACTGCGTAAGGCAGTTTGAGTAACAACTGCTGCCTTCCTCCAGACTTTGCCACTGACAGATTGACTGTGTTTGAATGTTCTCCATGTACTAATGGTTTCTTTTGTAAAGTGTGGCTAATACTAACTTCATTTGAAAGGTTCTGTGAAGGTAGACCTCTGTTACCGCTACAGTTGTGTGATTGTACCTGCTGTTGTAAGTATTGCATGCTTTCACAGATGTACTAGTGTGTGCTGAGCCTGATACGTGAAACTTGTCTTATGTTTGCAGTCATTAGAACTTATTCCTGTATGCAAATAACTTGCTTCTACTCCAGTTTCCTTGTGAAAAATAAATGAACCAGGGAATGTAGAATGCCTGTAATCTGTGATCAGCTATTATAGAAAATCCACTTTTCACATTACATTTAATTTAATGAAATGAAAAGTGTTTTTCTAAGTAATCAAGTTATGAGCCACTTGTTTCCCTCTTTAAACAGGCCTGTCTCTAAGATTTCTGTCTTTTATAATCAAACTCTGTTAAGATGTTTTAACTTGGGGGGGTGTGTGTTTGTTTGTTTAAAGCATCTGGTCACGGGGCGGGTGCCTAGATCATGCTCATGCTGCATATAGTTGAGGATGATGGGATAACGGGATTGTAAATTAGCTCTTTATGGTACTGGTTTTCCTCTGGCCTGCTTCCTTGTGTAGTCTAGAGCAGCCCCAAGGCTGTTCTGAGCTGTGCCAGCTGGCTGTAGCTCTGTGGGACTGGTGTGCCAGATGGAGACAGCAGGAGAATAGCAGCACTCCGGTAAAACCCTAACATGCTTCCTAGGGTCGAGGAGAGGTGCTAGCTGTGCAACCACATCAGGGCATCCTTGGGCAAGCGGTTGTGCTGGTACTCTGTTACTCTTGTACTGGTGCAGCCCTGGAAAGGGCTGGACTAGGGGGTTTGTGGGTCTTTTTTTTGAGGAGATGCACAAATTCAGCTTTTGAAACGTTTTGGGTGTGTTAGCATCTCCTTTTTCCTAGTTTTATGCTTCCATACTATATCTGTGACATGTTAAATTCCATAGCTTGTACAGATAATCAAATCGAAAAAAATCTATCTTAATATTGAGCAAGTGTGGTGTTTCCTGATGTGTTGCTTTGTTTTCCTGACTACTGAAAAATGCTGTTATCTATAAGATATCCAGACAAGAAAAAGCTTGTTGATGGTTTTTCTTTTTTTTTATTGAAACAAAACAAAACCCCAAACCCATCATTTTACTGCCAGAGAAAGACAACTTTAAACATGCTCAAAATGAAAGATAACAGAAGTTTAATCCCTTCATTTGGTGAGCTGACTTCATAGTTTTTACTAAAAGAAATTTATTTCTTAGAATACCAGTGAAATCTGTTGTTGCTATCGCTGCATTATATTCAGGTAGGCCTGCTGGTCCACCTCAACCCTGTGGCCTTCTTTGTATTCAAGAACAAGCTTAGTCAGAGTAGTCTTCCAGCAGCCGCAGAATAGCCTCATCTGCAGAAGACGTACCCTGCAAAAACCATGCGTTTGAAAATTTCCATCTTGTGGAGATGAGGACAGCAAATGGGTGAAACTCCTTGAAGAAACATATTACCTGTGGCTGCTCAAACAGTAGACGTTTTCTAGAGGAGCTGAGATACACCAACTTACCTGGTGTTTCATCACTCTCTTGTCACAGAAGACTTTGTTCTCATTGCCCCATTAATGCAGCTAACACTTCTAATCCAGCAGCCCAAAATAGCTGTCAAGCCTGGATTTTACTCGTGGCATTTGCTGCACAGATAGTTGATATAACCCAACATGCTGAACTGTAGCTGAAAAAAAACCCAGTGGAGGCACATAAGCCTGTTTTGGTCAGATAGTTCAAGCGTCTGATTTAGATAAGCTAATAAACTCAATATGAGAGTGTGTAAAAAGGCCCTTCTCCTCAGAAGAACAATTTACAAAAACCCCATCAGCCTCCAGAACTGTATAGATACTAGTGGGAAGAGGCAAGGATGGATGTGCCCTGTAGCTTCCTTGCTCCAATGGTTTTCTGTGCTGGAGGAGTGAACTAGAAGGAGAATGGACCACAGAAAGCGGTGGCTATCATATTCCAACCTAAATAGTATCTGTCTCTGCTCTTGAAGACAGAATGCTGGTATTTTTGTCATCCTGTAGGACATTACGTAGATTTGGGAGTCATCATTTTGTCTTTGTTAGGAAAGACGAATGATTTAAGGCTATGTCTATCATGAAAGATACACTAGTTTGAAGTAACAAAGTACTGGGAAGAAAAGTATGGTGAGAAATAATTCACAAGCTGCTCTGGGGGAATTAAAAACAGAACTTTGTACTTTAGCCCCCTTGTAATTTCGCCGCAGTTGGGGGGTAATGTGTTCTTGTTAGGATTGATTTGGTTTGTTTTTTGTTTTCCTGAGTGATCAACTGTAGATGGCAGCAGTAAGTGCGATCTCTATGAATAGTATGAATTAATTAGTGTTTGAGAGTATTCAGTGGCGCTTAAGTGGTAGCACTCTGCCCCAGAAGACTGGAGTCTGGTCTGTGGACACTTCACACTAAACTATGCCCCTTGGATGAAGGTTGGTCTTCCCAGGCAATACAGCATTCACTTCATCATTACAAGCCAGTATTAAGAAGCTTTAAATGCACTTTCCTGATTTCTTTACAAAGTAGATTTTTCCAAACTGGCTTCAGTTACAGGATCTGCTTCAACTCAGTGTTTACTCCTCGTTGCTAGACAACGTTTTTGCTACTTTTTTACTTACAGAGAAGCTTCTAATCTCAGGGAATTGGAGCTAATTTCCTAGCAAGATAGTAGATGAATTGCAATCGCTTCCTTACAAAATTCTCAACACATACTGTTCTTTTAATTCTCTCTCATGCTGTCATATTTGAGAGTTTTGAGGTTTGTTGTATCTACTTACAGATACGTGTTTGAAATAAAGCTTTTCAAGGAAATTGTAAAATTTTCCTTTTGTCATGCAGAAAGCTGTGTTCTATGTAAAACCATGCTGATCGTGATGCCCACTAGACTGTTCCTGTCACTTTAACATACTTTTATATCCAGCTACTACTAATAGTTTGTGAATTAGATTTCTTTTTTTTTTTTTTAAGAGATTAAATCCTTTTGTCCTGCTTTCCCTCAGTGCTGAATCCCTTAACCTCACCTATTCATATGCTTCAACTCACACCGCTTAACTTCTTAAAGTATTTCCTTCAGGTTAAGATCTTGGAAGTAGAACACATAATCTGTGAAATCAATTCTATCAGCATTGATATTATACATTTCTTCTGGTTCATGAAGCAAAGTAAAGTTGCCTTAGAGGTGAAGCTGATGATCAGTGGAATCTCCTAACTGTGTTTATAGAAAAAATTCTAGCAAACCAGATCAAGGAGCAGAAGTCATGCTTTATAGTCCTATCAATTCTGCAAAGCAAAAGAAGGTCTAAGTATGGTGAGTGTTCAAGCAGGAAGGAGATTCCACCATGTTTTCTTCAGCTTCATGGCTTTCTTCACTTCCCTCTGCAGTTTTTGTTTTAAGAAACTTGTGGTAAGGAGCTTTGTTTTCAGGTTTCTCCTCTTTGTGGTCAGTTAGCTGGAAAAGTGGAATGGATGACCATGAATCTGCCAGAGAACTCCTTAGTAGAGTTGGTTTTGATGTAATGTCATCTCTGACCTTCCAATGAGGCCAAAGTTGTTTTTGAATCTGCACTTAACTCACAGGTAATGGCACGTACTGTTGTAGAACGCAAAAGATTTGGTAAACTCTGTAACTCGGCGTGAGTAACGTCCTAAATTGGACTCGGTGATTGCTTTTTTTGTACAATTTGCACCTAGCTTTCAGAGTAGCTTATTTCATGTCAGGTTGGTTTGACTGGATACTTTAATGTTTTTGTGTTAAGCAGGAGGAATCTGGTGGGCTGTCTTCTATTTTTTGGTTTTGTTCTGTAATTGTTCTTTGGAGTACGTCCTCCATCATAGGCGGTACCTTGTTTTCAATGGCTGCTTTTTCATTTTTCTTTTTTTTTTTTTTCCATACCTTGAGGTTCTCTTGATGTTCCCACTTCTTTGGCTGTACACTGCCTTTTTCCCTAGAAATTATCTGTTTATTTACAGTTTAGGCAAATGTCTGCATTTCTGTGCTCTTAATTTCTTAATGTGAGCCCACCCTTTCGAGTCTGATCGTGGAGTGCTACTCCTGACATACTATCTGAGCAGACTGCTCTTCATGCCAAGGTTGTAAGTGTTAATCTTGCTGCAGACTGGGGTGGTAACTCATTACTGTCACAGCAACACATGTTTAAAGTTGCTTCTTGCCAGGTTTGTTGGCTATGTGCTACACTAGAGAAAATTATTTCAAGAGTCTTATTGCATAGCCAGATGCTGTAGAACTAGTGCAGTCAACCTCCCTTCCCCCTTTTTTGACTGTTCTGACTTCAGGGAGGAAGAACTATTATATAGTGAAACACATTCCTGTGGAGCACTAGTAAAGAGGTAGATGAACTTCTGATCGTGGCTAATTTTTCTGGTTTTGCTTGTAGGGAAGTTCCATTTTGTGTTCAGGTTAAAAAGGAAGGAAGGCTTTTAAGGTAGGGTGAGGGCAATTTAAAAAGGAATTAAACTGTCCCCCTTGCTGTTTTAGTCGTGTTCTCTGCAATAGTTGGGTGCTATGGAAGTTTTATGTTTTCTTTAAGAACATGTGCTAATGACTAGATTGGCTTGATTCTGAAGAACTGTAACTTCTTCTGCCATCTGTGTCCTTATGATCTTTCAAAAGAAGGAGAAACTTTGTGAACTCTTGTTTGATAACAGCCAGTATATCTAGGCACTGGCCTGTGAGATGCTGTTTGGTTTAGTTACAACTGCTTTAGCTAGGTTAGGTGGTTATAATTTTATCTCACTTGGAATTTTTATTATATGCTGCTCTAAATACCCAAGGATACGTATCCTATTCCTGGAATTTATGGCTGTAACTTACAAGCTCCTTGTTTTTTTGGGCTCACTGGAAGATGATACTGCAAGCCAGATCAGAGTACAGGTCATCACTGTTATTTCGTCACATCTGTCCCTTCTACAAGCCCTTACATCAGTAGCTGCTCTGTCTCTGAGATGTTGTAGAGCTCTGAAGAGGAAAATCGGTGGCTTTTTGGTATAGGAACTGAGGTCCCCCAGGACAACTTAACATTTGCCCTCATATACATGCTGCAGAAAAATGCAAGTTATTTAATGGATAGCTTCTGAAAGAACTACATTTTGTGCACGGTGGTGTTTGATTACCAGGGAAGTGAGATTTACTGATTGTTTAGTCAGACATAAACTTGCTAATACACTTTTCCCAGTGTATTTCCAGCATAAATCTCATAATGTCCGGTGGCTAGGCATTGTGTCACCAATAACTTTATCCTCCCTTATATTTTAGGAGAAGTTGCCACAGAAGTTACATTATTATGAATGTGTTCCCATAGGTCAAGATCCGGGCAAAAATGTGGTGTCGGAAAGTTTGCTCTAATATCACCCAAATCATGTGTGTCATGCAGCCTTCCCTACTTTTCATTCTTTGTGCCTCAATTATTTGCACTACTAGATTATAGGAAACACCATCTTGAAAATCAGAACTAGGAAGGACTTCTTTTAGACCTGAGAAAACCACTTCTTTACTTGGCAGAGATAGCTTTTAAGCAACTTGGGATACTCTCAAGAAGGCCTGGGGCGGTACTCTCAAATTCTTTTTTTAATCCCTCTGTAAAGCGTAAAGACCATGTATTTGTCCACAAAACACTGCACATGTTTATAACCATAGAAACAAAGCAAGAGATCAGAACTAGAAATCTGTATGGGATCTCATGTAATACTTTTGCTCTACTCTGTGAGGTTACTGGTGATTTGCAATTGTAATACTTTCCTCAAGAATCCCCTGGTTTTGCTTCAAGCTCTTAACTGGTTTTTCAAGTGAAGTATGCCAAGGCAGTTTTGGTTTTTGCTCAGGTAAAAGACTTAATAATTCGCTTTCTCCCTCACTCCCACGTTTTCCCTTGTCGCTCCCATCCCAATGCTGTGATTCATGCATATGTATTAGCCTTTCATTTTTCTGTATATAGGGGCTTTAAGAGCCCAGACAATTTTATCCTGCTGCTGGGGTAGCCTGCACAGCTCTTTGGAACTGACTAGAGAAAGGTTGAGTTCTCTATCGTATTTCTGGCCTCCACTGACATGTCTGAGTAAATGATGGATTGAGGCTGAATCTGTCTTGCCGTGTGTGTTATAGATGTTGAATTTATTACTGGTACCATTTCTGTGAGTGCAGAAACAGGGATTTGTTTAGAACAAATTGCAAGATGAGTTCTCTGTTCCCACCAAAATGCGGATTGCACTGTGGTTATTTTTAATAGCAAATACAACAACTACTTTTTTTTTAACCAATGTCAAGCATGTGCAAACTTCTACTATTATGTTAACTTTGGTAAGGGGTCTGGAGCTTTAATAAGCTGTTACTATACCAGCTAATGCCCTAACCAGCAGAAAGTGTTGGTAAGTCTGTCTTAGTTTTGGAAACAGGGACGAGCTAGATCAATGGAAGAGCATACTAAAAAGTATGCCTCATCTGCCAAAGAACATTTGTTAGTATGTTGGGAGCAATAAATAATTAAGAGTTTCTGAAAACTGTTAATGTTCCTGTAGTATGGGGAAGAACAAGGGAAGCAGATAATGATAAATACCCTACTTCTCTCTTTCCCAGTGAGACTGCAGTTTCAGATCTTCAAGTCCAAAGCAGCTGTTCCCTCCTCCCAAATTCAACTGTTCAACTGGGAGACAAGAAGCATTAAGCTTATCTATTTGCTTGAACTGATTGATTTCAGACCTCAGTCATTCGCAGCTTTGGGGCAGAGCTTGTGGAGTCCTACCTTTTGATGATGTTTCCCTGTTGGAATGCAATGTGGTAACTTTTGAGATTGCATCATGTGGATTCCCTACTTAAGGGGAAGCTGTGGATACCAGCAGACCATCCATGTTGATTTGGGGAGAGAACTGAAATTCAGAAGGGGACACAGAACCCATGCCATCTGTCCTTTGGCTTGTTCAGGCTTCTCTGCAACTCAGTCTTCTGCTTATATCCACTTGATATAAATTATTACCTTTTAGCACAGCAAAAAAACTTTTCAGTTTCTGTGTGGAAAGTAGGTAAACTTAAAATAATGAGAGATGGAAGCCCATACAACATCTAAGACAAAGTGAGGGAAGGTGGAAGAGTTGGAAGCAAAGCCTCTTGTTTTGGGAGGGGAGATGATGGGGAAAGAGAGTGTCATAATATGGACCGTTTGGGAAACCCCTGGGGTAAGCAGTGAGGATACACCAGGGAAGTAGCTCTAGTGACTAGCTACTCAAGCAGCATAGAACAAGCCAGAGTGCTGTTCAGGTGTAACTGTCCCTCTGTATCTCAAAGGTGAAATACGGTTTTGGCTTGTTTCTGTCAGAGTAGTTTTTGGTGGTATAGCTGATTCTGTCTATCCCAGCAATGTGTTCTCTCATACAAGATTGCTAACGTGAGGCCTTGGAGCAGACTCTGTTGGCCAAGTTTCATTTCCCCGAAGGACGTTATGATGTCAGCAGAAATTATTGTGTAGACTTAGCCTCCCCGTTGCATGAACACAGCTTTTTCATATGGATGGACCTTCTTGCTTTTTAGTATTTCTTTTAAATGCTTAAATTCTGTGTGAAGTCTGTGTAGTTGCATGTTAAACAGAACTGATAACTTTCTCCATTGGTGCAGGTATGTGTTGAAATTAAAATTTAAAGCCACTTAACAGGAGAAAATTTTTCTCTCGGTCTGAAAAACAAGAACCTGTCACTTTCGTGCTGTGGTAGCATATAAGGTTTTTGTGCTTCTACCACCATTCCTTGTTTTTTTTAGAGAGAATCTTGAAGTACCGTTATATTGGCTGCTGGGAAGCCAGTTGGAAATAATAACTTTTTTTTTAATTGGAAAACTAAATGAGTAAATTTTTTTTTAATTGGAAAACTAAATGAGTATACTCTTATGTCCCTCAAAAGCACTGCTTGTGGTATCTAGTGTCTGTTAATTTCTTAGGAGAAATTATAGAAATACTACTCAATGTACTAATTTTCTACAGCTTTTCTAATTCATTGATTTTTGAAGCGTAGATTTGTGCCAAGGTAACTGGGGTATATTTGAACAAAATACAGAGCAATAAGACTGTAATTGTAGTTCATGTATGATCAACAAACAAAGCATTAATTTTATTAGCTTTGCTAGCCGTCTTTGTGTTTGAAGTGTGTGGTTGGTTCATTCTTAAGCCTACGCTTCATTAAGCTTTTTGCACTGTTCTGTCTTGTCTATCAGGCAGTGTCTCGCATTGAATTGGTGTTTTATATGTAGATGTATGTGTATCTGTAGGTAATTTAAAAAAAAAGTAAAAAAATGTATGTAAGGGCTGGTTTAGTAGTTACTTTTGGTAAAGCCTTCCCTTTCTCCATGGTATTATCTTAACCATGAAAGAAGAAAAATGTCACTTAGGTTGTTCCAGTCAGTCTACGTTCAGTTATTAAGTACTGGTACACTGAACAGTCGCTGTTCTGTTGTATTAGTGTTAATCGTACAGTGACTTCATCTATATTGTTTTACTAAAAATGCAAATAATTATTGTAAATAGTTTCAAAATGCATTTCTCATTTCAATCCCAGTGTCTCATGGAAGACCCCTATTGAACTTTGTCTCGTATCATGAAAGACCAGAACTGTGTGATGAGAAAATGTGTTTTGGTGTTTAGAAGCCTGTAAGAACACGTATTTATTTCTTTTTTGTGATGTTGCTGTTGGGTAGAGCTCAGGGGTTTTTTTTGGCCAACATAAATGTGTTTCCAAATCTTAACTTTTTAAAGTCTCAATTTGAATTTTGAGGTTTTAGTCCTTCATTTCATTGCACAGAATATAATTGCCATGGATTTTTGACTTTAATTAGTTTTTTTGTGTGTGTATGTTTATATTTAAAAACAAATACATATCTAGTCAATGGTAATTTGCTTAACCTTGGGAAGGAAAAGTGGAGAATGGTAATACGAGATACTTCAAGGTGTGTGGTATCCAGTATAGTACAGAATCTGTTTCTTCTCTGCTTTTTTAAGGCTCAGGTTCACTGATTTAATGATCAATTAAAGAGGATTCAAGGTCTGCTGTGTTTTGTCAGAGCAGCACAGCTAGACCACATGCATAACTTCTTTTTTCTTCCCCTTTATCTTTTTTTTTGGTAATTTCTTTGGATGTGCATGGCTATCAGTGTTCCTGTCTCCTCTTATTTGATTAAAAGAGGAAATTAGTAGTTCTTTTAATTACGTGCAATATTAATGGTTACTCTGAATTTTTTTCCCCCGTTTTCTAACAGGATACTTGGCAGCAAAAGAGCTGCATAAAACCTTTGGAATAAAGAATTGCTATCCCTTGAAATAGCTGCTGTTTCTCACTTTTTTTTTTCCTCAGTAGAAGCAGAATCTAGCTGCCCAAGGAGAGAGAGTATCTTCTTTTGCTGTAAAGATGGAAAGATGAAACTGCCACAAAGAACAGGTGAATGGAGACAGTAGTGTTCTTGTAAATGCATACACCATTGCTCTGCTCCCTCCCCGAGAGTCTTGTTGAAGAATGATGGAAATAGTGGCCACTTTTGAAAGATTGTCACTACTGTAGAGCGCTGTTCTTCAGTCCCTTTCAAAAATATGTTAGGAAAAAAAAAAACAAAGGAGGTGGGCAATCTTTCCAGGCCTGTTCTTGTAATATTTTAGTCAGCTTTAAGTTTGCAAAATCTTTGTTATTATGTCGACCGTTAGAGGTGAAGTCTGACCAATGTGTAAAATATGAAAGGACCCACTTTTTTAGTTAATTTGTGACTAAAATAATGGAGGATTTGTTGTAAATTCTCCAAACCCCTGTTTTATACTGTATGTGCAGTGCAGTGGCTGTGAGGATGGGACTGTATTTTGAATATTTATCAAACATAGCAAATCTGTATTTTAAGGTGTTGCAGCTGACCATTTTGTAATGCTTGCAAATCCTGAGTGGTAATAATCCCTTCTCTGAAGAACTGCAGAATGATTTATCTCTAAATGGACTTCTGGTTATTTCAACCCATTATCTGCTTGCCCAGCAGTTTTAGGTAGCTAGAATTCATCTCTATAGGACTGCTTTCTCTCCTTCCTCCTCTTTACCCAGCACCTCCCACCACCACCCCTTGCAAAGAAACAGGATTCTGCTTACCTCTTTTGTTTACATATTGACCTGCGAGTTTGAACTTCTGATGTTCAAAGAGCTACCCCTCAGGGGGATGTGTTGAGTTAGTCCAGGAATAATTTTTGTATGAACTGTAAAAGCCCTTCTATTTCAGGTGACCACCTTACATTCTAAACCAAATAACAGAGCGACTTGTTTGCACAGTGGATTGTGAGGCTTTGCAGCTCACATTTTCCAGTAATGCTTTTTGGGTTTTTCTGAGAATTTAAAAGATCTGGTGATCTAGCTTTGTTTCTGGTTTTCAATTCAATCTTTTTTTAATAAAATCTCATGCTGCAGGCAATTTTACATTGGTACACAGAATAGTTATGCTGATGTTGGTGTAACTAACTCCACACATGCACAAGACCCGTATGTTAGGATTATCATCAAGATGTCAGTATTTCCTACCATACACATGGCACTAATCTTTTTTCCAAGTACGTGAATGCTGGAGCCTTCCTTTCCCATCCGTTTTGGAGCATTATTTCAAATCTGAAGCTGTACTTGGAAGGGTGCTTGGATATTGCTTTCCCGTCCTGTTTTCAGACTCGAGCAGGTATTTCCTTCACAGCTCTGAGTAAGCTCTGCTGTCCTCGAGCAAGTGTCCTGAGGAACAGCGGGTTCTGCTTCATCATTAGACAGACTATGGGACTTCAGCTGGCAAAGAGGAGACTTCCTTTTCTGGTAGCTTGTTTGAATCGTGGCAGCCATGTTAAAGTGAGATTCCACTAAACAGAATTATGAGGTCACTGACTACAGCCCAGTCTGGCTTTGTGACACCCAATCTCTGGATGATCAAAAAAGGTGATACGATTTTCTCACAGTTGCTGTCTGCAGATAGCTCAATCACGTTTGCCATAGGAGTTAAAAAGCAATTTGTTCCACCAATGCACGTTCCAATTTTGAGTTGTCTTTTTTCAGTTGGGAGTTCTCAGGTCTATTATTTTTGCTTTCCAAATAGATTATTTAAATCACACGACTATTACATTTAATACAACTGAAGTTGTCTCTTCTGTGTTCTGCTTTACATGAAAATGCGTGTGCACCCAAGTACCCTTAAACTCTTCTGATAAGATAAACTGTAAATTATATCTGAGCCATTTTTTTCTGAAAGCAATCTGTAGCTTTACTGTACAGATGCTTTCTTGGCAAATGAAACACCACTTATCTTAATTATTAGTGTTAATGGACATGCTGTGGGCCCAGTATTTGCTAATGTCAGGTATAATCTAAGTTACGTCTTTTTAAGTTTGACAAATGTGACAGTAACTGTAGTTCTGACTATCTTGTCTGAATGAATCAACGGCATGTGCATGAGTAGTTGCTGCCAATCACCTGTAATGCATAAGCAGACTATCTTCTTCCTTCCTTTCAAGCGTCTTCTGCAGGCACTGTTATTACTAAAATGCCACATGCTGCTAATTTGTCGGGTGCATGTGCTCCAGAACGCTCTCTGTAACTGATGAATGTCATGTAGTTTCTCCTTGTGCATTTATCTCTTTTTAAAGGTCTCTTTGCTCTTACAGAAACCGGTATGTTTCTGTCCAAGTGTGTGATGCTAACTACTGAATGTCTGTGGCATTAATATAAGTAGACATAAATAGAGCAAGGCTTCTACAAAAAAATGTATCTTTTCCCATCATACAAACTATACCTGTGTTCAGATACTATTTTTGGATAGAAAATTTGCAGTGGCTTCCTGGAGCTCTATGTACTCAATATTGAGAGTACATAAAGTACCTTCTGAAACTATCTTTACAGGAAATTGAGATTCAAATTCCCTTTTCTTTTTTCTAAGTAGAATGGTTACACTTTTTTAACGTACATGTGTGTGTATATATGTACATAAGTTGTATTTTCATTTGATAAGGAAGTTTCAAATATGGGACAGTTCTTTTCAAAAGCCAAAGTTTCCCAAGAGCCAGTGGAGGAAAAGGAGACGTTAATGAAATGGGCTGAAAGTTTTGATCTTATTTGCAATACTCCTGTTTTACAACGTATAGAGAGGAAAATCATATTTTTTTTTCTCGAAACATAAAAACTGAGCTGATTTACAGATTTTGAAGGGATATGTACAAATAGTTGTTCCTTCTTACTTGTTATCGTGGATGTTACTGGGGGGGCTACTGTCTTTCTTTTCATGAAATTGTTTGAAGTTTGGAGGACAAGCTGTATGTCATACGTAAAACTGAAGATGAATCTTCACATGAATGGCAAAATGAACTTTTAGCTGCACTAAATGCTTGCGTATTTAAATGTTCTAGTAGTTGGACACTGCACAGAACAGCATTTATATCTACTTCATGTTGCTTGTACCAAGTGCTAAAGGAGTTGCCTTAATAGTGATACCTAAGAAGTTGTCGCACTGACTAGAGTTCTGTTTTCCCCCTTTCTTCCTAGTGTTCCTGACCCGTCTGCTATGTGAATTTTTTTCCTCCTGTCTCTTTTTAGTGTCATCATTTGACTCTTCTCTAGCAAAACTATAGTGATGAGGTTGCTGTGCAAAACCACTTGTCCAAAGGGTCATGTGGAGTATTGAATATATTTGATAAATCTTTTCTTCATTTTTCTTAGGAGATAAGTTTTACCTGGGATTGGTGAACTGGGGAGTCCTAATGCAGATCTTGGGCTAAACACATGTAGGTAGTACCGTTCCCCGACTTCCCTCATCAGTTACCACTGCTATCACTTGATTATCAGAAATGGGGTGTTAGGAAACCCTGCTCTGATTAAGTCTGTCTATTTCATTACTGAGAAAGAAATGCCCGGGCATGGGTTCACAGTACTGATGAAAAACACTTGAACTTGCTTGCAAACTTGCAGAAAAATTTCCCCTCTCTTAGAGAACCTTTTATCTGCGTTCTTAATTTCTGTGTGATTAATCAAAGAATAACTGGAGTATTTAATTAACTTTGACAGGCAAATTGTCTTCTACATCAAAGTACTGTTCTTCTAGCTCTCTGGCAGTGGACAAAATTAAATCTTTAATAGAAATCTTAATGTCTTCACCAAAAAGAAGTGGAAAATATTATGTATTATGTAGCGTGTTACTTTCTCTTGCTTACAGGGCACAGACTTAATGGCTAGTAGAGCATCTCAAAGGTGAGAGTATTGTGTTTTGAATGTTTCCACTGATCTGACATGTATAATGGCAGTAGTTAAAACTGCTGAAGGTGAATCCATTTGCATTTCTTTTTAAAATCAGGTCTTTGTCTTTTGCTGAGATTTATATGCTTTTTCTTGGATATAGTTTTAAGATGTTCTTCGGCACCTTTAAACATTTTTCTTTGCTGTCTTGTAACTTGAGTTCCAGTTTTGTAATTTGAAGAGCGTCCTGTTGTGAGAATGTGAAGCAATGTGCATATTATGCCTTCTGAAGTATTGTCAAAAAGATGCATCCTGGAATGAAACAATGGCATTGTGTCAAAAGCATTCTGTCTTGACGGTTCCTGTTCTGCAGAACTCTGAATAGTTTCAAGAACTGGAATAGTTTTAGGATTTTTTTTAAGTTGTTAGCCTCAGCTTTTCAATTATTTAAGTAAAAGCTGTGTTCCTTTCAAAAGGTCGCTAACAATTGTTTGGAGCTGGCTACCAGAAATGGTTCTCAGAACTCCCCAATTGCTTTGTAAAATAAGTCTTTACCCCATTAAAGTGGTGTGGTGGTGTTATGGTTTTTTGTTTGTTTTGGTGTGTGTGGTTGTTGTTGGGGTTTTGTGCCTTTTTTTTTCCTCTTCAGTTTTCACTGTCTTTTGAAGGTACTTAAAAAGGAGGCTTAGCATTTGCCGTATTTGGTAGCATGAGGGTGGATTGGTTTTTATCTCACCAGGATTGAGTAGCACTTCGGCTGAAATGTCTACTTCCTTTCCAATGGTTTTTTGTTTGTTTTGGTGTGTGTGGTTGTTGTTGGGGTTTTGTGCCTTTTTTTTTCCTCTTCAGTTTTCACTGTCTTTTGAAGGTACTTAAAAAGGAGGCTTAGCATTTGCCGTATTTGGTAGCATGAGGGTGGATTGGTTTTTATCTCACCAGGATTGAGTAGCACTTCGGCTGAAATGTCTACTTCCTTTCCATCTTTCATACTTTAATAGGTGTATTAGAATTTTATGAAACCTAATTAATTCAGAAAGACTAGTGTTTACACAGATTGTATAATGCTTATGGCTCTGGGTATGCTTTCATGCTTGATATCAAGGAAGGAGGGGATGTTTTAGGTCCTGAAAGTAATGTTATCTGCACTTAATTATATTTTCACCCTTTCTTCTGCAGCCCTTCCAACATCTTCCTTTGGAACAGTAGAGGGTAGGTGAAGCTTTTCTAGAGACAGGCTTCTCTTTAAAACATGGCTAGCAAAATGGCAAAAGTGGAGGTGCCTTGTTTTTGCTTTATTTTGTCCTTTAAAGAGCAAGGAAAATAGGAAGAAAGATCTGTTGTTGATATTATGAAATAGGCCTTCACTGTAATTAGCAGCCTGGGAGTTTTTCTGCTTGCTTTTCTTATCCCCGTGTTGCAAAAGCTTGCTGTCCTGCTGGGATTTCTTTTTGGAATGCAGAGGTGTGTTCTAGCTAAAAGCATGTGCTTTGCCTAATAAGCTTTCCTAGCCATTGAGCCCAGCTGGCTGCTGCAGTCTGTATTTGTTTTGTCTTAACTAATTTTTATATCTATGCTTTAAATTAAACTAACACTTTTTGCATTAAATGACAAACCGAGCACAATGTCCATAAATGAAACCAAATACTGTAATTACTAATTTTTGTTTCCAATGTGCAGCATTATGTAATCAAGCAGCCTACTAAAAAGGAAGATGTGGAAATAATACTGGTGGCATGTAAATGGTGCTAAACTGAAGTGATCAGCCTTTGTTGAAGGGAATGTTTATATTGAATTAAGGGTTTACCACTTCCTCTCGTAAATACAGAAGAGACGTGAAGAGAGCAGGGTCTGGCTGGTCAGCACAAAATGTTCTTGTCAAATCTTCATATCTTTTGCTGTAGGAGATTATGCATGCCATCAACATGTAGCACTTAGCTGGAGTCTACTGAGGGGTTAATTTTCAGGGTTGCTGCAGTCTGAAGTTGATAAAAGTTCCAAGTACTCAAAACTCTGAAATTCAGCCCCGTGTCTTTCCGGTTTGGTCCAAATGATGAATGAACAGAATAAATGTTAGAAGATGAAGCATGGAATAGAAATTCTATTTCAAAATACTCATGAATCGCTATTTACAAGTCTACAACAGTGACAGTAGAATTGTTGCTGCAAGATTGTTCTTCATGTATTTGTGGAAATTTAAAATGTTTTTGTTCTTATGCCCCCTTTTCTTCTTGTCTCTTAGTTTTTGTAGTTGTGAGTGATGTGAGATGTTTTTCTCGTTAGGAAAACATTTGCCAGTGGGAAAAGGAATACTTTTATCTTCTGTGATTGCTCACAGATTTTGAGACTGTTGGATCGTATATCCTTAGCTGTAGACAAAGACAGACTTACTGTGGCTGATACCTGTAATAGATGCGTTATTGTAATGAGGGCTTCAGTCTCAAGAGATGCAGAGCCTTAGCTATGAGGCTAGCGCTACGTCACCTTCAGTGCTCTTTTAGGTAGTGCTGCTGCTTTACTTCTCTGGCCTTGTGGGTCACAGCAACAGTCTGGGTTCTGGCACAGTTCCCCTAAGCCCCTTTCACTGTCCGTTTGAGCTGCGCACCCTTCTTCCTTTTTCCCTCCTCCAGACTGTTCATGCCTGGCCCTGGTTTACAGCTGCAGTTGCCACACTCAGTGCAGTTGTAAGCATGGACGAGAGATGTAGGCTTGCCTCTTCTCTGGCTTTGTTGCTGAATATGAAAATTTTTCATATAGTACCAGTCAAATATACAAAGCTCTGGCCCCTTCCCACTCTGCTGTTAGGTGCCAGAGGAGTTTTTTTTAATAAGATGCAGCAGCTGCTTGGAAGTTAAATAAACAAACCCCACAACAACAAACAATAACAACAACAAAAATACCCATTTTTAACCCTATTTGGATATTTATTCTCACAGTAGTAAGGACAGACTTTTTTTCTTGTAGTGAATTCATGTAGTTTAAAGCTGCTATGAGTAGAAGCTTCTCCCTTTGCTGCTAGGGTGAGTGGCATCTGACCTGCACATAAATGCTCTCCTGTTCTCATATTCATTGTAGGCAAGCAGTCTGAGCTGGGTCAAGATGAAGATTTGAATCTGTTTGATGGGTCTCCATGTTGCTCTTCAAAGAATTGCATTGCAGTGAGGCTCTAGACCTTTTTTTTTTTTCTCCCCTTTAGATAAATGTCAGTGGACAGATTTAGGGCCTGGATGTCAACTCCATTCACTTACAGGTTTGCCTCATGTTTGTTAAACTGTGACTGATCAGAATCGAAGTAAATTTCCTGAACTCAAAACTACTGATGATGACACCTCAAAAAGATACAAATAATTGCATTTGTAATTACAGTGTTAAAAAAGGGCAAACTTTTGCATGTGACTAAATAAAAAAAAAAAACAACCCACAACTTTTTTCCTAATAGCACTCCTTTTTAGTAACATACAGAATAGACTACTAAAAATATCAGGATGAATTTCTTTACACTCGATTTAAAAATCTCAATTGAGAAATTTGTTTAGGTCTTCCGAACAAAGCAATGACACTAATATGTGAAATGTAATCTGTTAATGGCTTACAGGCATCTGTGAGAAGGGAATATATGGATTTTTACTTAATGCTATTGTTTGGTACATTAAAAACCAACAAAATATTGTTGAGTGGTTGGATATTGCTGCAAAAATAAAATCAGAGTATGAGAAGGAGATCTCTTCAGCTGTAGTCAACAAACTAAAAAGAGGAAAGAAATGAGAACTTCTCCTGTGAGGTTGTGATCCTACACTTCTCGGGGAAGGTTTCAGCATTATAACTGAAACTTCGTTTAAAAAAAAAATAGCGTCTTTAACAGTCCTGACATCAGTGATGGAAATTCAGAAAGCGCTTCACAGCCACTATGACCTTTACAGTATTAAACCTGTCCAAGGATTGCTATCCCAGCTTCTCAGTGGCACTCTGAAACCATCAAGAAATGGTGTCCTTGCTTTTTTGAATTTGCTGCCGGTGTATATTTCTGTAGTACGGGAGGAACAGAGATTTCAACTACAAAATACAAAGATTGTATATTATACTAGACACTCAGTTTAAGCACAGCTAGGTAAGGTTAGAGATACTTCAAATGTAACAAACTTAAAATGCTCTTTCCTGTCTTAATGGAACTTTGGCTTTGAGATAATTAACAAAGTGCTTGGTATTATCTTGGGGGTGGGGGGGGAAGGAGCAGACAGTTGAAACTTTGTAGTTCCATGTTTCTACAAAAAAGGCAAGTATTTGTTATGGCAGCATTTTTTTTCTTACCATGTGGACAAGATGCTCTAAACTCAGCTCCAAGAACCGAGTCTTATTAGTGAAGTGCCAGATTGAGAATGCATTGTGATGTTTTTTTGTTTTGTGTTGGGTTTTGGGGGTGTTCTTTGTTTCGGGGTGATTCCAAAATTCTCTACTTGGAAACCACCCCTTCCCCAAGCCCTCCTGAACAACAGGAGCTAGAATTTCATGTGCCCTGATCTTGAGAGGCAGTAACAACTTAACTGTACCGCTCCTCCCAATTCACTCCTTTGAGAGGCAGGTAAAATGACCTTACTTTGCAAAACAAGTTAATGTTCCAAATGCAGCATGAAGTGTTAAAACATAATAACTGGCTGTACATCCTATGTAAAAAGACAGAAGCTCTTTGCTAAGAAACTATCACCCACCTTCCTACACACATTGTGAGTAATGATTATTCTGTGGGACCACAGCAATTTGCAAACTCATTAAATGCATAAAGGAATAAATTTTTGTCATGGGTGCTTATTTCCCAGTTTTTTTTTCCTGAAGATGCTTTCATTCATCTTACCCGTTCTAATGAAGGAAACTCAAAACTACTTTTCTCTTCCAAAAGGTATTTTGTGTTCATATTGCTTTAATAACAGTTTTTCTAAGCTGACTTGCACATCTGTAGAGTTCAGAATATCCATCTGTCTAAATCTTAAATCTTCTAAAGGGTGAATTGCCGTTCTGACCACCTCTGTCTTATCTCCATAACTTTAGGTTTGCGAGTTTGCATGAAAGTTTTCTAGTGAATGAAAGACCTCTTATTTTGCTCTAGTAAAATGAATTATTAATTTGTTTTGTACTGAGGTATGAGGAAGTAGTAAGCTTCAGCTTACTAGATATCAAAGCATGTTCTGTGCAAGCATATTGAGAATTTGCTTTCATTCTCTGGGTGTTCCTAGGCAGTAATGTGCTAGTTGGCTTAGAGTATTCCAGTACATATACAGCTAGGTGAACGTAAATATGTCCTCAGATGCTGGTGTCTTAATATCATAAGTAGAACTAGACAAGCAAAATTCCTGGTTTGTCCATTATAATTCCATTTTACGCTTCATCCCAGTGAAAGCACTGTTGTTTGAGACCCTGTGAATGTTCGGTCTTATTTTCTCCAAAAGACTCACTGTGTAATTTTAGAGGATGCACTTGTTCTGTGATGAAGACTATTTAGTGTGTATGGGCTAATCGTCTTTTCTGTGTCAGCACATTTTTCTGGAATGTTTTTCAAGGGGGAATGTGCTTCTTGGGAATGGTTTGTGGTGCTTTGGGCAAATCGGTCTTTGGAAGGAGAATCGGCAAATGTTCTGTATAGCTCTTGTAAAACTAAAAGGGAAGTTTATTTTATTGTTTTGTAATGGTTTTTCTTGTAGGCGCTGTGAGGGGACTAGAACTTGTCTTCAGCTCCTGTTAGACAAAGAGGAATTCTTATGGCAAGAAGAGAGTTTGGCTTGTATGCCTTATTTGTTTGTTATATGTATCATCATTGAAACCCACAATTGTCAGAAAAGTTCTAAGCAATGGGGTTAACTTCTGTACTACCAGTTGGCTTGCTTTGCTACAGTAAATATAAAAATGTCATGTATAATAACTCTTAGTCTTGACAGAATGGTGCATAACTCATAGGAAGCTTTTAAAAGCAGAAATGTTTTCTACCAGACTAATGCTTTTTGGTTAGGCTCAACAATGGATCTACCCTATTTAGTGCGGCATTGGTTGTTTGGGGTTTTTTTGATAAAACAAATAGTTGCTAACAGATGCACTCTGTCACTCTATTGCTGCTCATTTTCTACTAGTCTCCTTTTTTTGCTGGGAGTATTTGTCTCATAAATAAGTCATGCCACAGAGAATCTGTGCTGTAGCATCATCCCATCCATCTTTCCTACTAGCAGAATTGCTTTGGCTTTGATGTGGACTAATTAAGTTCACATATTTTTATGGACATCTTAAAGTAGTTAAAGAAAAGATAGCTGAAATATCTGTGCTTTTCTAAATGAGGCTGTAGGACTTGCTAGGGCTTTGATCCTACGTATCCTGAAGTTTCTTTTTTCTTTTCTTTCTGAAGGGATGCTATCTGGAGTATTTCCATCAAAGTAGTATGGCAAACTTCCCAAGAGCATACCTGTTTTCATACGAAGAATCCGATTTCTTAGTTTTGTGCAGGGCAAAATACAATCTCTGCAGCATGGGCAGGGTTTAATAAGACTCTGCACAGCATCAGGCAGGTTTGTCTGTTTAGCTTGCCCCTTGAATTGCTTCCCAAGTCACGTGCTCGCAGATTAGATCAATACATTACCTAATAGGATGTTTAAAAACATTTCCGTGATTTGCTGACATGGGGGAATGGTGAAGTAAAGTAATAGATTTTGTACTAGATCTTAGAATACACTACTGCGGTATTGGCAAGCCCCTTGTTCTCATGTGAAATTTGCTACTGCAGTGGTGCATTGCAGGAAATAGATAAAAATCAACACACAGAACATAGCCATGCATCATATATATTCGGGGAAGAGACATGCATTTGAACCTTAAGCAGCTTACATGTTTTCACAAGGCAAATATGCTTTCTGCTTTTAAAGGAATCTTACTATAGAAGGAGATGTGATTTAATTTGAACAAGGTCCATTATTTAAATGATTTAAAAACATAATAGGCTCTTAAATGCATCTTTTATAGAGTACTTGAGAAATCATTTAGATTTGTAAATGCTAGTGGTGGAGATGAGCACCTACCAAAGGAGAAGCAAATAAGCAATTTCAGCATAGTCATTTGAATTCCAGAGAATTGCTTTGTTCTTGTTGAAATACAGCTTTTTTTTTACTACTGTGACTATATATGGGAAGACCAAAATTACATCTTTAGAGCATCCTTCTATTTTCTCCTCTAGCTTGTGCTGTCTGTATTTTAAATTGTGCAACTTTTTTTTTCCTGCCCAAGTTTCATTTCAGCCTTGTACCGGCTGTGGAATTTTGGGGTATTGCTGTATGGCAAGGTGGAAGGGGGGGTGTGTTTAAATAAAAAAATTTAAAAAAAAAAATCTGATTTAATGTCCAGCTCTTGGCATTATATATTATGCAGAGTAAGGAGAACAAGAAAAAACCTGTATGTAGAGGTTAAATGATACTAGTCAGATCTTTGTTTCACCCCCAAATACAATTCTTAAATTCATCAAAGTTCTCTAGTTTTAGGTTGACTTGCACTGCTCTCTTGAGAAGAGCCCTTGAACCAAAGCAGTGTTTTTGGAGCTTGGATAGACTTTGGCTACAACATTGTTCTCATTTAAGAACATGCCTTCGTTGCAGAGTTGATTCAGAAAAATGTGTTTCTCTTCTGAGTATTGTCCATGCGTATAATCCCTTGACTTCAGTGTGTTGGAGCTTTAACTGTAATTCCCTTCAGGGTACATACACTCCAAGCTTAAGATAGCACAGATTGTCAATAGAAGTAACTCTCCAGCTGCATAGTCTAATTGGTTGAGAGCAGGAAGGCATGATTACTGCACAAACAGCTGCAGTTGCTCTAAATGTGTGTCACTGCCCCTGGTTTGGAGATGGTTCCACCTACAGTTGAGCCGGTGGAACAAATAATGTGAGTGCTCCTCATCAGCATGAAGTCACCTGTCTTAGTTTAGAAAAATACATGTTAGGTGCAAATTGTATGAGATGAAGCAGAACAGTTTAAACCAGTCCCTTCCAGTAGGAAGAGGACAAATAAGATGAGTTTACTGATGTTTTCCATCCTGCTGTTTAGTGCAGAGCCTCATTGGAGCTTTGGTCTTACTGAATGAAAAACCACATTACAAGCAAGTCATTATTCTTGTTCTGAATCCTTGGGAAAAAATGACTTGGTTGAAGTAGCTCACTTAGGAATGGGAAAGGTCACTTTAGGATAGGGTGATGCTAATGTATAATGGCATATAATGTTAGCAACTACTAGATCAAGTTTAGTAGATGAGAACTAAAGTATCTGTCCTCAGAGGTCTGGTTCTTTCTGGAAGAAAGGCTCTGGGAAGGCTTTGCTGACTCCTGTAGACAAGTCTTTGTATGTATTAATCCAGTATTTGTGGATAAGGAAGTGGGGAAAAGGAGGTTATCTTTCTGAAATAATTTTCAGTGATTCCCCCCCCCCCCCCCCCCCCCCTCCCCTCCCTTTACTGGTCTCAGAGCAGCTGTAGTATGTTTGGGCATGGTGGAAAATGGTCTTTAACACTATTCTCTAAATTAATGCATTCAAGAATTCAGAAAAGCATGTGGAGTCATAAAAAACCCTACTATATTATCTGACACTTAGTACATCTAGAAGCATTTTTAAAGCTTTTTATGTGGAACCTGTTTGCCGTCTGTCCTTTTTTTTTTTTTTTAATGGACTCAAAGCTATTTCAAACTTGCTTCTTTCAGTTCAGATCAATGAGTCTCCTTATTTTATACTGCACCTTTTTCCAACTGCTGCTTAGTGAAAAGTTACCCATATTTTCCTTAGGTGATAGGGAATGAACCCCTGCCAGTTCAGGGCTGGAACAGTACTGCTGTGCAAATGAGTTATTAACGTAACTACTCACCGTGCTCTAGAACTGCTCAGTAATATTCCCATTTTGTGGTACAGTTTGGAGAAGGAAAGTGAATGTTCTGGCTATTGATGCGTAAGTTAGTGGACGCTGGAATATTACCTGCTTTGTGAAAGTTTCTGGGATAACTTAATCCAGATTTTTCATCCTTCAGCAGAGTGGATAGTGTTATTTCAAAGGATGTTTGTGGTCCTTTCAGGCTTATTCTGAATGTTGTTGCTTCCAGCTGATGTGTCTAGAAGATGCTTTTATAGCTGGCCTCTTTTCTTGCGTGTTATGAAACAGCCCCTCTGTATTGCTTATGCCCTGTGAACTTGAAGGGTTTACCTGCGTGTTCCTCTTGTGTCTTGTCTTCAGATCAGTGTTCTTTGTTACTAACAATTCACTTTTGTATAGAGCATTTTTCTGGTGTTCAGCTAACTCTTGAAAGCATGGTACCTCTCGTCATCTTCCCACCCTTTGAGCAGAGAAAAAAAAGCAATTGTTTACTATGTCCAAAGGCACAAGACAAAATACTGTCAGGTTTGCACAGCCATTTTTGTGGTTAATTTTACACTTGAGAAGACCTGTTCAGGAGCTGGAAACAACCTAATTGGTGTCTCTCTTTTTTCTTTTTTTTTTTTTTTAAACTCAATTCTACCATTATTATTTCTCTGGATGGGGTTCCTGGTCCAGTCAAAATATTTGGCCAACTGTGCTTTGGTTCCTGGTGGGTTAGCCACACTGCTGTTGTGGCAAGCCATCGCTCCTGCAGAAGGTAGCTCAGGCTGCTTTATCAATTAGGATAAACTCCTATTCTCCACAGCCTCCAGAGAATTTGTCAGCCTGGCATCAGAGGAGCTGGAACCTAATTGGTTTCTCCTTTTTTTCTTTTTTTTTTTTTAAAACTCAATTCTTTCTAATTTTAGACTAAAAAGTACTAATTAAGCAGAAGATTCAAAATATTCTGATATTGGCCTCAAAACCTGCAAGTCTCGTTTCCCTGGTGTGGTTGCTAGTGTCTTCCACGAAGATAGGAGGGGGAAAAAAACCCCTGAAAAAATAAAGGGGGGGGGGGAATTGCCTTCAGAATTTGAATTGCAGAAAATACTTATTCATTCTTTCTCTGGCAGTAGGTACTGTGCCGCTAATATTTTTTCAAAATCAGCATTATTATTTCTCTGGATGGGGTTCCTGGTCCAGTCAAAATATTTGGCCAACTGTGCTTTGGTTCCTGGTGGGTTAGCCACACTGCTGTTGTGGCAAGCCATCGCTCCTGCAGAAGGTAGCTCAGGCTGCTTTATCAATTAGGATAAACTCCTATTCTCCACAGCCTCCAGAGAATTTGTCAGCCTGGCATCAGAGCACCACAGAACACTTATCTGGCAATGAAAAGCCTCTGCTGAGGAAATAGAGATAATTTGTTAAAACAAAAAAAATACAACTGAAAAAGGAATAGGATTAGTGTTCTTTCTAAAACTTTTAGACTAAAAAGTACTAATTAAGCAGATCTTTCAAAATATTCTGATATTGGCCTCAAAACCTGCAAGTCTCGTTTCCCTGGTGTGGTTGCTAGTGTCTTCCACGAAGATAGGAGGGGGAAAAAAACCCCTGAAAAAATAAAGGGGGGGGGGGAATTGCCTTCAGAATTTGAATTGCAGAAAATACTTATTCATTCTTTCTCTGGCAGTAGGTACTGTGCCGCTAATATTTTTTCAAAATCAGGGTTAAATTAAGATAAAACAATTCTGAGGTTTGAACACGTGAATCTAATGTACATGTTACTTTGCCTTATCGAAAGGTAGTGTGTGCCCTTGCTGGGATGCAGCATCTTGAATAAGGTATAATGGAAATGTTTTACCAGTTTGGAAGGGGAAAAAAAAAGTTTCCTCAAGTTGCTTTCTAGCATCTCTTGTAGCATGTTCAGTACTTTCATTTTTTTCCCTCTTTCACAGTTTTTTCACTTATAGGCAGAAGTAGGATTCGTTGGAATTAGCCGTGGGTTAATCTAATCTACAGAAGGACAGCAAGCTGCTCAGATGGTCATAATGGTATATTTTTATTTACACTCAGTCTGAGAACTGTGATGTTATTTAACAACTTAGGCTATTTCATCTTTAATTATAAATTGTGATATTGCTGTCTTCAAACTTGTGCTCAGATGGTCAGGGCCAAAAGTCCCGTTCGCAGACTAGGAAAGCTGTGTAGACATCTCTCTGCTCACCCGATGGCAATATGGGAGCCAGCAAATACACCAGTGCAGAGCAAGTGCCTTAGAATTAATGTTTGCTGTGGAACAGAGCTGAAATACTTAACTGTCTTTTTCTGCTGCTGTCTAAACAAACGTTTAGAACAACCAGTTTAAGAAGTTATCTGTACTTGGATTTTTTTTAAGGTGACTTTCTGAACACTTACCAAGCCACAAAATTCTGTAACTAGCGCACGGTTTTGCTAGTGCTAATAAAACCATTACTAGTACCCCTGACCTTAGTGGGGCTGGAAACAAAACTTACAGTATTGATGGAATATTCTTTTAAAAAGAAAATTGACATTTCTAATTGGACAGTATCATAATTAAGACCTGGTTGCAGGAAGTGAGTGAACAATACTTAAGTTGATTTTTTTTTTTTAAAGCTGATGCGTCAGAAATGTGCGCTGACTCAGAGTAACTGAATCATCCTATCAGCATGTGGAGGAATGATTTATATGCCATACCATGGAGATGTAGAATCAATTCCGTCTTTTTGTTTCTTGAAACCAAAGAACATGGCTTTGAAATTTTAAGTATTTAAATTTATGAAATATCCCAGCTGCTATACTAATGGATGATGGGTCTGTGGCATGCCTGCCTTAGGAAAGCAGTACAGTGAATCTTGAAGTAAAAGTAGACTAAGAAGTGATAGAAATGTCATAAGGCAGATTTGACCTAAATTTGTTACTCTTAAGGTGCAAAGGGTACTCGAGAGTAATAAATATTGTCAGCTGTGGTTTAATACTGGCTTTCTTCTCCCACAAGGCAGAAGAAACCCTGCTGTTGGAATAGCCGTAGGGTCTCCATCTTCAGCAAAGAAAGAAGCAATGGTCGGTTATATGACCTTTTGTGATTATCTGTCCTTTTTTCTTTCAAAAAATAGGCTAAGGGAAGCATGCTGTTCATCACTCAACATGCGCTCCTGTGTCTACATTACATTTGGACAGGAATTAGTTGCAACATGGATGGATAGGAATAAAAATAAGAGTCTGTGCCTAGGCTATGGTCTAGACATGGCAAGGTGAATAGAAAAGGCAAAAAATTGGCAAAGAGGATTGACTGTACCTGAAATGTGCATATTAAGACCAGGAACTCTGAATATGTGAGGAAATGTTTAAATTTCCCTTGAATGTCTTGATCTGTGGCCTACTGAGGGCATTTGCACTTCATATCTGAAAAGTTTCAGTTGAAAGTCTCTGACTTTTCTGTTTTGGGTTTGGTTTTTTTTTCTTTCCCCTGTTCTGCTGTTAAACTAATGAACACTGCAAACTTTAAATCAGGCTCTTCACATTTGTTCATGTGTCTGTAAGGGATTAAGGATTCAAGAAAGCAGAGTTTTATTGCAGGAGCTGTCGCAGATTCCTAAGGCTCTGGGCAAGTGGACCCTCATTTGCTGCTTTCTCTTACTCGCCTCTCCCACCAGCGTGTGGAAGCATCACCGGGAAAAGGGGATGGGACTTGGAAGAATGCATTTGTTTATCTCATAATACCTAGTTTTAACTCAAAGCAAGTTTAAACATAGAAACATAAAATTGTAACGGGAGAGAAAGTATTGAGAGAAAGTATTGAGAATTACAGATACTCTGCTTCCAGGCATCTCATAGCATTGCTAAATTTTGCGTCTTGGCTTTAGGGCTAGCAGCTTCTCCTGCCTAAATAACTGCTGTGGTGGTTGTACCAAGGTTAACTTTGGAATAGGTTTCTCAATTTCTCACAGAAATCCTACTTCAAAATTCAACAACCATGAGTGGGACTCCTCAGTGTCTCCATGTGCCTGGACTTCACCTTCTTTCAAGTCCACTTGAGTACCTTGTAAGAAATGGTTTAAGCTGACGTACCGCTTCTGGAGCACAAATGCTTCTCCTTGGGAACAAAGCAGATTATGGTAACAAACTTACGCATGGAGGGAGAATTTCCTACGTACACCTGTATTCTGTAGGTAGGCATATTTAGAGCTGCACAACAAACACCTTAATCAGTGTAGACTGAGATTAAAGTTCTTTCTGAAGAATTAGACTTGGTTTTGGGCTAGAAAGTGAAGCGTACCCCTCCAAAGACTTTCAATAATGATGATAATATATTAGAAAATTAAATACCTTCTCCTCTTGCTTCTGATGTGTCTAAATATTATGTCTGTTTTACACAAAAACTTACTTTAAAAGGTGGGGAAATTGAAGAGATTTGTATTGGGAAATTTTTACTTTGCTAATGCTAAGAATTTGTACACGATCAAACACTAGCAGGGATCCATAGCTAGTGTATTTCCTTTAAGAGTACCTTAAGAATCTGCTTCTTTGAGTTACTTGTGAACACATACAGTGTGGCAACACCTTCCTTATGATCTTTTAACCTCCCAAGCCTCCCACTGTCTTGTTAGTGTTACCTAGTTCATCTTTTCCGTTGAACCTTTGTGGTGAATATGGTTTGCAGACTGTGAAAGGTAGGAGGTCTTTGGCTTATAAGCTTGTAACTGAAAACAGCTCTATTCTGAAAGTGCTTTGATATATTTAGTGTGAGCATAAGAGGCAAGACTCCTTAAGTACCCTAATGGAAAACTTCTTTAAAAAGATGTTTTCCTCTCATGTACAATTAAATAAAAATTGAGCTTCTAAAGCTACTTCTGAAATAACTGGAAATACAGAAGGGTGGTTTGCAGTAGCTAAGGTGTCTGTTGTATGCCTCTTGCTTTTTCTGCACAGTTTGCTTTGCAGGGATAGTGTATTGCCACTCGAAACTGCCATTCATTGATTTGAGGAGCCAATATTACATGAAGTTGAAACAGGTTTGTAGGTCTTTGGAACAACTGATGCTACGTGCCCAGCGTGACCTTCTTGCTTTAGGTGGAGTCTGAGCTGGCCCAGGAAAGGAGAGCAGGAACGGGAATTGTCGGGCAGAGAACTGCTAGGGAAAAAAACGCCAGCTGGATGTGTTCATTTTCTCCACCACTGTTTCGATGGTAGGATGGTAAACTAATAAGCTATTCTGACAATCTGGGAAGACTTGAAGTGTCAGCAGTCTAGTTTATTTGACCTACTGATGTCTGCTGCTTTCTTTTTAACTCACTTCATATCATAGCTATTAACAATAATCAAGAGCAGGTAGCCTTTTAGAGATGAGACTCTGACCTGTGTTACAGGTCACTACAACCAGGTCCCTTTTGTGTATCGTGCACTAGACTTTACACCCTCACTTGCTAGGCTGTTTAAACCTCCTTTCAAGAAGGTACAGAACCATTGCTAGGGATCTGGGTGGGTGGGTGTGTTACCACTACCTTTATTGCTACCACTTAGTAGCAATAAAGGAGATCAGTAGAGGAAAGAACACTGAAGAGGGAATTGGGATATCTAATGTTGCTCACTCCTGCAGCTTTGTCAGAAATGATGTCAGTTACTGTCGATATGTGTGCATATACCATACATATTGTGCAGGACCATTCTTTCCAGTTTTCTATCATTTAAAAAACTGATTATAAGCTTCCAGAAAGAAAACGCCCAGTGCCTCTTCTGGTTTCCGTGTGCAGTTTGTTAGAATATCAAAGCAAAATTAAAGGGGATAGACAGACAGAGGTTCAGTATGGACTGAGGAAGACTGGCTGGGGACATAAGATGAAAGAATGAGTATGTGGGGAGAGAGAATAGAGTTAAAGATGAAGAGAAGAGTACTTGAGGGTGAGGAGAATAAAGGAGAGAAGCAAGTAGGGAACAGAATAAAATGATAGGGGCAGCAGAATAATAATAGGAGAGGGTATGGAGGAAGGGGAAGACTCTACATTTATGCCTTAGGATAAGGAAGGGATGTTCTTGTATCTAGGAGGACATACCAGAGAAAAGGAGAAGTGGCAGGTTGATTCTCCACCCAAAATGCTAGTTGACTTCCCTAAAGCGTCTGGACCATAAGCAAGACTTAACTTGCTTTTTAAAAAAGTTGAGTCGTGTTTTAAAGCAAGCTTGTGACTTTATGGATCCGACTGATTTTGATTACTCATTTGCAGTATTCTGTTTTGTCTTAGACTGTAGCCTCAAGAGATGTGAGCAGGGGTGGGAGTATTATGAAACAAAGTAATTTGATTATTCGGGGTGGGCTGGGACTGTGGCAGCTTTGTTTTAACTTAGCAAATTGTTTAAAAGCACAGACAGATGAAAAGGAGACAGCTAATCCAGTTAAGAATAGCCACTATGTTTTTTGATATTGATTTCTTTCTTCACTCTGTCATTTAACCTTGTTTTCTTACAATTTTAGAAAAACCATCTTGAGCTATACTGAGCAAATAGAGGATATGGATAAATAGCTTCCTTTAAATAAGTGATTGAACTTCTCTTTTAACTTACCGCTTTTTTTTTTTTTTTTTACATTCTTCGATTTCTCTTAATTTTCATTGAGATAAAAACTCTTAGGGTATGAGTTTTCTGCCTTTCAGCCTAAAATGATCAGGTTTTAATGCTGCTTATGTCATCTGTTTACAATACATTTAATGCTAAAAGATTTATTTTTAGCTGGCTAAGTAAAATAGCTAGTTGCTAGAGTTGTTGTCATAGCAGCAATCTTAACAGATAGGCTGATCCTATTTAGCTTTTGCAGCCAAAGAGCGACCGTTAGGCAACAGTTTGACAGTTCTGCAGTATTTTTCTAAAGATGGAAAATGTACTGGTGGTGGTGAATTTTTTCGGTCCTACTTTAAAATATTTCTTTCTGTAGGTGTGTGGATTTTGATTCAATCAATCTTTTTCATCTAACAGAACTTAGGAGAACTTTCAATACACAACGTGAGATTCAGGATTTAAGTCTTAATTTGTAGAAGCAGAAAATAAGTTACATAGTGCGGCATATTGCAAGCTTCTTTGTTGATTATTTTTTTAACAGCTGTAAGTATTCTGAAAGAAAAATGCCAGACTAGAGAACAGGATCGTGCATCATTTATTCAGCACTAATTTTAAGTTGTGGCAGACTGGGCAAATATTACTGAAGAACTTTGGGGGTTGTTTTTGATGAAATGCCTGGGTTAGATGATAGCTTAGTATTTTAGTAATTCCGATTCTTATTTTTTTTAATATGAAGGAAAAAAGGTGCTTCTATATTGACAAGCAAAGGAATAGTATTTTCAGATTAGCCTGTAAAATAAGGCGTACCTCTAAGTGATCCCTGTAGCTCTGAGCTGTTACAGAAGTTCAGTTACTCTTAAACATATGTCTGAATGCAGTTGCTGTTGTCTGAGATGAAAAGTGAATTTACTGTGAGGAATTTCTCCTGTCTGTATCTTCCAATCAGATGGTATTGGACCCGAATTGTTTTTGGTGGTGTTGAGCAGAAGACTTATCCCTCAAACCCTCTTAAGTCTCTTACTAGACAGAGTAATTTTTCAAAAGATTTGTTGAAGAACCTGAGTTTAATGCTGAGAGAAGGTTTTGTGTGTTGTTGGCTTAGAGTGCTTCAAATGTGATTGAGAGTCAAAAAGTCTACTTAACCTTCTAATTGCCTTTTTTTTTCCTCCAGGCCTACTTGTTAAAATGTATTGTTATAGGAATGCAAACCATCATGTTAGGCTTACATGCTTATTAATTTCCAATGAATCATCGTAACTTTCATCACATACCTCCCCATTCTGGGTCGCTCTGGGGAATAGTCAGCACGTTGCTTTCTGAACTTGATTCAAAGCTAGTCTTAGAGGGGCAAAAGTGACTTCTGTAACTCTTTGACTGGTATGGATTTGATGTTGCACCACTGTTTCGTGGGCTGGTATAAAGAAATTTAATGAATGAATGTGGCAGAATCTTCCAGCAGAGAAATGAAATGCCATATACTCACAAACATTTTAACATTCAAGTTATATTACAGCTTTTGAGTGGATCAAGGAGCTCGGTGCTGTGAAACAGCTGTGGTCCCACCACCCAAAGCTCCTGCCTCTTCACCCCTTTTACCTCCCTGCTGGGCATCTGCTTTCCCTAAGCTCTGATGTTCACCTGAGTGTAATCCATCTCCCCCCATCCCCCCAAACTTACTAACCTGACAAAAGATTAGTTTTAGTCTAGCTTCAACTTCCAGGTTCGTAAGCTGAACCAGCTTAGCAAAGGGGCTGTTGAGCAGCAAAGCCCATTGCTTCAAGGTAGGGACTGTGGGTGGGCGGCGATTCTGAGGAACTGAGCAAGAACAGATGCATCGAGACCTCGCTCCCCTGGTAATCAGCATCTGTGCTGCTGTAATGTTAAGCCCATGCTGCGCTAGCTGTAATGTCCAAAGGTTTTGCACCAGCAGTGAATGTTTGCGTGGTTCATGGTGAGCTGGATGGAGGGACTGATACAGGTTAATATGGGGGGGAGTGGCAGGTTCGTTTCAAACACATCTATCTCCCAGCTTGAGCACATGGCTGTGATGGCTGTGTAGGTCATTCTGCTGGTACGTGGTTGGTATTGGAATAGAAATGCACAGGTGAAGCGAGGGAGTGGTAGGACTGTGTATTCTGGCAGCAGTGCCTGCTTACCCTGGCTTGAAATGTTCATTAAACTACAAGCTGAGAGTTGTAAGTGGGTTGACTATCGTCTGCTCTTAGATGACGCCTGTTCTCTATCAAGACTTGGAAATGTATTGGACGAATGGAAGAGTTTTCTCCGTTAATACGTCTAATTGGTATTTTGTCACATGAGGGCAGAACTCCTGTTTCCCCGGATGGGCTGCACCACCGAGTTGCAGGCACCGAGTAAAAGGGAAAGCTAGCAGTTACATCTACGACCATTTAGCTGACCTTGGAGATATGTTTCTGTCACTCATGTTCTGTGTCTGTTTCTCTATTTCAGGCAAAGTCGTGCATTTGTCATATGTGTGGTGCCCACCTGAACAGACTCCACTCTTGCCTCTACTGTGTCTTCTTTGGCTGTTTTACAAAGAAACATATTCACGAGCACGCAAAGACAAAGCGACACAATTTAGGTAAGCTGTCATCCTGATGACACTGGTGCTTTATAACTCGCTGTATTATCCCTGTCAATTCCAGGCCAGTAAGGTGATATTTTCTTGTAGCTACCTCATTAGGCAGGGAGATCAATTTTATTTGTGTTTTGGGTTAGTTTAGTGGTATTATTTTAAACTTGGTGCTTAAGCTTCCACTGCATCACAGATAAGTTTTTGTTCACAACTTAAAATTTGAATTATTACTGTTTAGTATCTTAGTATTTATGAATTAATATCATATACAGGGAAAAATAATAAAAATGTGTGTAGACAGATTTTTTTTTTTGCTAAGTGTGAAAAATGGTGGGTTTACTGCCTTGAACTAGAGTATTTATTTCAGTAAACTTTTTTTCAGGAGTTCATCTTCACTTTTTTTTGTTCTTGCTAAGGAAAAAAACATCATTCCTATCACAAAGAAGACTCATCAAGTGACAATCAGAATTATTTAAACTTTCAAAGTTTTGGGTTGGGTGGGTTTTTTTGTGGTGTTTTGAGGTTTTTTTGTTGTTGGGTTTGGTTGGGTTTGTTTTTTTTTTTCCCTTCCCCTGTCTTGGCTTCTTGTTTCCAGTGGGGTCAACAACCTAAGTAATAAGAAAACAGTGTAACTGATACAGAGTACCTTTGCCTCAACTGCCTCAAAAACGTTGGTAAAATGCTAACAAGTTCTTCTATTCTGTTAGCTTTGGTGCTACGTAATGTTCAAAACCAAAAGCATTCAATTTTGTTTTAAATTACTGCTTATAGATTAGAACATTTTAGAGTTATAATGCAAAATCCTGATAATTTTATATCAAAATTTTGGTTGTGTCAAAATGGATGTATACAATTTTGCTTGGTGTATGACACAATTTTTCTTTTAAATGAAAATACATTCTTGGTGGAGTGATACAAGAAACAGGAAAAAAGGCATTATTTCATGGAATAAATTTTCTCTTGACCAGTGTGGCCACCATTCTCATTTAATTTATCTTAAGTGCTTATGGAACAAACTGTATTTTCCATGAAGACAAAGATGCTCCAGAAGGCCAACAGTGCTGTGTACTCCTGTGCTTAAGAAACTGGTGTGTAAGTTTACTGTTTATGGAAAAGATTATTTAAAACAGCAAATCGTTATAGTTTCTTCCTCCATATAGAAAAAATTTAGGCTCCACAGTGGTGTAGCTTAAGTTTGCAAATGCCTTGAAAAATAGAATACTGGAAAATAGTACTGAATATCCATAATGTTTATGAAGTTGCTAGCCTTTGAGAGTGGCATGATCATCACTCTTGATGTCAAGGTAGGCAGCAATATTCAGCATAAACTGTATACTTTACAGCTATGTATACATAGCTGTCCTTTAAATGGTAAGTTCAGGAGAAAAAAATGAAATGTATTAGTATGAGAAGATGTCTGAAATTGGTAAGTGCTGATAAGGCCATATATGGAATCCTGTGTCCAGTTCTGGGCTACCCAGTAAGAGAGAGTGGAACTACTGGAGAGAGAGTCTAGCAAAGGGCCACAAAGATGGTGGAGATCCTGGAATACCTCTTCTGAGGAAAGGCTGAGAGCACTGCGACTGTTTAGCTTACAGGAGAGATGGCTCAGGGGGATCTCATCAGTGTGTATAAATATCTGAAAGAATGGTTAAAAAAGGTGGAGCCAGGCTCTCTTCAGTGGTGTCCAGTGACTGTACAAGAGGCAGTGAGCACAAAATGAAACACAGGAGGTTCTGTCTGATCATCAGGGAACACATTTTTACTGTGAGGGTGGCCGAGGACTGGAACAGGTTGCCCCAAGAGGTTGTGGAGTGTCTATCCTTGGAGATGTTCAAAAGCTGTCTGGACGTGGTCCTGGGCAACCTGCTCTAGACGGCCCTGCTTGGGCAGGAGGGTTGGAGAAGGTGACCTCCAGAGGTCCTTGCCATCTTCAATCATTCTCTGAAAATTGAAAAAAACAAACTAACCCTGTATGAAAGGGGTTTTTATTGCTTTTTACAGGGTGTAATCTCAAAAAGCTTTTGAAGTCAATTCATAAGGTGAAATTATTTGGGAATCTTTACCAACGCAGAAGTACAAATTACTCTAGGTAAACTCTATCTAAGGATTTCTGGTAAAGTGTATACATGTATAAAAAACCTTTTGTGCCAATATAGGTTTATGGCCAGGTTTAAGGTTTAAAAAATTACAGTGCTAAATTGAGACTGTAGACAGTATTTGCCTGTTTATCTGTGGATACTGTATAAACACTAATATTTTTACCATTAAACTTACCATATTTACAGAGAACCTTTTAAGAGCTTCGTAATTGCACATGTTGTGAGCTGCTGTTTTATCTACGTATTTGGGAAGCCTAAATTCTTCAAGTTAATTTTTATGCAAGGTAGAATTTGCTGGTGTCTGCTGTAGTGAAATATCTTCTGTCTCCATAAAGGGAAGCTAAAACATAAAGGAAAACTAAAACTGGACAGAGGGAAGTGCTTTGAGGATGCACTCTTGCTTTTTAAGACTGTTGTCTAGTACCATGACAATAACTACAATTAAGAGCGTGTCAGATAAGGTACTTCCCAAAAGGAATAGCCTTTAGATAAAAAGGGCAAGAGTTTATTCTGTATTTTGGCTTGTATAATTCAGTATTGTATCATCCCAAAAAGTATTCTTTTGCAGTTAAATGTAATGTACTCAGTGCACAAATACATGTAATGTGAAGATTGTACAACTGACTGCTTGATTTCTAGTTTTGGAGATTCCTTTTTTCTTTTTTTAATGTATGTTTTGGTGTTTAATTTCCAGCTGCATGTGAAATGAGCTGTAAAAATATTTTTGTAGTTTTGCTAGTGCTTTTGGTTGCTTTTACTGCTGCAGTTTTCGTTGGGGAAATAACTTGTTTTTGCCTACCAGATGTTAAGTGCTTTGAAATTTCAAAACGAACAGGAATTATTTTAAAACACTTGGTGACTTTTTGCTGAGCCAACATCAGTCTCCATGGAGACTAGCAGGAATTGCACACTTAATCACAGTTGTACGAAATATCATCGATTTCAGCTGTAACAGCTGTCTGAGCACTGGAAGCGACGTTTTTGCAGCTAACTGCTATATGTTTCAGGAGGCTTCAGGATCATAGTCCAGAGTGTTCTTGAAATACATCCCTTGTTATCTCTGCTTCCCTGAGCGATATAAATTAGACACTCACACTCTGACCTTACAGTGATACCTGTGCTCTTGCATCTGCTTGCCTATTCAGTGTATATTAATAATACCGTACTTATTTTAATATATTCCTTGAGTTGTGGATGTGGGTGACGGGTAGGTGAAGTAAGATCCAGCTACATGAGCTTCTTTTTTTAATCTCTGCCTTGCACAGTCTCTGTTAGTTGGTCAGCATGGTAGGCTGGTATTTCCACTGGGTTGGGAATCGTTAATGCAATGTAAAATTTTTGTACAGGTATGAAAACCTTTAGAAAGAGGTAGATAAGAATGACCTTTTCAGGACCTCGGAAGACTTGGGACTATTCAAACTAGCCTTTTCCTGTTCTTTTTCACTGCTGTTTTCTTACTGTGTAGGCATCTCTCATTTCCTGCCCCCCCGCGCCCGCCCAATACATGAAAATGGCTTCAGTTATAAACACCCATGGGTATGTCCTAGGACTGCTCAGAGATGGTCTGTGTCAAAATACGTAGTATGCGAAGGAATTGTCAGTAGCAGATAAGGCAGGGCTGTCTGTCCATACCCTCCTTGAGAACTGTAATGTACTGAACCAAAGTCACTGTAAGGGACGTCTGATTATAGATGCTACAGATCTGAAATCCAGCAGCCTAAGCAAAGTGGTATCTTAGTCTGTGGACGTTGTTACTTCAGGAAATAGTTTCTGCTGTTGCAGTTTTAATAATACAGAATCCTTAATTTTTCCTTTTTTCCTCTTCTCCCAGTTTCATAAAACATTTTGCTTCTTTGAAGTGGTTGTACTGGCTGAAGCTGAACCATAACTATCCAGCCTTCTACCTGGTAGCGGTCAACAGAGGTAGCTTAAAGAATAGGCATCAGTATAGTTATTAAGCATTTTTTCCCTTGTACGCTCCCTTTTTCTACTACTCAGCTCTTCAAAAACTTTCTGAACAGGAAACTGCTTCTAGGTGCTTGTGTTCCAGTAGCTGCCAGTAACCTGTCCGCTTTTAAAGCCTGGTTCCTTTCTGGCACCCACAACGTGCAAAGGCAGTGAGTTCCACGGTTGTTCTGAGCCATATGAAAAATGCATGTGTCTTTCTGGTTTGCTTTGTAATGGATCTTGTAACTTTGCTCTGTATTTCTTTTGTGAGGAATTGAGAAATGGTGAATAAAAAGTCCTTACTGATCTCTTCTGGGATTCCTGATCTTTTTGATATTGTCAGATGTTTCTTTTTCCCAACCCGTAGGATCCTGAACTATTTTTAGCTTTTCTTATTGAAACCTTTATATGATTCTCAACGTCCTCATCATACTCTTTTTTTAGTTCTGATGTGTCCATCTGTGGTGACAAGCCTTTGGATTAATAAAGTTTACTATACTAATGACTTGTATTCTTAGTTAATACCTCCATGACTTCTATTTTGTGTTTCTTAATATGCTGTTCAACACTGAGCCTGATGTTGTTTGGGAGTTATACTCAGTGACTCCAAAACTTCTTTCCTGAGTGGTACTTGTCCGCTTTGGTAGTGATTAGAGTTTCACTCTTGGTGGTATTGCCTATTTCCTAAGTATCTTGAAATCCTTCTGGAGCTTTTTGCGGGCTTCAGGTTTGATTATTCTAAATGAATGTGTGCCATCAGCATACTTTGTCATCTTCCTATATAATCTTTCCAAATCAGGTACCAGCACCTGGGGAATCTGCTGGTGGTTTCTGTCCTTGTAAAAACTGATGGTCCCTTCCTTATCTCTTCTACAGTTGCTCAATGAAGGAAAATTACATAGTAACTTAGTCCCAGAGTAGCAGGAACAGGAAGGTGGCTGTGAACACTAGCTCTAAAAGAGAAGAGAGGTTGGTGCTGTAGAGAGAGTTCATCTCGAAACCGTAGCAGTGATTCTTTTATCAGTTTCCTGGTTGGGGCTGAAAAATCCTAGGCAGACACCAAATGAAGCTTTAACGTTCTCTCTGAGTGAATATTTTCTGTTTCTATTACGTAATGATTAAAACTTTGGGGGGGCGGATATCATATGAGAAAACAAAATTGATGATTTTGAGTGGAGTATTTATGTAACCTTGCTTGAGAGTTTTCCCCTACATGCATGCTCTGTGTGTGTGTATATATACACACACACACTTACTTAGCTGCAAGAAAAATCACTGGTATGAGGCTTAGGAAAGTCTGTTGCAGATAACCATTCTGAGTTAGATTAGTTCAATTATGGTATCAAAGCCCTGTGTATACCTATTTAAACTCCTTGGTAAGGAGCCAACTCGTGCATTTCCATGCTGTGCTTCTATCTGTTAAAGATGCACTCTTAACACATGAATAGTACCTCTGAAACAGCACATAATGCAGTTTTTGGATGAAGTCTTGGTCTGCTCTAAGGCCCTGTTCTGGAGTTAAAGAATAGAGGTAGGTGAAATAGCAGGACTGAGGTTCAGTGGTTAAAAGACTAAACAAGAAACAGCAGGAAGACTGAAGTACCATTCAATTTCTAAGGAGACTGGCAAACAGTTGATTTCAGAATTAGTCCTGTTAGAGCACATTCATTATTTATTCGATCACAAACTGTTTGTTGAGGAACTGTTTTTTCTAAGTATATGCTGATGTAAGGTTCAGTCCAATAAATACATTTTGTGGTGAGAGGAACTGGGTGGGTGAGCATAATAATAATGCTCGTAGATTAAGTTGAAGATTTTTTGGTAGAATTCAAAAAGCTTCTACTTCCCCTAGAAAACAAATAACTAATTTTTTTCATCTGATTCAGAGGAAACATGACAAAAAGCTGGTTTCTATACTTGAAGTTGGTTAAAGGAAAAAATTTGGTTAGTGCTGTTAATACATACCTGTTTGTTGAAATTCAGTATGTAGAGACAGAACACTTATGTAAAGGAATGACAGTAAAAGTTATTTAACTTTCTTTTGAGTTGGAATGTATTGACTGAAGTGTTAATTCTGCATGATGGCAGTAGAGTTGAGTTCTTCTGTAAACAGCTAAAACTTCCATTAGACTCTGCGTGGAAGGGGCAATTAAAGCACTTCCCATGCAGCGTATTGCAGTGCTAGAGTAGCAGTTTGGTTTTTCCTTTTGCATCTAGGCTCAGAAAGGGGTAGAAAAGGTCATCTGGGCATTTTACCAGCCTCTTGATTTGACTTCTGTTCTAATGTTTTGCTTAGTGTGGGTGTTGAAAAAAGTCTGTTAAGGAGATGAAGGCAAATGGGAAACAGGATACAGTGTTTTTAGTTCTGTCAGAGATGGATTGTGTCAGACTAATGTGTCTTTTTGATAATATAACTGATTTTCTTGGAAAAAGGAAATACACTGGACCTAATTGCTCTAGATCAAGTGAAGAATTTGACATTTTGCCCCCTTTGAAATTATTACTTGAGGCAGAAGTGACAAGGATTAATACAAGAATTGTGGTGGCAGGATAAAGGGTGACTGATGATGAATAAACTGAAAGCAGAGTGTGTTGGACACGTGGACTTTACTAGCAGAACCAGTCCTGGTTTACTGCTATTTTCTAGTCATTGAAGAGAAGGAATTATATCTGTGTATGAAATTCATGACGGTCACAAAGTTCAGAGGTATTGCTTATACTGAGGAAGGCTAGGTAGTCCTGCGATAAGAATTAAATAGCCTCATTGACTACAGTAATAAGTGAGATGAAATTTGATAATAGAAAGTCCAAACTCTTTGTACTTCAACATAATAATATCCTTGCGATGTAAAGTAGAGGGTCATTGATTGGAAGTGGAGGAGGAGGAGCAAAGCATTTTGGATATATAGGTCAGCCACAGGGTATGTTTTTGAACCTCCAATGTTTCTCACAGCCATTAAAAATATCTGCTGTTCTAGGATGCATCGTGCAAAGTATTGCAAGCAAATCCTCATTTGCTTATGTGACGCACATTCCAACATGGCATTCCTATAGCTTAGCTCAAATTTTGAGCCAGACTGGACTCGTAAGAAGACAGCAGGCATTTGTTCATTGCAGTTGTCTTCTGCTAGGAGCTGCTTTGGTAAGTGCAGGTAGTTGTGAGCTCCTGCAAGCCATCTCACAAAAGCTCCTCGTAGCATCAGAAATGACTCCTGAAGAGTTCTCTGTCCACCTGGAATATTCTTGGCCCTCAGAAAGCCAACCTCCTGAATATTTATCTGCATATTGCCAGCTCTTGCATGCATCTGCTTGCCTCAGACCCAACTACTAACTTCTATGCAATTCTGGATCTTACTACTGCTTTTATTGAAAATAGTGCTTTGAAGTAAGGCTCCATTGTTGATCAAATGAGAATATGCAGATGAGTATAAGCAGTTTGCATCACGTCATATGAAGAAACACAACTTGGTGGCTGTGATTTTGGGATTCTGTCCCCAAATTTCTGAAGAAAACAGCAAGATTAAGTAGGGAGCGTTTAACGCTTTCTCTCCTTTAAACCTGAATAGTAATTTGTGGGATCAAGAAAAGGTGCTTTATCCAGGAGGATTTAATCCTTTTCACTTTTCAAAGATTTGCTACAAACAAGGGAAGTTGTTGAAGTTTGTAGGGTCAGAGAAGGGCAGGGAGAAGACTGGCAAAAGGCAAAATGTCTTTTATAATAGGAAGTGCAGGGCAGCTTAAGTATAGTCATGCTACAGACTCCTCTGTAGTATACTGGGCGCATGCACACACATATAAGTAGCGTGTGTGTATAATATCTGTATTTCTGAATGAGGTCAAAAGGCTGAAGTTAATATTCTGGTCATTAATAAATTAACATAAAATGTTTTGACAGATTGGTTCCTCTAAATTAACAGTTAAAAACATTTTTGGTATAACAGTTAAAAACAGGGATGCTAGGACATTTTTCCTTCATCTGAACATCTCATCTTTCCTGGCTTGAATTCGCATGCTGATGTAGGATGACACTCTAAACCGTCACAGAAGCAAGTGTACAGCATAGAGGTTGGACATTTGGCTCCTAGTTTTATTTGAGTGGTTTGCAGCATAGTATTGGGTACTTGCCATGTTTGGATTGCAGGCAAATCAGTCCATTTAAACATTAAAATTCTAGATCTGTATAGGCATCTTGGAGACTTTAGAGCACAGCCCACAAAAACGCTTATCTGTTGGCTGCTGGTTTAAAAGAAGAAAAAGAAGTACTTGAAGAATAGAATGGTTTTATTTCAAGTATTAAGAGAAGAAAATACCATTTCTGTTAAATATTGAATGTGGGAGGGAAGGATAATGCTTAACCGTGGCTTTCGTTTTTAACGTGTATTAAAAGATTGGGTATCTGAGACTGCATTTTTGGCAACAAAAGGAAGTTTGGGGTTCCACCCCCTCTCCCCCACCCTGCAAGTAAGTACTTGTGATTCTCAATGATTTCAGTGGAAGCTAGCTTGGATCACCATTTAGCAGGACTAACCTTTTATTTTTATTTATAGGTATAAATAAATAAAACTAAGTATGCCTGTTTTGTGACTTGGAGAGTTGATAAGGCTGTGATTGCCTCGATAGAGACTGAAAGGATAAGGGAAAAGTGTGAACAGCCTTTAATGTGTCTGCTCACTAGTTTCTGACAAAAACTCAAATATTTAAATTGATTGATGCCTCAGATGAGTCTGCTGGTGTATTTTGGCATAATTTTTTTTTTCTTACTGAGATTAGTAAGATTTTCTTACTCATGTCAGTAAACCTTAATATCTTACCAGTTCAGGAATTCTGATCTCTGATGCAGTTTCCAGGTGCCAGGAAAACAGGAAGAATGCCATCAGATACTTGTTTTGTGCTAATATATCAGATAGAAGAACAAGTGGAGAGCTGGCTGAAGTTTAGAAGATCACTTCTTGTGGACTTGAGACTATTATCTGAAACGGGTTTAATGATTAACACTTAATGCGAGAAATTAGGGACTATGAATTAGCCTAGGATGTTGACTTAAAATACAAAAAAGTTGAAGAAAATGTAGGTGACTTGCATAGAATATGAGTGTGTGTTGATTTCGGGTTGATAACATGCCAAGACTGAGTCATAGAAATTCACGGTGGAATTAATTTCAATACAGGTAAAAATTGACCTGAATTCTGTGTTGCTGTGTGTTTTGTTGTACTTGAATGCAACCAGTGTTCCAAAGAACATGATACCAAAGCATGATTCACAAATATCCTACCTGATGGAAGGCCATTGTATAATACGGTGAAGTATCCCATTTTCAACTGAGCAAAGTTAGTTCTGTTCACTTGGGTTTTTCAAAAACTGAACATAAAAGTTTCTTAACAGGATGAGACGCACGTGCAGACACACACTCTGGATGTAGCATGATTCCCTGATTTTTTTTTTACGTGGTGTTGTTACGTTCCCATCATCCCTGGTCTCTTAACATTTTCACAAGGATGTCAGTGGATATATTTGGCAAAGTAAAGCACTCAGGCTTAAACAAAACAGTTCACTTGGCTCCCAGATGGAGAGTTTGAAGACCTTTTGCTGCTTAAATTTAAACTTTCACCCTTGAGCTGTTGTCTTTCGAAACTTACTGTCACTTGCACCAGTAGATAAAGTTGCTCTCGTTCCCACATGATCTTCTGTGATGCCTCATTTTTTTCTCCAGGCTGATAACTTTATTTTTAAATGAAAAATGAGATATCTTTTGACTTTCTCTCTCTTGCGTTGCAGCTGTTTTGAATTTTGTATATGAAGGGGTACAAGGAGATCTGACTTTAAAATAATGGTAGCCTGTTGTCAGCATAGAAGGTACAAAAGCAAAGAAAAATGTTACATTCCAAGAGGCCTTTTCAGTCTTAAATTACTTTGCCTGTGATCCACAAGTAGGTATTTTGAATTCCTGAAACAGGAAACTAGATGGATCGAATTTAATAAAATGACATTGATTCTTTTAAATTTCTTCTCGTTCTTTCCTATGAAAGAAAAAGTGCATTCAGTAGAAGCACATATTTTATTTTTTCAGTGTAATCAATTCTGTACATGTATTAAGATAAAACTGAATTAAAATAGTGATCTCACCCTCCCCCGCCCCCTCCCAAGAGGGGTAGTAGTAGCGTTAGGAAAAGCAGATACTGGAAGGTAGGAGTAGCAGCCGTTCTGGAGGAGCCTTGTAAAAGGGATGTTTATCGTGAGGAATGTGGGGCATCGTGGCAGAGTTGGCACTGGATTGATCTCAAACATCTAGGCATCACTTCTTGGTTAGTAGTTCCCAAACTTTTTATGAATTTGAGGCCCATTTCTGTTAGTCTTTTGATCCCAAATACTAATGCAAATGATGAAATTTGTTACGTGTACACTCTCATACTTTACTGTCATAGTGTTTTTTACTGAATTTTCTGGTCAGATGTTTCAGTTTGAGGTACAGCTTCACAGCAATTTAGTTTAAACAAATAAAAGTTTTAGCCTGTTGCTATTAATGAGGTGAAATTTGCGTGTGTGTCCCCCTCCAGGTCGTTTGAGGGAGAAAGTTTTGTATAGACTTTGTCCTTTTGGTGTGTTGTGACTTTGGTTATTGCTAACGAATTGCTTGCTTAGGAAGAATTTCTGTCAGGAGGACAGTCCCTTCAGTGGTTCCTCCGTTGGGGACCCTCTACCCAGCAACCTGCCAGGCCCTGCAGGCCGGCTCCACGGGCATGGTGGCTCACCAGAGTGACTTGGCAGTGGATATTTTGCACTTTGCCCTAAAGAAAACATTCTTTTTCACCTCAAGAAGACCAGAATAAGAAGGTTAAAATACATTTCAAGGGAAAAATTGAAATTATACTAATTTGAAACGATTAACTTGCAAACTTTACTAGTGGACTCTTTTCCTAGGATCTTGAAACTGAGCAGCCGTGTTTTGGCTTTCATGAGAAACTCCTGCCCTTCCTTTGTGCTGTAATCAGGCCTGTAAGGCCGCCTTGTCACTGGTGCTTGAAGTAATTTGTCCAAAACCTATTGCAGTCTTTTTAATGACATTAAAAGTGTTGGCATATATACAACTGTATTGTTCACATAAGTATGCTGGAAAGAGGACATCTTCTCAAGAGTCCTTAATCAGGCGCTGGACAATTACGGCTTTTACTCCACCAGTGTTTCTGTTAAACTTTCTGATTCTTTACACCAGAAATTCAATCTGCTCTGAACAAATGGTTTGTGTAAGGTGGTCTCTTGTTGGTTTTGATCTTGACATCTATACTTCATCACTCGTGCATGTAAATCCAAAAAGCTGAGAAAGGTAAGGAATCCTCTGAGTGCAACGTATGCCTACCCATTTTGATGGTAGATTGAAAGTATTAGTGCTCACAGAGGGTCCTATTTATTTAATATTCTGCCAGCTCTGCTTTATTATTGGGGGGGGGGGGGGGAACAGTATTTGATTTTTGTGTTTGGAGATCAATACTTTGGATTTTCAACAATTGTTTGTTGAAAACTGTGCATAACTGGTAATGCAATAGATAATGGAGTAAATATTATACAACTCTAATACTCTGTAGCTTAATTGTGGGGGTTTTTTTTCCCTTCCCCCTCATGGCATAGTGTTTTGTTACTGAGCTCCACCACAGCCAAGATTCTTATCCCCTTTTGCGATATTTTGCTAAAGGAGTTTAAGTCCTCTGGGCACCAGGGTGAAAACTCTGGTGTTCAGGCATTACACAAGGTAATGTAAGCAGTCCTTATCCTCTTCCGCAAACTGACTGTGGTCCAAATAGACAAAACAAAAGAATAAAATAATGAAGCACATAGGCAAGATGACAGTCAACAGACATTATGCAAACTTGTTTGAAGTAATTGTTCTCTTTATTACACAATAGCAGAAGTAAAAAACAATTTGACATAATCATTGAAAAAGTGATTTTGAAAGAGGAGGAGGAGAAAAAAAGGGCATACAGGACTAAAGGAGAGGGGTAGCAGGTTGTGATGGATGGAGGCTGTGAAGGATGGATGAGATGTGGTTAGAAAGAAACCTTACCAAGCTTACCAAGGCCACTAGCCCACTAACAGGGGAGAGCCCAAAGACTTCACCTTTGTTTGCCTGATGAGACCGACAGCAGAATACCTGCTGCGTAGCGTGTGGTTTGGCTTATTTATGACTTCAGAGTAATTCAGTGCTGTTTCTTGCAGGCCACCTAATACGGTAATGGTTTAATAGAATCATAGAATAGTTTGGATTGGAAGGGGCCTCTAAAGGTCATCTAGTCCAACCCCCCTGCCGTGGGCAGGGACATCTTCAACTAGAGCAGGTTGCTCAGAGCCCCGTCCAACCTGACCTGGAATGTTTCCAGGGACGGGGCATCCACCACCTCTCTGGGCAACCTGTGCCAGTGTTTCACCACCCTCAGCGTAAAACATTTCTTCCTTCTGTCTAGTCTAAATCTACCCCC
>NW_008796063.1:9022056-9092926 GCF_000699145.1 Aptenodytes forsteri
CTCACCAGAGCAGAGCAGAGGGGCAGAATCCCCTCCCTCGACCTGCTGGCCACGCTGCTTTTGATGCAGGTCGAGGGAGGTGATTCTGTCCCTCTGCTCTGCTCTGGTGAGACCCCACCTGGAGTCTCAAAGTTTCCTTTGTTTAAAACAAGTTTCCAGTGTAGTGAGACTTTTTAAATAATGCTCTTTATCTGGAAATAAAAAGAATTTGGAAATAAAACAAATGGAGGATATGCTCTTGAGGAAGAATGGTGATGTGTTTCTCAGCTGTCTGCTAGATGCAGATTGTATTTTAGTAGCTGGCTAAGAATTTTTTAGTGCCCACTGAAACTTCTTTTTAAACTTTCCTTTGATTGTGGCTTTTTTCCATATCTATGTACTGAAAATCAGCAACTTGCTATGATTAGCTTGCTCTTACTTCTTCCTCAGTATATGTTGAAGCAAAATGTCATTTCCCAGTTAGCTGATTTATTTAATTTCTTGGCTTTCTTTTGTTTAGGGTTGTGTAAGAAAAATATTTTTAACATTGTTAGTGTTCATATGTCCATTCTGAAAGGGCATGTGAAACGAGAAATTGAGACGTGTAACCTGTGGAATCAACTACTCCAGAAAACATTCCCCTGGACAGTTATCTTTGAGCTTTCAGTGCTGTCTTCTGTTAGAACCTTCATTTGGATAGGTGCTTTCTAATTAGTTTAATGGCTTTGAATAGAAATTACTAAAGTCTTAGAAAAAGACAATTCAAATGTACATATCAAATCTTACAGTACTAGTTCTGCATGTATTTTAGTCAGTCACTGTAATTATGCCTTTTGGTTACTTATGTCTTTGAAAGGTATATTGTGAATTTCAAACAACTTAAAGGCAGCTAATGCTTTGTTGTCTTGCACAGTTTTCTTGCTGTGCCAGAAGCAATTGAGTAACTGATACTGTAACTGGAAAAATTTCCCTGTTTTATCTCCGCCCCCACCCCCCCAATTCTAAGGTACAGATTTTGTTTGTGGACTGCTGAGAAGAAAGAGGGCCTGACTTGGAAGCCTGCTTTAAAATGTCTTCTAGTTTATGAACTCACGTCTTTTTTCCTCCTCCCCAACTTCCCTTCTGTTTTGCAGCCATAGACCTTTTGTATGGGGGTATATACTGCTTTATGTGTCAAGATTACATATACGACAAAGACATGGAACAAATTGCCAAAGAAGAACAACGAAAAGCTTGGAAATTACAAGGTTTGGTTTTCCTGCCTGAATTTCTTGTTTCTGTTTTTTAATCATACCTGTCCCTCCCATTTGTCAATGGCAAAAAACAGTAAGGGGAAGAAAGAGCTCTTTAGAGATAGTAGAGCAGGCCTTGGGAGAGAGAGATGTCTAGCTATTACTTTCCAGGAGTTAGACTGTTAGTTTAACATGTGCGCCGCACCTAATTGTAGCAAAAATATTTTATTTTTAATTGCAAAAAAAAAAAAAAATCTAACATTAATCCTGCAAAACTTGCATAATATCAGAGTCAGATCTGTATTAGGTAGAAAATGTAACAGTCTGCTCCTTTAGGCTAATTTAGGTGATATAGGCAATAAATCTGTTCCCCTCACATGAAATGCCACCCTTGTGTGTGATTTTTTTTTTTTTAATAGAACGTGCCAGCTTACTTACACACCTGTGCTTTCATGGTACACGCACAGTATCTATGTAGAAATATTTACACACAAATATATGTACACACATTTGTTTTATTCAGTTTGCTTTCCCTAATTTTTTCTTTTTTAGCCTTCACCCCAACAGTGGTTTCTCACTACCAGTGTACAATGACAGGTAAGAGGCGTGGGCTGGCGACGCACTTCACTAACAAGCGTCCCTTTGCTGATTATCCTGCCATTTTAGACATGAATCACAGTTAAGAATGCCAGTTTTATCGTGCAAATTGTTTTCCTCTTGTTTGGATATGTTCCAATGATTGAATAATTACAGCACACTTGATTTCATATGCCCTTTCCTTGATAGAACTACTCCAAAACAAACCTTTTCTCCTTTTTTTGGAAGGGAGAGGAAGTAGCATTTACCTTTAACTGAGTAGTTTTTAAGCATCAGTTATAAAAGCTTGTCATCTTCCATTTCCAGTGGCCTCTAGGGGTTATGTTTTCTTAAAGTGGGAAAGTCTGTATTTGAAGACAGATGACTTCTGTCTAGTAATGTCTCTTACTGAATCCATGGCATCCTGTTTCAATGTGACGGCCTTAGTGAGGGCTGATATGACTTCAAACCATTCTTAACCTCATTTCCAATTTTAAAAATAGCAGCTAACATCGTATTAACTAGAGCTTTTCCGATGGCGTATCAAAAGTATAGCTGCTCTTACTTAGAATCGGATCTGTAGTAGGAACTACTTTCTGCTTATTCCCCATTATTAATCCTGAAACTTGCATAATATCAGAGTCAGATCTGTATTAGGTAGAAAATGTAACAGTCTGCTCCTTTAGGCTAATTTAGGTGATATAGGCAATAAATCTGTTCCCCTCACATGAAATGCCACCCTTGTGTGTGATTTTTTTTTTTTTAATAGAACGTGCCAGCTTACTTACACACCTGTGCTTTCATGGTACACGCACAGTATCTATGTAGAAATATTTACACACAAATATATGTACACACATTTGTTTTATTCAGTTTGCTTTCCCTAATTTTTTCTTTTTTAGCCTTCACCCCAACAGTGGTTTCTCACTACCAGTGTACAATGACAGGTAAGAGGCGTGGGCTGGCGACGCACTTCACTAACAAGCGTCCCTTTGCTGATTATCCTGCCATTTTAGACATGAATCACAGTTAAGAATGCCAGTTTTATCGTGCAAATTGTTTTCCTCTTGTTTGGATATGTTCCAATGATTGAATAATTACAGCACACTTGATTTCATATGCCCTTTCCTTGATAGAACTACTCCAAAACAAACCTTTTCTCCTTTTTTTGGAAGGGAAAGGAAGTAGCATTTACCTTTAACTGAGTAGTTTTTAAGCATCAGTTATAAAAGCTTGTCATCTTCCATTTCCAGTGGCCTCTAGGGGTTATGTTTTCTTAAAGTGGGAAAGTCTGTATTTGAAGACAGATGACTTCTGTCTAGTAATGTCTCTTACTGAATCCATGGCATCCTGTTTCAATGTGACGGCCTTAGTGAGGGCTGATATGACTTCAAACCATTCTTAACCTCATTTCCAATTTTAAAAATAGCAGCTAACATCGTATTAACTAGAGCTTTTCCGATGGCGTATCAAAAGTATAGCTGCTCTTACTTAGAATCGGATCTGTAGTAGGAACTACTTTCTGCTTATTCCCCATTTTGAGGGAGTTGAGTCAGAGGAAAGGAGGATAGCGAGATTGCCAGTGAGTCCTCGAACAAGAAAATACAGCTGAAAATGCTTTAGCACGAAGCACTGGTTTTCAAAGCAAGACAAAGTGGAAACGTGTTTTTAAGCCTTTCATTTATGAGAATGCATATGCACCTCTTCTGAAAACTCCATCAAACCCTTCTAAACTCTGTTGTTTTGGGCACCAAATTAATCAACTACAACAACATAACACTTCATGATGCTATTGAAGAGGAAGGCCCCCCAGTTCCTTACTTTTGAATATGAAAATTCAAAGAGCAATTTCTTAATTTTGTTGTCCTTAGCAAATGATGTATTTGCGCCTTCTGGACTGAGATGCAGCCAGTTTGTCCTTCAGTGGACGTCAGGCTGCTATAGCTTATATTCTAGGGTAATTACAGCTACAAGACTGTTCGTCTTGTTGTCTTGGACCACAAAGTGGTGCAGTGAAGGGAAGAATCACCGAGAGGAACTGCCAGGCCGAAAACCTTCTCTGTACTGGTTAACTGACTAATAAATGGCATATTAAATATATATATAAATGCATATTTATATGAATATGTACATTGCATCTTCTGTCCCTGGAGAACAAATCTGTAATGACCAATGGAGATATAAAATGAAGGAATAGACAGCAATACACTTTAAATTACTGGAGTACACAGTATAGACATTTTTTCTTTAAAGTCATGGCATAGGATCTTTTGTTTTACGGCTTTTGATCATGAAGCCACGTGCGTTTCCCCGCAAATTTATCTAAGGAATGCGAATGGGAGATACATGGAAGAAATAATGGAGAATTATGTAGTCTTTTTTTTCCTTCTTTCTCCATTGCTTCAATCCATCCCCTCCTTCCCATAGTGACTCATGTTATCTGAAAGATTGTAAAGCATAAAACAGGAGGGAACCCTTCTTTCTCCAAACTGAATGTCAAGATTAATACAAACCCCAAACTCAGTGTCTTGGTTTTATATTTCTACCACAGAGTTAGTTTACCTCAGATAGTGTTGCCAACTTAAAGAACTTAAGAAGTGAATCCAGTCTGCAAAAACCAAGATTGGCTTAAAAATTGAGGTGTCAGTGTTGTATATTTTCAAACTTCTATCCACAGTGCTTGAAGGGTATTAGTATATACTTCAATAGATGCTCACATAACAACATGATGCCTGGAGAAAAAACTTTAAGAAAAACCCCAAATACCATGAGATTCATTTCATACTCTTGTAATATTAACTCTTAGTGTGATGAATTCCCATGTCCAGCTGTAGTTCAGGGTTATATGATATAACTCTGAACAAGTTGCAACTCTACAATTTTTTTTTTGTCTGGTATTGAATGTTCTTTAATAACGAGGGAGGTGAGAATACACGGAGCCCTTCATTCTAATTAATGTTTGGATTTTTGGGAGGGGGGGGAAAAAGGGGATCTGCTAAAGCATAGCAAAGTAAACAATCTATATTAATGATTACTTGCAAAATTGTGACTTTTATAAACTAGAGCCTTCATTGCCTTTTCTTTCACTCATCCATACGTCCCTGATAAATTCCCTGAAAAATGACAATTTGTGCCTTTGACCTAATGAAATTAATTCTTGGATGGAGATTTCACATGCTGACTTGAATCTCTGGCTATTTTATAGCTTTATTTTTAAAATGATGAATTTTCACTCCTGTAACGCTACTTTCCTTTAATTGTAAATGGTAACCTGTGCCTGTTTTGCAAATCTTTGTTTAAGATAGTTTCTATTGGAGTTTTTGGCATGTTTGTGGATGTTATTAAACCTTTTATTAAACCTTTTTCCTTCTTTTTTTTTTTTTAAACTTTTAAATACGGAACTATTCCTAATAAATGGTTCTGTCTTTTTTTCCAAATTTTCAAGAGTAATAAAACCTCAATATTCTTGTTAAATTATATAGCCAGGACAGAATGCTTTTTAATTTCTGCCTCTGACTTAACTTTGTGTTCTTTCTAATGGAAGGCTTCTGTAAGAAAGTTTTCTGTCTGTTTTGCTCTGTGTGTGTTGTGGCATTAACTGTATATGGTTTTCTGTTTGGTTTCATTTCTTTTTTTAATTTGATTCACCCAGAATCCTGCAAAGTAACCCAGTCTGTCATGTTTAACTTTACTTGAAGAGTTGCTCTTGTGAAATGCTTTGGTCCCCATCCTCTATAAGCATTTAAGCTATATAATTATATATAGATATATATAAATATATATGAATAGTCCCACTGACATATGTGGAACTATTGCATGCCTAAAGTTGAGCGCACATGTGTTTCCAGGTGTGAATTTTGTTATATTTGATTTAAACCAGGATTTAAACATATCCAAGGGGTTGGTTTTTTTTATTATGAGACTTCATCCCATTGTCAGATTATACTAACTGTGCTTGGCCACGTTTAAACTACAGTGAACCCAAATGCAAGAGTGCAAGTTTACAGCTGGCCAGTGCAATAGCTGGTACTAACACGGTGTTGAAAATTATTTTGAGCTTTTTTACAAACCAATTTATATAAATTCCGAAGGGAGTATTACAAATATGAAGAGGATTGCTGAAGGCATCTAATGTAAAACTTGTTGCAAGCCAATGTTCTGTCATATGTGAACTGTCCATATGTGCATCTTAAAGTTGCTTCATTCGTTTGCCTATGCATACTGTATAGTGTATTCAAAGCATTGCAGCTGTTTTATCTCATCAATCTGTTACACAGTAATTAGTTTCCTTTTCTGTTTTCCTGGGTGTGTAGCTTGATGCTGAGCCTTGGATAAAGGAAAGGGACTATATGATTCGGGTATTCTTTCTTATGCTTCTTGCATAATCTATTGTTGAATCAAATAAAGTGAGAGATGGGTGCATCCATGTAAATAAGAATTTTCTAGTCCTCAAGAATCCGAAAATGAGACCTTTTATTACTAGAACCTGGAGGGTCAATAGTAACTATGAATTGAACATTTTTGGGTGGGTAGCTTCTGACAAGCATAGCTATTTCTGAAAATGAAGATCAAAGAGCTATTAAAATTTAATGTATATTATGCAGAATGTGTAAGCCTCTAGCTATATTTTCTACTTTTCTTCTTTTCATATGTATGATTTATAATTTATTTTCTGTAGCACAGCACTGTGCATTCTGTGAAAAATAACTCTTAATTGACTTTAATCCTCAGTTTTAGAAGAGATTGCTTGTCGTCTTATTATTCTTTACTTTTAATGCCGAGCTGCTTTTGTGACTCACTATAATTGACCTTGCATACTAATTTCTCTGTGCTACATAGAATGCTCCGGCAGTGCTTAGCTGGTCAGCACATGAGCCTTCACTGTTGTGTTTTTCTTGTATCAGATTTACACTGAACGCAACTCTGTGCTTACTTCAGATCTATTCTCCGTACTACTTACCTGACTCATTTCTACTGCGCTTTCCTTTGAACAAAAGAAATGTATTGGAAATACAGTCTTGATGTTTAAAGAGAATAATGACAGATTTTAGCTGCAGCTCACGAGAAAGGGTAGTTAAGTATTTGGAGAGTTTTGGTTGGTTGGTGGGGGGAGGGTTGTGTTTAAACCTACTACTAATTGCATTTTTAGGTAACGTTAGATATGTCAGTAAAGCGAATCTCAAGTATTGGAACTTGTTGATACACAGTCCTACATCAGTGGTTATAAGGAGAGGTCATACTCTAATGGTATATTCTAAGACATGTAGTAACTGTTTAGTATATTGAATTACTAAATTCTGCTGTTCATCTGTAAAGATTAAGCCTGTATCTGTCCATTAAGTTGGGTCAGTTTTGATTTGTTTAATGACTTGTCAAAGTTCGGTGATGAAATTTCTTGATTATCCTGTATCTTCTCCTAAAATCATATGGTGGTTCTGTCATTTGACTTCCTCTGAGCACAAAGAATTTTATTTTTGAGTAATAGTGGATTTATTATTGTGCTGGATTTTCTTTTTAACTGAAAGGAGGATTATAATCCAATAATGGAAAATTTGTTTGGGCTAGGTATTCTTTATAAGTAAAAAAGTGCTTTGCTTTTCTTCTTTTAGTTCTTATTTGTTGGAAGATTGGTTGATACCTTTCTGAACAGTATTTTTTTGGGGGGGGTAAAAAGAAATCAGTCTCTTGTAGTTGTACATAGATTGAATCTAACTTAATGGACAGCATGTTGAAAGTTTTTACTTGAACAGAGTTTTTAATCCTTTTACTAAACAACTTCCTGAAACTTTCTTTTCATCTGCTTAGGCATTGGAGAGAAGTATTCAACATGGGAGCCAACCAAACGGGAGTTAGAATTGCTACGACACAACCCCAAGCGGAGAAAAATAACCACAAACTGCACCATAGGTAAGTTCTAGAAGTCCTTTCCGAAGCCAATTCTCAGCCACTTGTATGTTCAAAATTCTGTGGTGTTTTTCCATAAATATTTTCCCTGAGGTAGTTGTAGTGGATTTCCTTAACTGTTAGGATAACACAAGAAGTTTATTTTACACTACCTTTTTCTCACTGTAGAAGGATATCTGCTCTGTCACTTCACGTACTGATGATGATTCATCTGTGTAACAGCTACAAAACAGAACTTTTTTTTGACAATATGCGTTTAAAGACTTTAGCAGAAATCAGTGACGTTATCGCACCTCAGTCTTCATCAGAGATCCCATGCAGGTGTATGAAGGAAAATCCTGTAGTTGAGATGTATCCTTAACTATAGCAGTCTATTGGTAAATCTGGTTTTAGCAGACAGAATAAGCAGAGTGATGTCTTTCTGCTTCATGTTCTAAACTCTAAATGGGGTCTCTTCAATTTCATATTGACTCTGAAAAGATGTAATTTGTTCTCCCACGTGTGTCAAATAGCAGTTTCGAAATGCGTATCAAATGTTTAATGTTTAGAGTTCAGTAGTCTAGAGCAAAGAACTCTCTGAAATGCGGGCATATCTACTTAAGGCTGGAGAGTATTTGGGGAAGGGTGATGAAAATGAACAGCGTTTTCCAATTTTTTTTTCTGCTGTCTTTAGGTTGGGGGAGTAGGGGGTTAAAACCAGCTTCCTGACATGCTCTAATGCACATTATTGGGCATTTTCCTATACTGTTAAATGCACAGTAACACTTTAATGGTGAAGGGACAAGGTTGGAGATGTAGCTATAGACATTGGAAGTAGGAAACTGTTTAAAAAGTTTTTTCCTAATTTTTAAGATACTTACTGTTTTATGAGAACGCGTCACGCTTTCAGCACATTTGCTTTTGTCAAAATACACTGGACATAATTACTAAAACTTTCTAATGTTATGTTTCTGATACAGTAAGTAATATTTAATCCAAAATATATGTATATTTATTTGGAAAAATGGACTGAGAAGCACAGAGTAAATTGTAGTAAGTTGAAAACGCATATAGAAGGGTAAATCTAAAGAAGGGACCTATGCATTCTCGATAGTGGAACAGGAAAGACAGTTGGAAAAACATCTGGACTTTCAAGCAGCCTAGGAAAAAATAACCATGCAAAGATTGCTTGCATCATGTTCACACTGGGATTTTGTGTTTTATGAAACTCCAGGATATTTTGTAAAGATTGTTACAAATTACTTAAGATAACAGAACTGCGCAGGGCAAAAAAAAAGTTTGATAGAATTCTGAAGGTGAATGTGACCTTTCTGAAGAATTGAAGCACATTTTTGTGTTTCTCTTTCCAATTTGAAGGAATGCTATGCCTACTCTTAAAGGATTTTAAATTTTTCAGGCTGTTTTAAAAGGACGTGTCTGGTTGCGTGAAATCTCATACAACGCTGCATGGGCAGGGGAGCGCTCACGAAACACAGGGGATAAGGGAAATGACTGATCTCTTCACTTCTGCAGGCATGCTTTTAATAATTTCTCCTACTGAGCCCTGGAGCTGTCTATGTGCTGAGATTTAGAAAGAGAAAAAAATGAAAGCACCCGAGAGACATAATGCAGTTTTGGGCTACAGTTAAAAGCAAAAGACTAGCTTGCTTTCACAAAAATACATTGGGGGTTTAGGTGAAGGAAGAAAAGACCTGCCATTGTCCTTGAGCCTTTTCTCTCCATCTAACCTGCTGCTAAATATATATCTGCTTCAGAGTCTTTTTCCCTTCGCTTTCCTCACATTGACTTGTCTGTTTGCAGTTTCAGATCAGTGAAGAGCCTATATGCAGACTGAAATGCTGCAATTATCTGGACATTCCCATTTCTCTCTCTTTTTTTCTAATACTCAATTCTTTTGACATCAAGTTTTTATCAATCCCATAGCAGATATTAGCGAATCCAGTTTATCTTCTGAGGTAGGTAAATGGCTCAGAGAATAGGCATAATGTCCAGTTTTATTGGTTCTGAAAATGAAGATTATGTTGGTAACCATCTATAAGCATTGCACATCTGTTGATCAGTTCTGTTTACAAAAGAGTCTGTTAAAGCATAACTAGCTGCCTTTTATGTATAAAATGCTCTCTGCAAAGCTATTTTAAGAAGAATGCCAGGGGTGTTTGCCACTTTCTCTTACCTCCAGAGATACACTGATGTCAGTTGGGAGACGGTGTGTTTAACTGCTCTGTGATGACCTTCTGAAATGGTTATTGTGCCAATGCCCGTTTCAGCATTTGTGTAAGACAAGTGTATTAGTATTATAACCAAAGGAAGTGGGACGATACTCTGAAACCTGGACAGGCATGGTCTTGAAAGGGTATACTTAACTTGTATGTGAAGGGCTTGCATATGATTTTTTTAGCCCTAATAATAAAATACATTAAAATTGATGTTATTCATATCTAGAACGCACTTAGGTGGTAAAATATGTTTTGTTTTTTACCATTTTTTTTTACCGTATTTTTACCAAAATATGTTTTGTTTTTTATGTTTGTTTTAAAAAAACACATTATTTACATGACACTCATTTAGGTGACTGTTTTACTCTGTGGCAGAACCCTCTTCGTACATAAAGGGATTTTTTTTTTATTCCAGATTTGTAGTGGTCTCATGATGCTTCTCAAACAGCTGGATGTGTCTGCTACTTTTTCTGAGCTGTTTGAACTTCTATACAGCTGCAGGATCCTTTGTCTTTCACTGGCACCATAAATTAAATCTGAAGAACACTCAGTCATGAAATGAATGTGTTCTAATGGAGGATTGAACTGGTAGTTCATTAGAGGAAATACTGTGCAAAACTCCTAGCTTTCGGTTTAGTGAAATTAAATGGTGCAACAATTTGAAACCCATTAATGAAGGAACTTCTGGTTCACATCCTCAAAAAACAAAAACCCCAAACAACCCAAAACCAAAAATAGAAACCAAAAAACAAAAAACCAACTTAAAAACCAATGAATTTTGCTTGATTCTCTTCTAAAACAGTGTGTGTTTCCATCTCATAGATACTTTTCCAGCTAGTAAGAAGATAGAGTAGGTAACTTTGCTTGAATCACTATTTTGCCATAGAGCAAATTGCTCTTCAGATGAAAACTCACGTCAGGCACTGCTACAGGCTATAGAAACTCTGCTGATTCCTGCCTTTTGGGATATAAACACAGGACTGTTCCCAATGTTGCACATAAGCATCTTCAAAGTGACTTGGAACGCACTGTTAACCAAGTGGAAACGTTGAACTATCTACATGCAAGAAGCCATGATGAAAAATCCTCGCATAGTGTTGATTTTATGTGGGGCATTTCATATTCTGATGTCCTAGCAGACTTGAAATGTTGATGGAGTTTCTGTATTTCAAGACATTCAAGAAGACTGTATAGTCTACTCAGACCATAAACGTATGCTCTTCGGAAGCAATATCAGCTCAAGATGCTCTCAGACCTTGCGTGCCCCAGATGCTGTAGCATGCTGCCTTTTTCATTGTGCTGGCACAGGTGTTTTCAGGTGAACTAGATCAGGCTGAAGGGATGGCATATTGTGGGGAACGCAGAGGGTGAGTGGAAAGTAGAAATTTCGTAAGTTACTGTGTGTTGTTCTCAGCAGCAGTACTGAATCGTGGCCTAGGCTATTCAATTCATAGAACATTTCTATTAATAGAAATGCTCGTCTTGATTTTTGGTTGAAGCTGCTGTTTCAGACATCCTATAAACACCAAAACTTTTATATGGGAAATTAGATAAGACTTAAACTTAACAATTATTAAATTAGATTCTAGCAGTGTAAAAGGAAAATGTAATTTTTCAGCCTCTTGTCTGTGAAGACACTGCCCTCAGCAAGTGAGGGCAATGACCAAGCTCCAAGTTCACAAGCAAATTTTTTATTACGGGATTGGACTAGAAGTGACAGTGATACAGTATCTTTCGGGACCTATTTTCCAAAGCTCGTCTTGCTCTGCTATCACTAATACCCCCAGCAGATCAGTTCTCTTGAGTACATGAAGTATTAGCTTGGGATCAGCTGGTCTCTGATTAGCATATGAAGTGACTTTGTGGCTAAAGATTGGTATATTAACAATAGGAAGAATTAGACTCCCAAGGCACATGGATAATTAGCAGGAGCCACTTGGGATTCCCATTTGCGGTGCTGCAAAAAGGCAGAGGGGATAGCCTTTATAGGAGACTGAGCAAATCCTTTTCAGAAAGAATGATGAGGTGTGGGGGAGGTGGCAAAAACAATAGCTACATGGGAGTAGCAGGTGGTTTTTGCAGCTGTGCAATGCTAAGCAGTGTGATGTGACAAAGAGCAGCATGAGTGGAATAAATATTGCAGCAGAGCTCCCATGTAAAGGTGGCAAGGGAAGGGGAACAGTGGCCTGGAAAATATTTCTGGTTCTCTAGACAAGCTACCAGGAGCTTTTCCGCTTCCGTAGAAGTAGCAGTAACTTGAAGGTGTTGAAGACTACATTAGTACTTGGAAGTTTTTTGTGAATGTACCAGCTTTCTGGTGTACTCTTTCTAGTTGAATGCTGCTTAAGGTAGCTAAAATGGAAAAATGGAATGAAAAACATAGTTTGGTACAGCACCAAATTTTTAGCTGTAACTTAAATTTAAAAGTTATTGATTTGTAAGCAGTAATACTTTCATATTTGAAATAATGACCACACAAAGTGCACCTTGACTAGAAGTCTCTGATTCTTAAATTTTTTTAGACTGCTGTTTGATGAAGGAGAGGAAAACCACCTTTAAGACTACTCAGGTGAATGTTTCCTCTGTGACTTTTTTCATCTAACTTCAAAATTAGAATGGTTATCTGGTTGGAAAACTGTTTCCTAAAAGGTTGGATTAGTAAAATCAAAAAATGCTACCCTTCTAGCAGGGAGAGCCTTCTGTTCCTGCTTTACCTTGTCATGAGCTCTGACCATTGGATTGAGTTGTGCAATATTTTTCCAAGGTCTAAAACTGATAAACCTGATAGTAAAAATAAATAAAAAAACCCCTTTCCTCTCAAAGCTCCCAGGGAATTTTAAGAAGTAGAGGGGCGTTAATCTTAAGAATTCTAAAACATAAGCTGTGATTTACTTGCTGAGGTTTGTAGAGATTTGCTTTCAGAAAGTCTTGCTAGACTTCTGAAGTTTACCTCTTTAGCAATATAAAATATAAAGCTTTCCTCTGCAGAAGACATTTCGTAAAAAGAAAGTCCAGATTTGATATTTCAGTAGCCTTTTTGTGTATTGATTGTTGTCTGAGAGCATGTCACCTAGTTTTCCAAAACTAGTGCCACAAAGCAATTTGCATCACTGCTGTAATGTCACTTTGTATGGCTTATCTACACAGCAGTCATTGATTATCTGATTTAATTGCTCGCGAGTAAGCTTAGGGATGACCACATTATCACTGAAGTCCCTGCAGTGTTTGCCTGCTTAGAGTGAGCAAATTTTTGTTATAGAAACTTTTGTTATAGAAAAGTAAGTCATCTTACCTTCACGTTTGAAGACTTTTACTAATTAACAGTACTTCTTCAGAATGCTTATTTGATCCTGGGCTAGCTTCACTGAGGAACGAGGGGGTTTTTCTGCTCTTACTTTCGCACTATTTGATTGAATTTTAGGCCCTCTTTCAGAAAGGACATTAGCTGATGTCTTTCGGTATGAGTTGTCCTGTTTTTGTTTTCATGTCATGGTTTTGCAGGGGCATACTCCTTAATGAACGTTAAGAGAACCAAACTCTAAAAAGCATTTCTGATTAAAGCAATAAGACTTTATTATCTTTCCCTCTCCCCTCCCTCCATGTTGATGCTACGCTTTAAGCAAAAGAACTAGCAGTATACTTCTCTCTAATACCTGCTAAGGGTGAAGATACATGCTATAACCGAGGTAGCTTTCTTCCATCAGGGGACAATCCTTTTTTTCTCTTCACCCTTGTGTATGCTTCCCCTTAATTCCAGCCACATGGTCCCACCCTCTCCTGGGCATTCACTCTTATGCTGTCAAGCTGGTTGCAGAGTCTGTTCAGTTCATTAACCTGGCAGAAATCATTGTGCTTTTTGTTGGTGGTGATTTTGCAAGAGCAGTGTTCTCCTGTGTTACTGCCCTCAACAGCTTGACAAAGGTTCTGACACGTGCACAAAGCTGGTGTGAGGAGAGGACGGCACAGGAGCGGGATGCGTGGCTGGGAGAAGGGGGAACCTCCTTTTGCTGACAGCAAGCCATGCTGCATCCGAGCTGTAGTTTTCTTTGCCTACAGCGAAGATTAACTACTCTTGGATTGTCACCTTAGTAAGGCTTGAAATTAGAGTAAGCCAGGAAGTCAGTTTTTAACAGAAAACAAACTTTTCAGGCTTTCTAGGATCCCATAAATTCTTTGAGAAGCTGGTGTCAGTGATAATGTGGCCTATATCGTTGAATAATTAGCTTAATATTTTTTAAAGTAAATATTACATAATTACGTGAATTCCTTCTTGTCTTCTAAGATTCTAAAATCAGTCAGTTATCTTGTATTTATCAATTTACTACTTTTTTGAAATCAATCAGTGGTAAGGCTGAAATCTAAATGACCTTTTTGGCTTACGCCATTTACTGTTCCTGCTGTAGGTTATATAAATAACCTCAAAGATTATGGCTCTTCCTTTTCAGCCTTTATAGACAGTCTCCCTCCCCAAGAAGAAAAAAAAGCTCTTTGGAAGTAACTAATATAAAATGTTTGCCTGTCTTTTGCTTGATGATTGAAGAATAGTTGAAACTTGCAGGGCGTGTTTTTCGGCTTGTAAAGATTAGTGAAAGAAGGATACCGATTCCCTTTACGAAGAACTTTTTCCCCCCAAGGGTTTAGTCCTGCTTTCAAGTTAAAATGCTGTAACAAGTTGAGGTATAAACCAGTTAACATCTTTTCTCCAGGCAATAGTAGTGGGATAGCTTGGAAAATAAAATTATGTGTTCAAGGAAATCATGGCTAGTTTTGGCCCTTGTTAGGCCTCCCAGTATTTTTTGGTTGATCTTCTTGCAGTAGTGTATGGATTGTTGAAGGAACCACCAGACCTAACTTTTGTAGATCAGGAGTATTCTTAGCAGCTCTTAGAAATAAGATACTTTGAGATTGGGTTTTTTGCAATATCTGTGTACAGAATAAATCCCATGCCTCTGCTTCGATTTCCAGTAAAAAATTAACAAAATGTCAAAAACAATTTTGAGGAGGAATTACCTTGAGCTTGGTGGTAGGTTGGCATTGGAACCAGCTTTTTTGTAGTGATGCGCTAAATGTGTTCTGGAGGACATTCTTAGGTTCAGGGTTCTGCTTGAAGGTTTTAATTTGCATGGCTTTATGTGGGAGCAGTTTAGTTTAAAACAGAATAGCAAGCTGAGTAGAACCTTTGAGTATATTTGCTGTCTGAGGAGTAGTGGGTTTTCAGACAAGTTTTAGGATTCTTTAAAAAAAAATATATATATATAAAAAATTGTGAATGGTTTGACTTTTTTCCTTCCCTGTAAAGCTTGGTTTGCATGTTTTATTAGTGGGGAAATAAGAGCAGAGAGAGACACCGATGTATAGGCATGTGCGTAGCTGCAATAATATAAAATATTGCAAATGAAGAAATGTTGACATAAGCATCCAAGTTTGTAAAGCCGGAATTCTAATCCTCAGGGGTAGTTACCTCAAATACAACCCCTGCAGACTGTACGAAGTTAAAACTACTTGTATGTGAAATAAGCAGGTTGCAGTTGGGGTTGAATTTTTCTGTTATCCTGTCTTGGAAAATTGCCATTCATATTACTTGCATGGAAAATACTTTAATTTTGTAACTCTAGGTGGCTCTTGGGGATTTGAGACAAAGGAAGACACACTGAGTTTGTGCACAATGTGAAATTCCTTAGAAGACAGGGTTCTTAATCCAGGGCTTGGATCGTGTTCCAAACTTCTAACTCAAACCTGATTTTCCTCCTCTGGACTTCTTTAAAGTGGATCCATGGTTGTTACTGATCCATACACATCATTTTTAGTTTACAGACAGTTTCAATTTGACTTTTCTAAAATTGTGTTCTGCACTTCTTCAGGTGAAACTTCATCATTTGGATCCAGCTAGGTAGCAGCACAAAAAAGCCTTTCCCCCCCACCCCCCCCCCCCCGACCCGTGGATCCATGGTTGTTACTGATCCATACACATCATTTTTAGTTTACAGACAGTTTCAATTTGACTTTTCTAAAATTGTGTTCTGCACTTCTTCAGGTGAAACTTCATCATTTGGATCCAGCTAGGTAGCAGCACAAAAAAACCTTTCCCCCCCACCCCCCCCTCCTGGATGCTGATTCAACTTTCAAGTGTAAAATTTTTGCTGACTCAACTATTTGTCTTACCTATCTCTTTCTAATGGTAGTTAATTTTTTTGCCTGTGCCGTGCTTTCTTCACTAGGTCATTATATAACTTCAATATGCAGTCAAAACACTAGGCTTTTAACATGAAAAATGCAGTAACTGTTAGTCACTTGTCATCATCTGCTTGATCGGGTTTTTATGGTAATGGGAGGTTTCTTATCAAGAAAAACCCAACAGCAATATATAGCCAGAATTTGATTCTGACCCTCTGAGCAAGATACCTTTATTTAGATAAAGGTTTTTTTGTTTGTTTAAAATTAAAGAAAATTTATCAGGGCATTTCTTTAAAGTTCTGTTTAACTGGCTTAAAAAAAAAAAATCAAAACAGTGGATGCTTACAGAAAAACAGATGTGCTAAAAGTGCTTGGCTTTCTGTGTCTGTCAGAACAAACAGCAGACCTTACCCTTCTTCAGCAGCAAACCCTAAGGTCAGCAGGTACGTCTCTTGTTCTCTTGACCACAATACGCCAAGCTACAGACTATTGCTCTTTCTGTCAATATCGTGCAGCGATGCTCTAAAAACCAAAGCCTTTCTTGAAATGGAGGGTATATTTTCACTGTGCAGTGGTGCAGTCAATGCAAAGATACTTTCATAATCTCTAAATTAAGAGCCACATAAGGAAGTTCAGAATTAGCCCATGTAGCTACACTGATTACAGTCTTAACGTGTGCCTGTCGTCTTGTCGTGAGCAGAGACGCACCCTTAGCATGAGAAGGTTCTTTTTCTTATTATTAGAAAAACCCAACCCAAACAAACTAACTTTGATTTACCACTGTATTTTAACCTGATTAACTCCATGTCATTACAGAGAGCGTGGCATTTTCAGCAAGGCCAGTAATCTCCATCTCAGTTTTGTTCTTTTGTGGATCGCTTTTGGATTATATTTACTATGACCTTCCATTCTGCTCTTTCATATCTGCTTCTAGAGTTGGGCTTTGTGTGGACAGAAGGTAGATACAGTATATGCTGAAACTAGGAATATGCATAAACAGCATGTGGCATGGTTTGTGTGTTGTGGATTGTTGGAATAGCTCTGTGCCAATTCATCAACAATAATTTGCGCATATTAATATATTTGGATGCATTTAATTTCATTGGCAGTTAGCCTACTCCTTAAGTTATTAATTTGTGAAATCTGTTTTGAGGAAGGGCAAAAACTTGTAGGCAGCATATGGTGTGATATTGGGGGGAAAGGACGGCTGCGGGTGTGAATTTTATTTTGTCAGTTTAGTGGGAGTACCTCTTGTTCTTTAAAGATGCCATCTGCACAGGATTCTCACTGTAAGTCTTATGCTTCTGTGCAGATCATGCAAGATCTCACTGAGCTTTTAAGTTTGGCTGCTTTGGGGGAGGGCAAAGAGAATATTTTATTCTGTGCCACCTTTTGAAGTATTTTATTTTGTATAAAGGCTTTTTTTCTTTGCCATTGAGTTGCCATATAAAAATACCTTGAAGGGTCTACAACTTAACTGGCTTTTAAAGGCTAGTTGTCTTAATGCTCCGTATTGATCATTCAGTTGTTTTGACAAACACAGTTCCTGTTCTTTGCCTAGTACTGTTCTTTTTTTGACGTTGGGTGTCTTCTGTCTGTTCTCCTTGGCCTTCCTGCAATTATCAGATTAATCGTTATTGTCATGGTCTGGTTCATGGGACTTTAATGTCTTGAACTTTGCTTTGTAGGGTGTGTGAGACAGGGCAGCTCCTATTTCGGTTAAGTGGTTGCTTTAGGAGCGTCTCCATGCCTTATTCAACTCCTTTCAATTCATTCAGCCCTGTATATCTGAGTGTACAATGAGCACCACAGTTGTAAGGGGTCTGGCTTCATTGTTAAGCTAAGGCATTTTGTGCAATGCATACACCTATATGCGGCATTTCACGTCATGTTTTCTGCTGTGCAGAAATAGGCGCCTTTTTGTTTCTCTAGCTCTTGATGTGACGTGTGCTTGGGGTGCATCCGTGTTTCATCTTTCTCCTCCAGCCGATTGATCTTCGTGTGTTACAGGGATCAGATAATCAAATCTATTACTAAGTGTCAAAGCATTATGTGATTATTTCCAGTGCCGTATATGAAAGATGTTTTCTTCTGTTGCGTGTTCTGAAAATTTGAGATCCAGATTGTATGTATGCATTCCCCAATGTGTTCACTCACTGCTAAGAGATCCTGACAGAGATTGGATCCGGTTGAAGCACAACAAAATTTGTTCAGTTGGTCTTGATATGCCAAGATAGGAATACAGAGAAGTTTGGTACAAGTTCTGCTGCAGAACTTAATGTCTTTTTCAATCTTACTCATTTCAGCTGAGAGAATCAAATAGAGAGAGATGATTCCCATGGATGATTACATGCTGTATAGCTTTTTGTTTTTGAGAACATGGTGCACTGATTTCTTCTTGAGACACCTGAGAGAGAAAAACAATTTTGTGATGCAGATGGTCAGTAAAAATGCTGAAGATAAGAAATTATGGATATAAAAACTGACTTTCCATAGTCTTGAAGAAAGAAAAAAAAAAAAAGGCCTTTATTTGTAGAGTGTTCATGGGTCCTCTTCCTGCTAGGTGACTTACCAAAAGATTGAAAACTAATCTTGCATATTGCAGAGATCCTTGGCTTTAGCTCCCCTTTCCTCTCCTGCCCCACGTTTATTTTAAACTTAAGCTTGGCTATGGGAGACAATAAATTCATGTGCATGCCTATTACACATACATATTTTAAAATCAGTTTTTAAGTGTGGATATAACTACCACCTTAGTTTATGAAAAGGCCTTAAAGGCCTTTCCTGAACTTTTTTTTTAAATTCAGGTTATTCCTTACACTTATAATACAAGGCAGTCATTGCTTTAACAGGAAGAGCAATTCAACTTCACATCCTGGCCAGGAGAAATTGCTCCTGGAATATTTTTTTTTTATCCTACCTAGATAAAAACCCAACCCTTGTGGACTTGTCACATGAAACTGTGTGTGCTTGTGTCAGGATTGTTGTCATGCTCTGCAGCTACAAGACAGCAAAATACTTCCCTTTAGAGTAAATATTTTTACTTGTATTCTGATCTGTTCCTTTTTACTATGATTGTGATCAATTTGGGGACATGTTGGCTAGATTTGGCCTACAGAAGGCTTCTGTCTAGCTGTTATCTCTTCCTCCTTGTGGGGAAGCATATGGGGAAATAAAATGGCTCATGCCATACCCACTCAGGTGCACAGAAATTTCTGGTGGAGAAAACCAGTGATACTGCAGTATCTTGGACAAGTTGTCTCCTCCCTCATTGTAGGAGCTTTTGTAAAGCTATTGCTGTTTGAAATATTAAAAAAAATTGTTCTAATTCAGAAGCTCTAATACTACTAGTAGAGGAGCTTATCTGTAGATTTCATAGAGAATGTGTATCTTCCATATTAATGTTGTTGCAGTTCTTAAACTCTGTCTTAATTTATTTACTGAGATGACACTGGAACACTTCAGAATACGAGTATATCAGGGGATATTGCAGGATCTCATCACTGGAGAGTTTTAAGAACAATTCAGGAAAACATTTGTCAGGAATAATATAGGTAGTGTTAATTCTGCTTTGAGGTAGAGGGCTAGACCAGGTGACTTCTCAAGGTCTTCTACAGCTATGTTTCCTGTGACTTTAGTGGAGGATTCAATGCATTTTTCAGTGGTTTGGTCAAAAACACTCGTTTTGTTTTGGAAGCGTGTTTCTTAATTTAAATTCATAGGGAAAAAATTACTTGCAGTCCCTTGTCTTGCTTGAAACAGCTTCTCTGTTTACACGGGCTATATGAAAAATGAACCTTAAGAGGTTGGTTTGTTTGTTTGTATTGCCAGATATTTTAGGAATGCTGACTCATTTTACCAGGCCGAGGGTGTGCACGCATGAGCAAATTACCATCAAATCAGAAGGATGAGAACTTAAAGAACATCAAATGCCCCTACCTCATCGGTGTGCTTGGTCTTAACCTAAGCATACAGTTACTGCAAAGTAAATGAAAGGCTGTAACCTCACAGCCTGCCTTACCATGCCCACACCGTTAAAAAGAAATCGCTTGCCTTTTTTGAAGTGCTTTAAGCCTGGAGAAACAGAAATAAAAATAAGTGTAATTGGTCAGTACTCTTCTGGAGAATCAGGGGCACACAGTGCTTGCACGCCGCTGAACTCACAAAGTATGTAAAGGTAAATGAAATCATAGGGAGTGTGCCCTAAGGCAAAGAATGGAAACTCCTCTGGGCTGTGAAACAGTTCATGTTTTGGCATCATTAGTTTGTGAATTGGTTCAAAGATGTACCTATTCCAAGTATAGTATAAAGAGTACTTTCTGTGTGTGGCACACTGTGTACACTTGGGAATCATTGTCTGGCTTGGGGGTTTTGTTTCATCTGTGTAATAATAATATAAAATGCTACACTTTTTGTGTTTGACATACTCTTTGTAACTTGTTTGATCCGTTTGCTCTAAGGATGTCACTTGCCCATAAGTTCTTCCAACAATGCATGTCTGAAAAGCATGTGTGGAAAGGCCGATCTGTTGCTCTGAGGAAGAATCTATAGTAAAGCCTTCTTTGGTAGTCATTGCTTAGAGATGTGCACTTTTCTCCCAAATCTGGCAAAGTTACAGGTGACCTTTCTTGAATCTTATCTCCATTTGTTGCTGATTATTTCTATATTATTACTAGAAATTCTTTCTTTAAATAAGCTACAAACATGTATCTCCTATGCTGAGCCTTTAGTCCAGTGTTGTTTAAATGTTATGTGATTGCTTTTACTTGAAGGTACAGCATGATACAGAGACACTGCAGAGCTCCTCCAGAATTGATTTATAGCACTGCTGATAGCTGCAAACTTAATTTTTTTCTTGACACACACTAGCAGGTATGACATAAAGGAAATGAGCTGAAATACCAGATCCATGTGATCTCATTGCATTATCTTGTGACTTTTTTTGCATTACTAAAGTGGATGAATGATGCATTGAGCCACAAATGCAAAAGCTCATACGCAGAATACCTATGTAGTCTAAAAATGACATTGAGGATGGTTAGCAGCCCTGATCCTAGCAGCAGCTGTTAACCTGTTCTCCATCCCTTCCTGATTGGCAGCAGGGCAGTGAATTTTGGTTTCCAGAGCCATGTGGTAGGAATAGGGATACAGGCATTGGAGCTATGGTTGTTTTGTCTACCCAGCCTGTGGCTTTTAGACAACTCTGCGCTGGAAGTTTGTTAACAGTAGAGGGGATACGAGGGCTGGCTGTCTCTGAGAGAGGCCGACAGTTCCTGCATCCCTCCCTCATTCTGGCACTGGCCTTTTGTCCTGACCCACAGTGAGCTGTGTGAACCTGCTCAAACAGGTCAAACACTCATCACTGTTTGCAAGTGATGAGTTCATTCCCTCAAGGTGAGACTACTTTTTCTGTCAGACGGGCAAGGTGAACCATTTCACCGTGGAGTTAAGCAGATGCCAGCTCAGTGCAAGGGGAACATCCCCTTTGGCATCAGTGAGCTGTTAGATGGGCTTAGCTGTCACGTGAAAATGCCCTCACCTTCCCCTTCCCTGTCAAAGCTGGTTCCTGTGGTTTTGTATCAGGCTGTAATATTAATCTGGATGTGTGAACAGTCATGGGATGAAAAAGTGGAGGGGGCGTTACACACCTCTTCTGAGTCAGGGTCAATGTACTGGGCCATTCCTGGTGGCTGACAGAGTTGCTTTTGGAACTACTCCAACAACTGGGAGTCCCAAACTCCCTTGTTGCAATGTTTTGTGACTGTGAGACAATTATTTTTAATACCTAATTAAATTTCACTTCTTGTGAGCTGTCTTTTTTTTTTTATTATAGCTTTGGTAGGCCACAAGAGTTAATTACAGTCCTCTTTGCAGTGGCCTGTAACATACTTGAAAATTGTCAGCCTGGCTTTTCCTCCATCAGCACTATCTTTTTTAATTAATTAACTCAACCAGTGGGTTCTTCAGTTGTTTCTCCAGTCTCAAATATTAATTTCATGCAAATTTTCACTCATGTTCTTGACCTCTCCCCAGTTTGCACAGATCTCTCTTAAAATGGGTGCTCAATTCCAGACATCATCCAGCTGAGGTTTTCCTGTCACCAGGGCAGAATAATTACCTTCCAGGCCTTCTCATATTCCTGTTAAGTTTCAAAATGCTGTTTGTCTCAGAACTACAGCACAGTATTAAGTCATTTAGGTTGAGTTGCTATAGCCATTGCTCCTTACTTTGTGTTTCCACTTAATTTTTCTTGTTTCCTACTTCATAATTGTTTTTATTGAATTTAATTGATTTCAGATAGTTTCTCCCATTTAACAAGTTGCTCTTGAATTATTGTTCTGTCTTCCAATTACGTTTGCACTATCTTGATGTAGTTTGTCCCTTCTGTAAGTATATATTACGTGATGTCACTGAAGCTATTGAATAAAAATAGTGAATCCAATCAATTCCCCGTTAACTAAGAGGGGAGGGGACAGACTAAATGCTGGAAAAACATTATTGCTGTCTCGATCCACACTAAGTCAATGCAAATGCAGCTTAGGCTCAGAGCAGCATGAATGTGCGCAGTGTCAGCGTGGGTCTGTAAACAGTATGAACATGTTCACATGGCGCGGTGCCCGAGGTAATGAGCCTTCCAAGAAGTACTGGGGAATGCAGTGCAGAGGCACTAAATCTGGCTGCATACAGAATGTAACCACATTTACTTGGTCTGGGCTACTTAACCTTGCCCGTACAGAACCAGTGCTGTTGTTTTTACATTGTGGTGTGGATGAACTAGATCATCCTCAGAGACAAGCTAGAAAACATGTTCATCTCTACTGCCGAACAGACAGACATCGCCATGCATATATCCTGACGATTTAATGTAGGTAGACTGTTACCTATTGGTAACTTTGTATGGTTTTTTGGATATTTTAAGGGAGAGAAAGAGTAAAAACAATGACTTTTTGAATGGCAATCCTAACACAACACAAAAAAGGGTAGATCTGGAAAGTCTCTTGTGAATGTTGAAGTCGCTCCAAAACTGCCCAGCTGCACACAAATATGCCAGAAATTACTGAGAAAAAAAAAGACTTTGAGTTGTCATGTGAACCTGAATGAAGTACTTGAGCATGCATTTAAGTGTTGCGTTTAAGTCCTAACACTTAACGTGAGATTTTTCTTACAGACAGCAAAACTGGGAAATATGAACTCACATGTTGTTTTGGTTTTTTTAACTACTTGATAATCTGAAAGGTGGGGAATTGACTCTCTTTTCAAAAAGCAAAACCACCCTTGGCCAGTAATGAGTACCTTAAGAAAAATAAGTAAATGGCAGAGCATCTAGTTAGAGTCACAACTTGCATTCGGTGCATGGGATATATTTCCTGTTCTTTTTTTTTTTTTTTGAGTTGTCAGTTACTCAGCTATAGAGCAAATGTGTCTGGTGAATTTCTTTAAATGGACCGACCAACCCATCTTTGCCTCTGGGTAAAGTTGTGTTAATAGGTGAAGAGATCAGTAACGAGGATGAATTCCATTTACTCCGTACAGCAGTGATATACCGAAACTGAGAACTCCCTGGGTTTGGGTGATTGATCCAGCTAAATAGTCTTTGTCTTCTGGCGCTGGTGATACGTACAAGGAGGAATACTTACTATATCCTGGTTTCCTTTCAACAGTTAATGATTTTGCTGTACATGTGCCATTTGTGGCATATTCTTCTTTCCTCCAGTGTACCATCTTTTGTAGCTGGACTCCAGGATTTTCAGCTGGAAACAAACTCAAGGACAATTTCCTTTTGTACACATAAGCAAACTTTTTTTCTGTTGAGCAATCTGTTATTTCAATAGCAATGGAAAAAATGCAGTGATCCAGAATCCTTTTGCCAGAAATTGGAAGGTTAAAGATGGGTTTTCATTTAGAATGCAAATATTTCTTTTTCCTAAGATACTTTTTTTTTTTCCTTCCAGAAAGCCTTTTCTGATGTAATTGCCTTTCTGTCTGTGTAGGGGGTGGGTAAACTTGCAGTTTATGGTGCAATGCATAATGCAGTGTATCTAAAATAGTCCTACAATTTATTTTCTCTCTGTTAACAGTTGTTCTTTTTCATAGTCTTATACTGACTGGTTCTGTTTTCAGTGTCTTCCATGTTTTGAATTAGTTTTCTTATGCACCTTCGTTCTTATGTTAGAGTTTCCCAGAAGGGTTGGGGTGGGGGGGAAGCATGCCAACATTAGGTCAGTATGTGTAAGGAAACCAACCCACCTCATTCCTCTTGTGTGTTTGGATAGGGTAAGCAGTGGCAATAAATACAGATAGATTTACTTTCTGTTCTAATCTCCGTACTCCGGAGAATGGACTTAACTTACGGTTCCCTCAAATGGTGTGTGTGCAGGTCAGATATTTAAACTAAAGAATTTGTCCTCCAACTGCACCGGAGTGCACGTGTGTGTCTATTAGGGCTTCAGTATGGAAGGGGCTGGCCCTTTATTTGAGTCCTGTCAGTGCCAAATGAAAATATTTGTTTGTAATTAAAACAGGAAAAATAAATCCAAATTTGTATAACAGTGTTATCTAAATACAATGTACTCTGTCATCCTCCCAACCTCCCAAAACTGCAGGATTCAACATGGCCTATGAATCTTGATGCACACACATATATGATATTTAATAGGTATTTTTTAGATAATGGAACAACGTAATACAGGAAAATATTTACATTAATATATAGAATATAACCTATATAGAAAATCTGAAAACATGTATCACAAATCTCTCTTTATAAGTTAAGAAATACTGCTCTAGAACTCTCTTCTGACTTGTGACTTAAAAGGCTTCGCTTAAAAGTCAGGTGGAGCAGAAGAGTGAGTGAAGTTCTCCAGGTTGTGCCCCTTGGTGATTGAATAGCTTGAGGGGGCTGGGAGAGTGGGTGGGCGGTGGTAGTGGTATAGCTCAAGAAAGGTGGTTTGTTTCAGAAGGGATTTACAGTGGTTCAAAATGAGCAGACTAACCTGGCAACCTTGAATAACTGGAGAAAAGGAGCCAAGTCAGAAAAATAAACACAGGGGAACTTCAGCACGTTTTCACCTGGTTCAGCAGTAACCCAAAGAGGAAAGATTATTGCCCTGAGTGTTCATTGTAATTTCTTTGATCTGTCACGTAATCCCTTGCTAACTGTTTCTGTCAAAAATACTCTGTTTAAAAAAGATTCTCTGATTAACCAGTCTGAATCAATGAATCAGTTTGGAGAGCACTTACTCAAGCAGTTGTCCCAACTTACCTGCTGGGGATCCTTAAGTACCGAGGAAAAGGGTGGTAATAAGCAGTCTAGTTTGTAACCTCCTTGTGCTGATCAGCTGCAGGACAGAGCAGGATGCATTTGGTGAGGAAGAGCCCATGGTGACTTGGGAAGGCGGTGTCAGCGGGAAGTTGAGCTGATAAGCCTGCTAGATGAGAGAGGGTGAGGGCAATGGGGAGATGCAATAGCAAGAAGCCTGAAGCTGCAGCCTTAGTGTCCCTGATCTTGCTGTTCAGCACTGCTTGAAGGGGGTGGTCTCATCATCTTCGTGGTGTTCTTTAATGTTACTGGGTTTGCTCATGTTACGGGAGCTCCTAGAACATTTTTGTGGTTTGTTCATTATTTTGATGTATTTGGATCTCGCCACATCTTTTTCATTTAACTGAATTGTTTTAGTCTAGTCTTCCAAAGCCACGTATCCCTTTTCCCTTCCTAGTACCTTTTCTGCTTAGCGAGGGTTTTTCTGTAGCTTGATGATTGTATAAAACTGAGAAAGGTTCGGTGTAGGGATGCACAGTGTTTTCAAGCTTAGCCTCTTGCAAATGTCTATCGTCTTGCTTGCAACTCAGCAGTTTGTAAGTGCTCAGCATCTTGAGTCATTCATATTATTGTAGCCTTATGCATTTTCTTTATCAAGTTTCTTCTGTGTTTTGTATCCCCTAAATTTTTACCCTTTTTGGAAATCCTTTCGGATTGACAGAATATTTTGCTGTTGTGCAGGCTTTTTCTTGAACATAAGCTACGTTAACCAGCACTGCAGTAGCTTACTCCTATTGTAGGTATTTGGCAGGCTGACTATTAACTTAATTTTTTTTTGGGGGGGGGTGGGGGTGTGTGTGTTAAAAGTGTATCATAAAAAAACCTTAACATCTGACAAAGATGACTATTGACTTATTGAAGGAACTCTGTTCAGGGTTTAATGTCAGTGTCTGTTGAAGTGTCCTCTCGCCAGCAGTAAGACTGCAAGTCCACCTATGACTGTCTAAGAGGCTCACCACAAAGTTGAAAGTTCTCCTGCAGTGCTGTTGCTGACTGTATGGTCTTAGACCTGGGGTCATGAGAGACCGCCTTCATTCCACTTGAACAGCAAATTGTGTGCAAGTATGTAACTTGCTGTGAAATCATCGCTCTGCGGATATAGCCTTTAACTTGCTTCTAGGCAGAGCATATTCATTTCAGGGTTATTTTTAGTAGGTTTTGACCATACTCTGAATTTTGTAGATGTTTCAAAGTTTGTACTGGCAGAACTTTTTTGCTTAAATTCTTTTCTCAAGCTCACTACATCTTCCTGAAGTGGCGCTGCTGATGTGGCCTAAAAACCAACAGAATATTGTGTGGGCATTTTTATTAACTCTTGAAATATATGTGAAAGGGGGTTGGGAAATTCCCAAACATTTCATACACTTCCATTCTGTATATGCTCCTTTAACAGGCACTGGAACCAAAGCCCATAGCAAAGCCCTCCTCGTTGCTGCAGGCTTCCTCCTAGCAAAGCATTGCAGTGTAGTCGCTGACAGGTGTTTCAGCCGTGCACCAGGTCACATAAATGTTTTCCATCCTTCTGTGTTCTTCATCAAAGCTGTTTGGGGTCTGTGTTATTTTTTTTAATATTATTTTTGCAGTGTTTAAAAATCAGCCAAACAAAACCCCCAGTTTCTGTCTTGATACCTTTCTGCAATATAAAGGCATAATACCTAAATGTGGTGGCTTATTACTGAAGGACTAAATTCATGCTTTTGCCTTGTGTCTTAGAAGTGGTGGAAAAAGTACAAGATGTCGTTGGCAGAACTCAGGTGAATTTCAAGATAAGATAACTTCTGAGAATTTTATGTCAAAATTTTCCTATTAAAATATGAACTTAATGTGGTCAAACTCCTTGTACCCTTTAGGAATAAACAAAGGAAAAGAAATTCATTCTTTATAAATTCTAAAGCAAAGCTATGAAACTGTTTGAATTTAAAGAATACAACTTATACATCTTTGGAAACTCAATACAAATTTTTTGGAAACTCAAAATGTGCTCAAACACAGTCCCCCCCCCCCCCCCCGATTATTTTTTCTTTCATGGTAGATTGCATGCTGTGTGTTTGCTCTTGGTAGAGATGTTGAATTGTTAAGTTAGTTTTTAAGATCAGGTGGTTGAAATTTTTTCATTTAACTTCGCTGCCAAAAAGTTTATGTAGCTTTTTCTTAAACTGTTGTCAAAATAATTTAATACCTGAGTGTGTCATTGTTAAGTTTGTTTAAAAAAAAAAAAAAAGTTCTGTAAAAACCTCTGAAAAAACCTTTTCTAATACATTCGACTCAGTATTTCTGCTTCTGCAGTTAGATGCAGGTTTCATGCAGCCACTGAGAAAGGATGCTTCAGCTGAAGTGGTGTGGAATAAATTCACCAAAACTGCATGGTTCTTTTTTTTTGGTAACTTACATGCTCACTAGTGTCACAGCATGTCATGCTTTTTCCTGTGTAGACTTGTAATTTCATGTATCTGCATACTGTTGCTTTCTGAAATGAGTAGATTTTTTTTTTTTTCTTTCAAAAGGGATTATCTTTTGAGAATAATTGCTGTCACTAACCCCATCAGCAAAACTACGCTGCTTCTGGCACGCAAGTGGAACAGTAGTGTATTGGCCTGGCTGGGGCCGGTGTTTGTAACAGATACATTCTGGTAACGCATGGTATGGTCTGCACCTGAAACTTGAGAGCTGAGATAGAATTTGGTTTTGGTTTTAGGTGCTAAGAAGTAGGGCAGTTCTCCCTTGAAATACATTTTCAGAAAGATGCTCTTAAATGATGTTGCAATTCCCGTTGATGAACATAGGATGAAAACCTAAAAATGTTCTAGAAATCTTCATTGCCATGCTACACTGTTTCCAAGGGTTATGTTGAACTCTCTTTAAATATTTCAGTGAGCACTTCCTCAGCTTGCACTGACTTCTGATACTGTCTGATGGAGCTTCAGGGAAACATCAACACCAGATGGGGAACTGGGAGGGCTGGGGGTAGGGGACAAAAAATTGCTCTAAGGTGTTGCCAACCTGTGTTTAACGTAAAAAGGATCTCAAGCTGGCTGTGCTTTAGTGCATCTGAATGATTTCCTGATTGTCTCACAAAGTTGCGTTATATAGTGACCTATGTTCTTACTTCCAGAACCTTCATTCAAATAAATCACAGTTTCTGTGTGGTAATATTTGTTCAGACTGGTTTGTCTGCTGTCTTTCCTATCCCAGCACGAAGCCTAGTTTTAGAGACAAACAGAACCTCTTCCAGGAGAGCAAGATAGGCGCCTGATTGTTTTTTTCTGTATTTTGTATTCATGTGTGGTCCTCTCATTTCCCTCGCTTCCCCACCTTTAACAGCTGTACAGTTGCATTTCACAGGGAAGTGGAATTTCCTTATCTTGTTTTGGTTTTTTCATCTCACCTGCGTGGGTGGACTTGCAGAACCAGTGTTCTAGATCACATCACAACAAGCATTGTTGCCCAGTATTGCAGACCTATTACTTTGAGCATTTGAAAAAACAAAACCTGTTACTGGAAGAAGATTGAAGAACTGAAGCTGACAAAGGTAAGTCAGCTGCTTAGAACCTAGTTTTGAGACCAAATATAAAAAGAATTTCCCAGATGGGTTTACCTGTGTGCTCAAGGCATTGCAGAAGTAGGTTTCTTGCTTCTTGGCCTACGCCCTGCCTGTCCAGCATGTGACAGAATGAGAGTAGTGGTCGTACACCATGCATGTTGATTAAAGGGTGTCTTCTTTTTTATGATTATACCATACATGACAATATTGTCTTGACAGCAATATTAATTTATTCCAATATTTACATTAGCAAGGTTCAGAAGTACAACAGTGCTTTTCTGCTAACTCCACTTACCACAAGAGCACACATCTGTGTATAGAATATATGAAGTATCTCACTGGTGGCTCTTGCTCATTTCAGAAACAGTTCATAAGAAACAGAAATAAAGATAATGCTATGAAGCACAGCAGAAGTCTGCAAAGTACCGCAGCTTTATTACTAGAGGTTAGATCCTGTTGGCAATCCTTGGACAGTTAGCCTACTCCTCTGCACAAATACTGTCTACTGATTAGATGCTAGTGGAGACAACTGTTGACGCTAGCAAAAGTGGACTGCTGCATTTGAGGTTTTGGCATGTTATTTTTCTGTTAATTTATGACCCACATGTTGCAATGCTAGACTATTCCAGTTAAATATTGCCAGGCTTTATTAATGGGGAGGGAAAAGGTGTGGCAGACGCAAGTCTTTTACATTCTTAATATTTTATTGACCAGAATGCTGTATAGGCTTTAATTTTTAGCTATTTTTCTTTCCAACAAAACTCATGTTTTCCCCATAAGTTAAGCACAAGAGGATGTGTTGTTCTGAGTTCTGTCAGCTCTTTAGTTTACCTACCCCAAATTTTGACGTTTTCTAAGATGCTGCAATTAGTTACGCAGTATCTTGGCTGTAGTTCAGTGCATCATACCTGATTCACTTCAAACGTCAGTTTAAGAGATGGTATAGCAGCTGCAGTCATTGCGACCTCAAGGATAAGACTGATGTATGCTCCTTTACATTTTTCCCTTTTCAGCCAAGTAAGTTCTCATGTTTTGCTACATTCACCACTTTCTTACTTTTATTAGGGTTTGGAGTATTCACGTTTCAGCCTTGTCTGTTTTGCAGGTTACTTTGTCTCGGTTCATTCAAGTGAAGTCATAGTGTATGAAGCAGTCCGTTTAGACCCGTGAAAAACTGACACCGAAAGACCAAGCAAGTAGAGTAAACCACGAGAGCCTTCTGAGTTTGACGCCTGTAACTAGTCTTCTGGTGGCAACTTTGAGGAAGATTTGATTCTTGTGGTCACAGGGAAAGAAGGTCCAGCCACAGGCATGTAATAAATGATGCTTAATAAATGATTCCAAAAAGCTGCCTTTATGTGTTTACTTTTACTTGTGATTGCTCAATTAGATATTGAAAAGAAAAGTGATAGGGTGAGTCTCTAGAGGTACTACCGGTTTTCCACTAGTCTTCTGCGCTGTGCAGGCTGACTTTGAATTCTGGCGCTAACCAGAGGGACCGAGTTTTCCAGAGAGAAATAGGGAGAGACTCTTCTGGTTCTCAGAATACCCTGGTGCATCTCAGGCATGTCCAGGGAGCCTTACAGGCTTCTGTTTGCACAGTCTGTGATTTTAAATAAAAGCAGTAAGTTTAAAATGGAAAATACAGAGGAGAGGTAGGCAAGAGGTACCAACCGAACATTTCTCCACTTGCACAACATCAACACCTTTCTGTTGTGACACTGTTTGCAGAGACATGTAGACTGGGGATTGCAATAGGATTGTGTACAAAGTTGAAGCATCACACCGTATTTCAAGCTGCTACAACAAATTAACTATTTAACACTTTGCTAATGTTGTGCATACACTTGTTGCCTCCAAGCATGAAAATAAAGCAGATAATTGCAATAAGCTTTCTGCCCAGTAGAAGTTACTATAATATAATGAGAAACTTTGTCCTGCACTGTGAGTAAACAGAAGCAACAGGAAGCTGTTGGAAGGAGGACAGTGTTGCATTAGGTACAGGAAAGAAAATTTAAGAGGGCTCTGTGTCCATCGCCTACAGCTTAGTATGCAGTTCAAGCTGATGTAGTGCCGTTTCTCTCTGGTCACGTAGCAACTGGACCACACCTCCTCCTGCTGAAAGAGGCTAAAGAGCCCTTTGAGCACTATCTGGTGTACTGCAAGGGAACTGCACCATTTTTAATTACCACAGCATTGCCAGCTGATACTCCCCCCCCCCCGGAATGGCAAGGAAATTCTTCGTTCTCTGTCAAGTAATCCTGTTTTTTCGTTCACCTTTTGTGTAGTAATCCCATTTATATTACAGAAGAGGACTATGTTAATTTTTAATGCCAGAATTGTATCTATCAGTGCATTTTATCTTGTTTCAAAGTAAGTTTTTGATTAAAAATAAGCATTCTTATCCACCTGATGCTCTTCTCGTTTAGCACTCCTGTATGGTGGTATTATGTTAACATTTTGGAAGAATACTCAAGGATTTGAGCATGTTTTTCTTCTCGCTTAGACTTTGCAAATGACTGAAAAGCTTTCCCCACTCCTAACCTCTCTTCTGTTGTGCAACAAAAGAGCTTTCCTTTAAGCATCTTGGTTTCCAAGCACAAGAAATCGTCTCTGGGCATTACTGAACATTTGACTTAAGGTGTGATGAATCCTCTTATGTCAAGTTGAATCTTTTGATGTATACTGTAGATTAATGTTTAACTTAGCTAAAACAAGTGTGGAACTAGTATTGTTCAGTTTCTCTTTAAGGTTGTCTTGATCGGATCTCGGGTTTTGTATAAAAAAAAAAGGATATGCTAAGTCTGCATTGGATGTCACAGCCTGACTTTGTTTTGTCAAGGCTGTTTCCTTTGCTGCCCGTCTTAGATGATTGTTGCATTATAACAGTACAAAAACCTTATTCTGGCTTCGTGACCTGCATGAGGGAAAGCCTTTCAAACTATCTGAAAACTTATTTATTGATTTATTTAAATGTTTTGTTTCATTCTATAGTGACTTAACCAGTTGTTGTCATTGCACTTTGGTATCAGCTTGGGGAGGGGGCATGTTTTGGTGATGTATGGCAAAACAGCCATTGCAAAATAATGCTATTGGTGTTGCTGTACTCTCAGGTTTCCTTTCTTCTGAGAATTTAAAAAAGCAAATCCTAGTGTAGGTCAGCTTGTGCCTTGAGTACATCAAAACCAATAGCCTACCTAAAACAATAGAAAACTGTGTACTTGGAGCCGTGCATATATAGTAAATCTGTGGCAATATTGTGAAAACTATATAAAAATGCAAATACACCATTTTGTTAACTTGATAATGCTTATGCATCCCCTCCCCTTCTGTCTTTTTAGGTCTACGAGGGCTAATCAATCTTGGGAACACATGTTTTATGAACTGTATTGTCCAGGCACTTACCCACACTCCACTGCTGCGAGATTTCTTCCTCTCCGACAGGCACAAATGTGAAATGCAAAGCCCCAGCTCATGTCTGGTCTGTGAAATGTCTACGCTTTTTCAGGAGGTGAGTGCTGTTTGCCACAATAGCATCGCCTTTCCACAGACACTGGCTGTTTCTTACCCCAAAAGGGATTGTGTTCTATGTGCAAATATAAAGGGAATGTAAATTATGTTTCCCCTCAAGGTGTGGCAAAACAGAGCAGTAAAGACTGAGTGAGACCCTACTGTCAAAAATACCCGACTGCTGAAAAGGAAACTATTGGCCTTTTAAATCCTATTCTTAAGTCACCTTTGTTTAGGCAAAGCTGGTATTGGAAATAATTACAGTGCTGCCTGCTCTTCTGAGACTGATCTGCGAGTCTTTAGTCTTAAAGGTGAATGTGTGCTTTAATTAAAGGTGCAAGTTGTAACTGGAAAATATGTCACAGGCTCTTTGGGTGATAATGGGAGTAAGAATAAAGCAATAGTATATAGCCTTGTGGTTTAAGGCACTGGATTACGTAGGTCTGTATAAATATTTTAAAGATCTCGATTCAGTGCTTTCTAACAGGGAGAAACATCTTTGCTATCATCTCTTACGTGGAAACCCATTAATGGCCAGGAGGATGTAGAAAAGTGAATGTGTTGATACAGTTTGTACCTTTTATGTATGAGCTACTCTTCTTTCCCTTTCTCACTCAGGTGATTGGCTTTGCAATGTGCCTTTCTCTGTAGGTCTAGTCTGTGCTGTATGACACAGGCACAGTCTTTTCCTTAGTTAATAAAGCTCTTTGACTATTTATTATCTTAGTTGCACATCAGTAATTGTAAGGACTATGGCTAGACACGGGCTTCTAGTTTTAAGATGAGTCTTTAAAAACAAACAAGCAAATCTAGTCCTATGCCTTTTCCTCAGTGATAGGTCTGCTTTCTCGGTAAGTAAAAAAAGCGCTGTATGAGACAGGCACAGTCTTTTCCTTAATAAGTAGTCAAAGAGCTTTATTAACTATCTTAGTTGCACATCAGTAATTGTAAGGACTATGGCTAGACATGGGCTTCTAGTTTTAAGATGAGTCTTTAAAAACAAGCAAGCAAATCTAGTCCTATGCCTTTTCCTCAGTGATAGGTCTGCTTTCTCGGTAAGTAAAAAAAGCCAAAACAACACACACACACCCCAAAAGCTATAGTACATGCTGTCACAGAGCATTTAAGATAGCTGGAGATGTCTGTACGCAGAGCATGTCTTTTGTGTATATGCTGTCGTGGAAGTTTGTTCAAACTGAGACCAACCTAAAATAGCTTTACCTTTATCTTGTGATTTTCAATTTGATTTTACTTCGGTGCCTTTTTCACCAGAGATTATTCTTTTTAGTCATTGCAGGCGAGTTAAACGTATGTGGAAGGTAAAGTCCCCCTTAGCCATTCCAGTAGAAAGTTGTTTTCTGCTCATACTCAGCACTCATGTGAATTTGCAACTTTTCATGTTGCTTATCAGTCACTATTGTATGTTATACTTCTTATTTTTTGATTTATTTGTCAATTATTCCTGAGTCTGTAAGGAAAGGAGGTAAAAACAAAAGGCAGGCATACCAATAGGTAGCAGCTGCAGGATTATTGAAACCAGATGTGCAGTTAAATGGGGAAAGATCACTCTGCCTAGATAAAAAAAAAAAATCAGTCATGGTATAGAAACACCAGTTTCTGTATACTGTTAATACAGAAACCTATTCGCTTATTTAAAAAAAAGATACTATTATAATCTTGATATCCTTTCATCAAATGGTGGTGTAAAGTCTCATTCCAATGAATATCAGCGCATTCTGCTTACACACATGCATTTTTAAAAAATCCCTTGGGAAAGGAGAAATGAGTATTGCGTTACAGATTGAAGGGCTGGAGGAAAGATCAAGACTGTCTAGGTAATAATTTTTATTTCCATTTTTGTATGTGGAGCCCTGTTGATGGCCGAGGATGCCTTTTGCTGGACTATGTACAAGCATGTAACAAAGAACAGGCTGTTAGCCAAAATGGGGCTTAAACACAGCATTTGCATTAGTTTCAGTTGTAATCAAGTTTAATTTCACACACAACTTTGGGAATCTCAGCCTTCATTTTCCCCCATCAAAATTCATGCCTACGCTTGCATTAGTTCTAATAATTAATGTTCTGTGACATGAGGGTATATGAATGAGGGAAGAGCCATATCTGTGATATCAGACTGTGAAGATAGCAGTACAGTAGTCAGTGTCCTTATTTCACGTTGAAATACTGCAGCTATGTGCTGTGGGAGGACAACAAAAAGTGACTCAACCACCTTGAAGTAAAACTAGAGCTTAGTCCTCCACAAGCAAAACTGTAACCAACTCAGTATATTTTAACTTGGAAGCAGTAAATACCACGTTATGTTTATAGCTCTGTCAGCACTCATTGTAAAATTCTGTTTCCCAGTGAGTTTTAATTTCTCTACGTTCAGAATTAAAACCAAAATCTTGCATTTTTGGAGCAGACTGGTTCTCTTTCATGTCCCAACTACATGCAGTGGTTATGATGAAGATTCCTACGCTGTCTTTGCAGAGATGAGGTCTGAATGAAGGAAAGCTAACCAGTGGAGATTTCAGTGCTATGGTTAAGAATTCCTTTGTAATTGAATTACCAGGGAAACTTTGGTTCAGGTTCTGTCTTGTTTTTACGTAGCTTTCCCACTGGGATTAACTGATGTAGTTATCCCAAGGCATTTTACCCAGTGACGAACGATCAGGGCAAGGGTTAACTTCATCTCCCCTCCACCCTTCTTTTCTGAAGGTGTGATCTTAGGCAAGTGGAATGCCAGGGGATCTGGTGAATGCATGCCAGTAAGAACTCTCCAGGAGAAAGAGAGACTGTTTTGAACATTAAATGAAACTTCCTATATGTAAATAAGCAAGTTTTGCTGTTTTGCTTCTTAAACAGAAAACACTTGTCCCTTTTTTTGTTTAAGATTGTTTATATAGGTTGCGTGATTTCTCTGTGATAAATAGGAAGCTACAAAGTTCTTCCACCTTCAAGTAGGTTGATGGTGAGTAATGAGTGTCAGATGGTTCTTAGCATTGAGGTTTTTTTCCTGGTAGCTTTTCTTGTGAATATGCCAAGCATTGAATCTCTGTTTGCTTTAAAAAGATCTGACTGCATCAATTAACATTCTCATTTGTGCTACTTGAAACCTATTTCTCAATAGAATCATGACTTAAATTACACTGCATGAGAAAAGGAATGAAAAGAATTTGGGAATAACAGATAGTGGTGAAACTGGATGGAGGGAAGATAGAACACACAGAACCCGTTCATTGAGCCTTTTGGCTGAAAGGGTTTGTGCACTACTTTTTACCTACTGGTATTTGTGTTTTAGTCTTCGCCAATGAAAATTAATTTCAAGATGGTCCCCACCCTAAGGTTTATCTAAATCCTTTACAGAATGACCAATCAGGATGGTAGGATTAGCGGATCTGTATCTCAGTGTACTCTGTGACTGGAATAGCAAGAATACCTGGGAATATAGCAGAATGCAGTGCATCCACTCAGAGATGTAAAGAACAAAGCCGCCTTTATTCCCATCATTACTCATCCTCATGAGCCTATCAAAGTGCACAGCACAACTACGTGGAGAGTTGAGAAGTGTGGACAAAAAGGAAAAAGAATGGGATGATTTATGGCTTTGATACCTTAAGATGGTACACTGTTGAAATGGCTTATGTATAAAATAAGTTACAACAAAGGTACGAGGGAGAAAAGTAGTTAAGGCTCTTTCCATAGATGGAGGCCTTGCATTTTGTAATGGAAAATACAGAGTTTGTGCCAATTTAGTAAAATCTTTTCTCTGAAATAAGTATAGAACGTACAGAGTGTGTGCAAGCAATATGTTTTTTCTGACTCCTTGAACCATTGCTCTTTGCTGGGAAACCTCCAGTAGGTGTTCTTTTATTCTGAAAGACGCATGTATTACCCGCTCCCTTTATCCGTTGTAAACTTTCAGTACGCTTAAAGTCTTAATTGAGAACCAATTTCTAAGAGGGGGTTTTACCTTCTGAAGTTGGACTGGAGCCTGGGACAGGATTTATGCCTATAAATTCCTGATTACAAAGCTTGGAGACTGTTTAGTTGATCTATATGCAGGATAGAGCAAATGTATCTGTTCACGTAATTGGGAAACTTCCATGCATGTGTGTTTGGCAGGAGGAGAAAGAAGTACAGATGTGTGTGGTGGTGTTTTGTTTCTTTTAAACCTGACTCTGTTATCTGTATATTTTTGGTAACAGTAATGCAAAATACAAAGCCTAGAATCCTCTAAATCACCTATAGAGTCTTCCTTTTAGAATCTAAGAGCAAATGTTCAAGTGCAAAAAAAGAAAGTTATTGTTACTGAGGTTGTGTGTAAGAATGGAGGCTTTGAATCCTGGTTTGGTTTCTTTTTCTTTTTTTTTTTTTTCTTCCCTTCCCTGGAACAGCAATTAAACAGTGCATTACCAAGCATTTTCAAACTGCTTGAACTAGTTCTCTCCAATATAAACAACTGATACTGCTGAATTGAAAACAAATTTAAACAGAAATTGTTTTGAATTATGTTTGGAAGAGTTGTGCCATTGAAGTGTTTTAAAGATGACTTGCAAATACATCATTGTTTATATTTGCATACTTTAATGAAAAGGTTTGTGTAATAGTGATTGAATAAGACTTTACATGGACTTTTTTTTCCTTTTTGTGGATTGGAACAGCTGTGATAGACTGGTCTTCCCAGCAACAAGGAAATGACAGAGATGGGATGGATGTTTTATACATTCCAGTTAAAATACTGCTATTGAGTATGCTTAGATTCTTTTGTTTCATTTTTTATTTATTAGAATAGTGAAGCTTTCCCCCACCCCCACATATATTCAACAGTACTCTTACTAGGTGTGTTTCTAGTTTCTGTGTGATAATAGCTAATAATTTGATAAAGCTTCTTGTTAGATTCTTCTAATCCTAACGAAGCGCTAGAGAATGTAAAATCTGCTGGCAGGTCTAGTGTCTGCAGTGGAGTAATTATGGAGAGTGCTGTTGGTTAAAATGACTGGAGAGCTCTGGGACTAATTGTAAGGAGTGACAGAACAGAGAAGTTTTATTGCTGCAGTTCCCTGAATTATGTTGAGCAGCAGCTGCGTCAGCAGATTTCAATTACCATACTACTGCTCCAGTCCCTTGGTGTCGTTCTTGTTGGCATCAGAGTTACCTATTGATCTTTTTATTTATAGAAGCGTTTTGTGTCATTTGGCTGCAGAGGTATATCTTCTTGTTTGGAAAGAGCAGAGCTTGCAATAAAGACATTTCTTTGCAAGGAAATACACTAAAACCCTTCAGAAAACCCTACAGATGTGAGGACTAGATGAGAAGATTGTACTACCTTTTGCCTACCTGTCCCTTAAAATACAATATGTTTTATCTAGGCAGGTTTGTAGCACAGTGCCTGTGCTCGCACTGATATAAAATGCTCAGAGACTGGGCAGGGAGAAACTCAGGGCTGGGGAAGGAAGCCAGCTTTTCCAATGAGAGTGAGAAATTATATACTGCTGGGGTTTTAAATCTTATTTTTGTTCTGTGTATTTGCTGCTTACTGTCTTCTGTTTGGGAAGTAACTGAAAATAAACCTCCATTGATTTGATAGAATCTTGACAAAACATAGTTGTGGTGTTGCAGGCACCCTTTACTGGCAAATACCTTTTCCAAAGGTTAGGGAAAATTACTTACAAATTTTCCACTTATTAAAAATAAAATGTTACCCCGTTAAACACAACCTGAACCCCAAGTGAATAAAGTCTTCTGGGCCTTTTCTGGCTCCCTGCAGGGACACCACAAGCATCTCTGCTTTGCTTTTGGAACTGGTATCATGGTGCAGGGGTTCGTGAATAGATACAAAAGTCAGCTTGCTCAAGAAGGGACTGTTAGCTTTAGTCTGAGACTCTGGATGCCAGAATTGGCAGCAGAAGTGAGGACCCAGGAAGATGAAAGTAGAACGGTTGCAGCAGTAGCACTTGGATGGAAATGGAGAGGGTAAAGGAAGGAGTTGAACCTCGACCCAGGGAAACACAGACCTTTGGGGGGGGGGGGGGGGGGCATGCATTTCTGTAGGCAGTTATCCATCTTCCTCTTCTGTGTTGATTTACCTCCCCAGCTGTGTGTCACCATTCGGCAGTGGTGTTTCACATCATGGTTTTGCTGACTGAATAATTTGTCTGTGCACTCTAATACGCTTCTGGCAAAATCACCTGGGGCAATTGCAGTCACTACGGTAGCCAGCTCATCAGATTTTGACTGAAGCAGATGCAGGAGCTGGTCCAGGACCAGAACTCCAGCAGTGACACCCTGCAGAAGTGGTAGCGGGCAGCCGACTTTGGTCGGCTAGGTGAATGAAGTGGTATCTTCAGCTCTGCAAGCAGCTGTGCTGAATAAAGTTGTTTCTAAAGCCTTGCGCTGCTGTAGCTATACAGTAAAAGGCCAATAGTGGCATGAGGCTGCTATCCTGCTTGTAAATTTTTCCATGAGATAGGATCATGCACAGCCATTGGATGCAGAAAGTTACCATGGCATGGTTCAGGGGCTGGATGGCAGTTGGCATCTGATATGCTCATCCTCGGTGTTTGCCCCGATTTTGGGGGGCATGTAACTTGTGAACAAAATTGCTGATCTCTTGCAAATGTAGGAATTCCCCCCCCCGGCTATTTTAATAAAAGCCAGCGGTATCAGTAAGGAATTTGAGTGTTGTTCCCCCTCCCCTCTTTATTTTAGGCTAATCCATCACAAAATGAAGGAATTTCAAGGAGAAAATTGAGCTGCTCAGTTCTGAGATCACTTCCTCAGTAGTCTATGATACAAAGCTGTCTCTGTATTTTATTATTAAGGCCATCAGAATTAAATGTTTTAAATTTATTTGACTAATTGCACTCTTAAGTTTTTAATAATTAAATGCACTGAGGCTGTGTAACTTGTTAACAGTCATGTCCTTTTCTTTGCTTTGAGCAGTTTTACTCTGGGCACCGATCTCCTCACATTCCATATAGGTTATTGCACCTGGTATGGACTCATGCACGGCATTTAGCAGGGTACGAGCAACAAGATGCACACGAGTTCCTCATTGCTGCATTAGATGTGCTACACAGACACTGCAAAGGTAAGGCTTGTACTGAGTCTTCAATCAACAAGGAATATTGGATCGTAAAGGAGGTAGAACAATCTCTTCTTAAATCAAGCGTAGTGTCTTCCGGTACAGCAATCTTAGCAAATTCCTTTTAAAATGTTTGGTAGACTTAAAGGAAAAGATTTATAAATAAATAAATAAAACCATTCCCACTGTCAAAAATTACCCAGAGTTAGAAGCAGACAAGCCTGTACATTGATTTGAATAACCATCATTGTGAGTCACTGTCTTTTTAAATTGCTATTTTAATTCTATTTATACTTGAGGTAGTTAGAACTCTTACTCAGTGTGTCATGGGACTGATGAAAATAACATAGGGGAGGCTATGGCTGTTCTGGTTAAATATTATTCTACTGTATTTATGATGCCCAATTGCTTACAGAAATGTGAATAAGAAAAATCAGTATTTGGTTTTGGTATCTTTTATTAGTCTGTATATAAAAATACATAACTGTACAATACAGTAAAAATATTCAGTGACATGCTTTTAGAGATGAATTATCTAAGTCGAATTGATTTGATAATATCATATGAAATTATGTATTTCATGTTAGTTAACTGAACTAAATCTGAACTGAAACTTTCCCAATCTGCCAATGTTTGATCTAGCTTGATTCACTTAAGCACAGAAATTTTTACTATACTTGTAAGGGAAAAATAGTAGGGTTGATACTAGCAAAACAAACAAACTAAAAACCTATTAGTCACTAAAAATAAGCTTTAAAGCACTCAGCTTTCCTCTAGTGCTCTTAGAAGAGGCACTTAGAGGTAAGTTTTTTGGCTTATCAGAGGACTATCAAAGGGAAGGCGGCTGCTGCTTCTTTGAAACATTTTGAAGTTTTGCTTTTATCTTTGAGATAGTCTCACGTGGTAGCAGATGTGCTTGTTCAGATTCATAATAGGTGTCCTCCAAAAGAGTCTTCTGCAAAAAGAGTATTTCTAAGGAGAGGAGTACATAGAACAGTTCTTCTGTAATTATTAGTATCTGTCATTTGACAGTCACTAACTGAAATTCAATGAGCGTACTGAAACTGGTGTTGGAATATTGTAAGGAATAGAGTCTATCCAAATACTGACCTCTCACTTCTTAACACTGAATAAACTCAGCTGCAAACAGAAATACTTCATGGTTCCTATAAAGTTTCTGAACCACTGATCTAACAAATCTTGAAGCTTTTTCATCATTTTTGATATAAAATGATGTTCGTATTTCTTCTATACTTCCTGATTAGTTCATGAAGGAGGAATATTTTCTTCTCAGATTTGTAAAGAAAAAACTTGCAACAATAACGGTCCCTGCACTCTTTTCAAACTGAGAAAGAATCTGAAAAGACTTTTTTTTTTTTTAAAGTGTGGTTTGGCTTTAAATGAAGAATCAAATGTATCTTCTGCAATTACCAACAAAACCAAGCTTTCTCAACAGTTTCTTTATTCTTGGTTCTATTTGGCCTCTCTGGCCTGAATGAAAATGAAACTGTGATCTGTCCTAAAACTTTGAAAAAATTGTTAGACATTCTTTGGAAAGAGCGCGTGCATGTGTGTATATATATATTTTTTTTTTTTTACTACTGGTTGGATATCACAGATGTGTTGAAAACATTGACTTCTGAATCAGTATCGAGTTTCATAATGGTTTCAGCCAGCTTGAATTGAATTAGGGGTTTTGCACCTTTAATACTGAGCTTTTTTGGGTTGTGGCAGAGGTACCATTTACATTTAATACAAGGAGTGAAATTCAGTTATTTAATGGATATCCTTAAGTTTGAGCTACTTGCATGGACATAGCTAAGCTGTTACAACCCTACTAGTGGGAAGGCATTAGCGCTAGATCCTTGACATCTGTGCACCCAGGTTTTTAAACTTCTGTTTCTGAAGAAATGGACTTTTATTAAACTACGGTAAATAATCTATACCACATCAAGGTAATTTAAAAGAAGTGGTTGAGCAGTTGTGTGGGAACCAAACCAGTTCATCTAAACCAGAATTTCAAGTCACGATAAAAAACTTTTGGAATGAACTAGTTTGCTATGTAATGAGAAAGTTTCCCACTTACATACTTATGTATGCACACAGACACACACCCATGTGAAGTACACATATCTAAAAATATTATTACTAATAGTGAGAATATGTCCTGAAGCTACAATAAGCAAATAATGCCTCCCCTGCCAATATTAAATATTTATTTTACTGAATCAAAAAAGCTTTTAAGGCTTCTAGTCAATAGTAATCAAGTTCTACAATTAACACACAGTGAAGTAAAATAAAGTATGGGGAAAATTTTGTCCAAAAGCCCTAGCTTTTGGACATTATTCATGATTACCAAGGCTTCAGGCACCAAAGTAAATGAAAGCGTTCCTTATGCTAAGAACTGTATAAATATCCAGTGATACTTGTTTGGCTGACATTGGTCATTTATCCCTTTTCCATTCCATTTTCTCTGCTTTCTAGAAAGTGTCCTAATGCAAGTTAGAAGAGGCTGTGAATGCTCGTTATTGATATTTGTCATTGCCTAAATTAGGAAAAATACGTGATTTTGATGTGCATTTAAAGATAAGTTTTGTAATACTGCATCCTACGAAGCATAAAATTAACTGCCCTGAGATTCATATATGGGCTGGCCCAGCTAGTCGTTTGGGGTTTTTTTAATGCTGGTTGAATATATACTTTGTTTTAGTGGCATCTGAAGTTTTGGAAGCCCAGGATACCTGTATGATCACCCGTGTAAATCATGTCTCAGGGGTGATAGCTCTCCTTGTGCTAGCACTGTTGTTTTGAGCTGTGGCATCTGTGCAGGGCATATTCTGAACACTTAACAGGGCTCCTCTGTGCTGCTAGATTAATACAAAATGTTTCTAACTAAAAGGAATCTAGTGTGTCATGCCTATGCATCACTATTTTTCATTCCAACAGCTGGGGAAAGATGGACTGACTGGAAAGTAGTATTTTGGTGGGGGGAAAAAATGCGAAGCTATTAATTACTCCTCTTTCTCTACCATTCACCCAAAGTGTGCACAAGGTCTGTCCTTAAATGCATACTCCAACTAAAAAAGGCAAGAGCTTTCTTGAATCTGAATTCTTTTTCCAGTGTTGCTACTATAAATGACACTTAAAGTTGTACCTGTATTTTGTACTGTTCCGGTCTCTCTTGCTGGTTTGATGGTGCATAGTGCTCAGAGTTCTGCTGTGTCATTGTACGTTGGCGTTTGTGGTCCTTCTCACCACTAAAGCTTCCAAATGAGATTCAGAGCTTACTCTACATCAGGTATTAGTTTCTTCACCATCGTAATGCTATAAACAGCCTTGCTGTGTAGGTAATGGTCACCTTCTTTGTACTAAAGTCTAACCGTTCACCTGGACTTCGGCATGTATTGCCTTTGATCTTTAAAATGCATGGCAATTTTGATTTTCGGTCTCCAAATATGGATTATAGAAGATGCTGAAAATGATCAGATGTTGATCTGTTGCTTCTTGCATGTTTTCTTAGATGCTTCTATGAAGAACAAGTACAAAGTATACCCCACTCTTCATGTGGGATCCTTCAGGAGTTCCAGGGCTCTTCATTTGTTAGAGGAATGTAAACAATGGGTATTTCTGCCTAGTGTGTAAAGCATTAGGTCAGCTTTTAGTCAACATGACAGATACATCTTAATTGTCAGTGCTCTGGAAGAAATTCAGAGTTCATTCTGCAGACCCCCATGACAGTGAGGTTCCAATCGTCCAAACACTTTGTAGTTTACTAACTTTGTCTCAGACATATTCAAACTTGGAGAAACTTAAACCAGGGTTGTTATTTTCTTGTATGGAGCAACACTGCAATTCAAAAGTTAATAATCAGCCCAGTGAAATCACTAGCTGTGTTTTTTTGTTTGTTTTTTATTATTATTTACTTATTGCAAGAGCAACAACAATCAAGCAGCAGAGAGTGGCAGAGATGGGCATTTGTACACAAAAGTTCAAAAAGCAAGATAAAAAAATTGAAGTAATCCTATATTTTTATCCCAAACTTTATTCAGCTAGTGTTATTCAATTGTCTAACAAAAAAAGAATAGTACTTTAAAGCTGATTATTCCTCATTTATCTGGTTTTCATGAAGCATTTTGCATGCATCTTTAACAAGGACTGCTACAAAGCAAATCTGAAGCCTGGTGCTAGGTATCATGACAGAAAAAGAATGTTGTGCTGAGATTTGGGAGTAAAACACTACCCTGCTCTGTGAATTCTGCATGATATTCTTAGGAACTGATAAAGCATATGCTTGTGAAACGTGTCATCTGCTATGATCCACATAAATTTATGTGTGTACTGCTTTGCCATGAAGAATAACAAGCACGTGTTCAGAACACTGCAGGCCAAAGTAAAGCAGAAAAGTTTACATTAATGTCTTGTTTTGATAAATGCCCCTTTTAAAATCTGGCAATTTTTTAATTCCTTTTTCTCATTTAAAATACATAATGGAAGTTGGAGGCAAAACTTTTTTATTTTTATTTCAGAAACAAAAGCAATGTTAAAAAGTAATCTGTAGCTGTTCTTAGAGTTGTTACATATGATTTACCTTTAGTAGTATATTAGATGCGTATATATTTGAACACAAGTTAATATACTTAGTTATTGCACAGACACAGTAGTAAGTTCTGTTTGGTTTTTTTAAAGAGTTGCATTTGATTTTAATCCAAACTTTTAAACTCAATTTTCTGCCATTCTCCTATAGCGTATACATTGATCTATTTTCAAGTTTTCATTTTAGTCTTGTGCTGACCGATCTCTTACAAGAAGCTGCTGATTTCCCTAGTAGGAATTATGACCAGCTTTAAAACCAGAAATGTATGAAACTAAAACCTACTTTGTAAGACACAAATGTTGAAGGGAACCTTAACTTGAGCACAACAATCTAGCAGCTTCTAGTTCTCAGCTGCATAATATACCTCCTCTCAGCATCTGTTACATATTGACAAGTGTGAGTAGGTGGTAATCTTACTTTTTTTTTTCCTCCTCTCCAACCAAATGTCATGGGAAGTAATGTTGAGTGGGTAATGCCCTTCTGTTTTGCTGGGAACGAGCTCACAGGATATTCTTTTGAGACCCTCTCATCACTGATCCTAACTGACTTGTATAATTGAAAAGGGAGTGTTCGTTCTCTCCCGTAGGCGGAAATGGCTGTGTCTTAAAGGTGTCCAACAGGGATGTTACCTGTGGTCCAGTGAAAATCTCTAGCCACTGTTTCTCTGCTTCTGCCCCCTCGAAACAAAACAGAGGGAGATAATGTTTCAAATGGTGAGATTACAGGGATGTGGCAGTTGCATGTTGTTTCTTTAAAAAGTGGAGTTTTTAATGGTTTTTATCCTTGTTTTTAATTCTTTTTTGAAAATCCCCATGTAGTCTTTAAAGCTTGTAAGTGATCTTTTTCTAAAGGTGAAGAATGTCTTGTACAGTCTCTATACGGTATGCTCTATTCATTAGCTTAGCATAATTGAGACCTTAAAAAGTTCAGTAAGATTTAGCTGGAATTCCCATCAAGAAGTGCCTGAGACTGGGTCTGATAACCCCCAGCTTGAACCTTGTACATTTGAAATCTAATTTTAGAGCATTTTGTTCAAGAGCCATTTTAAGGAGACAATACGCTTTTCTTGACAATTCAAACAAAAGTTTCTAAAGCAAGCAGCTGAGTGAGAGCTTTTCTGAGGCATTTAGGATCTAATTAACTGAAGTGGCCCATATCAGCTTAGTAGGTATCACCTATGTCTGCTTTTCCACACTTAAGTATCAGGTGGAACCTTTGTCAGTTTACATAATATTTTGCAACAAACTTCTAAAGCTTCATTTGGGGGGGGGTGGGAACCTCATTCCTTTCTGCTGCAAGAAGACTCGAGCTAGAGCACCTTAGACACAAGAAAATGGTGGGGGTTTTGCTCTATGCTTTTAGTTTCTTTGGGTGTTTTTTTGACATGCTTGACTATAAATTAATTATTTTTGAGTAATAGCTCTGATTTGAGGAGTCAGCATCTTAGTATTTAATTTCTGAAACTGAAAAACTTCCTAGTAAGTTAAAGATACTAGGAAATCTGGCAAAACTTGATTCTGTCTTAGCAGTTTCTGTTGTAGGAGATTGGAAGACATCTTAAGATGTACTTTACAAAATAATTAGCTGGTGCTGTGAAATAGTTTGTATGTGCATCTCTGTTTACAAAGCAAAACCAATTGCATCTATCCTACCCAAGGAAATAAGCAGTACAGTCTTGGAAATCAAAGCAGAAGTGCATCACTCCTAGTTTACCCATGGGGAATGGAAGGAGTATGCTTTAAAGCTGAGAACTGTGCCAAGAAATTTTTGGTTACTTAATGCTCTGGTTAGTCTAAGAAAGCTGAATTGGCCTAATCTCAGCACTCAAATCATAAAAATGTATTGCTGTGCTCCCGAGAACTGCAATGACAGTTTATAATGCCTAAAAGATGGGTACGCGTTCATTGTGCCCCTTGGGAACTTAGAGGATTGCCGTGTCTCCGAAGAAGCTGGAGGAAGACACAGCACTTATCTTCCCACTTCAGATAAGGACATCTTTCATTTTCTCACTGGTGAAAACTTGAGCGGAAGGTACATGTTTACGTTGAAAGGACAGGATGCAGGCAGCAGGCTGGAGGTTAATGGGTCTTAACAAACCTCCTCCCCTCACTCCACTCTCAGAAGTTGACTGGGATAGAATTAAAAAGTAGCGTCTGCTGACATTTCTCCTCTGTGTTCATTTAGGAAAGTAATGTGCTATTGAATACTCTGCCTAAGCAGAAATTAGTGGTTCTGTGGTAAAGAGCTGGCCATTTGTTTAGATAAAAATGTTGCACAGTGGCCCTCTAAGTGAAGTTTAAATTGTCTTTTTCATGAACCACCTTGGCAACTCCTTCATCTTAGGAACTGATCTTTACACCAGATATTGCAAAAAGCAAATCTCTGTAAAGGGAGGTAGGGCTATTCCCTGAAAAAGGGGTTGGCTGACAGCTGATATGGCTTAAAGCTTCACCTCTACAGGAGTTAACTGCATTTAGTCACCTTCTGATTATATTCTATATTTTGCTAGGACTTCTCGTTTCCTTGTTTTTCTTTAATGCACAACGTTTTCAGGGTTCCATGTTGTCTATGTGAACTAGCAGTATGTTTATAAATTCGCATTATAAAGAGTTACTGGAGAGACAGTCCAAGACAAACCACTGTTCCCGGGGAGGATTTTTGACTTCTGAGTTTGTGTTTGCATTCCTCCAGGTGATGATAATGGGAAGAAGGCCAACAACCCCAACCACTGTAACTGCATCATAGACCAAATCTTCACAGGCGGACTGCAGTCTGATGTTACCTGTCAAGTCTGCCAGTAAGTAATTTTCTTCTGATTCTGCACTCTGATTTGAAGCTGTACACCCTCCAGTGCAACAGTGTACTGAAACTTTTCTTTCTTGAATATTGATAAAACACCAGCAAAATTCCAGCAAGACAAGAACTGTTTAAATACAGCATCAGCTAAATGCAATCAATTACTAGTTAACTGTCATATATTAAGACATACCAAAAAAGCTACCTGGAAAGTACCACAGGCTTATGGACATAAACGTTCTGCTAGTGTGTAAAAGGTTGTTCTTTTCCAAGTTCATGAGGAAAAGACTTCCAAGATCTCTTTGGTTTTGAAAGTATGTAATTGCCACTACATTTGAAGAAAATTCTGATATGCAACCGTATTTTCCTTCAGTTGGGAACCTCTCCATCAGGAGAGGTTTCAAAGAGGCTGATACTAATGTAATCTCAGGTACCAGCAAGTGAATGTTTTACAAGAGTAAGGAAAAATGTATTTGTTGTTCTACTCTGTGTGCTGAAGCAAGTTGACTTCTTTTTCAAGATGTTTGGTGTTGCCATAGTGCAGAAGTCAGAGTTCTTGTTTTTTGTTCCATCTTGCATTCTTTATAATTACGCACGCTGTCCTGCAGATGGACTGTTTTGCTGTGCTTGTTTGAATCTGCTTTTATTCTCAGTTTCCTGGAGAGATTTGCAGAAGATTTACTGTAAGGAAAACGTATGAAACTTTGTTCTTTGCCTTGTAGAGCCACAGAATCCTCATATAAATAATAATAATAAAAATTAATAATAATAAGCTTGATGTCTTATGACACAATATTAGCACTGATGAAACTTTAACAAAAGAAGTTGCACAAATGAAGCTGGAGAAAAGGCAGAATATTGTAGGCTTAATGAGATCGCAGGGTGAAAGACACTAGTTTTAGAGGAAGAGAGAACTCAAAAAATAAGCATAACGAGTACAAACAGAAAATGCTTCCAAACAAGGAGCTTAGACCCCTGAAGTTTTGGAGTTCTCTTAAAAATGTGAATGCTGGAAGAAAAGATTGGTGTCAATACAAGTTAAAATTTTGAGAAGATTTTTCCACAGTCTAGTGGTTGGCTTGTCTTCAGCTGTCTTGTAGAAAAATCTGATCGAGAACATGCGCTACTTCTTGATGCAGTTATTTTCTGGCCTCTGAAATTCCAAATGCTGTAGGAGATGCAATATGAACTGCAAAGCTTAATTCGGTGCACTACTGTATAGCAAAAGTATTTGGCGCTCTCTTTATCGAAGTAGCGCTCTCTTTATCGAAGTAGCCTTAAGCACCATCTTCCATGTCTTGACCAGAGAACCATGCTTCTAAACTAGTTGGATTGTATGTAGCTATCATCATAGATGTTAGCTGGTTTATACTGGTCAGTAGTATGACCAGTACCTCTATCTCTGAGTAACTCTGCTTGTTCACTTTGACTCACAGGGCTCCAGTGAGTGGGAGAATGTATTAAATGCATATGTTTTGCATTTAGTACATCACACACATTTTCTAAAACATATGGCTTTTAAATATTCAGAAAAACAATCAGTTGTGGGAAAACACTCTGGAGCAACTATATTTTCTGTCATCTTTGAGTGCCCTCTAGGGGTGATGTAGATCCCATAGTGCGTAAAAGTAAGTATCTGGTGTGCATCCTAAAGTGAGAGAGACTGTTGATTTTACTTCCTTTAAACATGTATTAAACTGCTTTCTTTTTCATAGTGGCGTTTCCACAACGATAGACCCATTTTGGGACATCAGTTTGGATTTGCCAGGCTCCTCCACGCCGTTCTGGCCACTGAGTCCGGGGAGTGATGGCAGTGTCGTAAATGGGGAAAGCCATGTATCAGGCACCACCACTCTCACAGACTGCTTGCGAAGGTATGAAATGAGACAAATACAGTTTTGGCGGGGTAAAAAGAATTTGGCTTCGTTCTGTTCTCCAGGTGGCGCTGAACAATGGGAGTAAGTGATGCTTTGTCATGGCATTATGCCCAAACAGCATTTTTGTACATATTTTAGGTTTTTGCATAAGAGAAAGTGAGAAGGCAAAGAAGGCTCAGAGCAACAGTAGGCCTAACAATAAGCAATCAAAACCAGTTGCCATACGATACAAAAAGAAAATAAATTTTACATTGGCTGCCGCCAGGCAATGTGGTTTTACATGATCGAAACCACCAGTGTCTGTCTCCATGTTCTTGGTTGTGTCAGCTAAGCGAGCACATAAAAAGAGCTCACAATGCTTTTAATATTTGTCTAAATTATAACACCAAGTATGAATCTGATGTTGCTCTAAGCAGAGCTGAGGGTCAGCTACTGCCAGCTTAGTTGCGGGGATGGCATTAAGAATTAAAGGAATGGAGCTTTCAAAAAGAAAAGATCATTCCAAGCAGCAAACTTAGGCATCTTGGAAACAGGTAACTGGAGAGAATGTCATGGCTTTATATACAGTTAACTTGGATCTTTTAGCAGATCTGAAAGTCATTCTCTTGTGGCACATGCAAATATTTGTCGAAGATACTTGTCTGAGGAAGAGGTTGCCTGTGGCCTGGGGCAAAGCTCATCCTCCTGAAATAAAAAATCATAGCCTCTGACATCGGATTTCCAACCTTCTTGATACTTTTAAGATTAATAATTTTAAGAAAACAAGGGAACTGGTACAAATGAGAAATTGCTGATGGAGGAATGCATCAAGAGGCAAAACCGGTCAAATTTTGGTGATTTTCTTCAACACGGGGATTAGTAGAATTAGAGAGAGATGATGATAGGGAAGGAAAAAAATCCAGGTTCAAAGAACCCTCAAAGAGTATGAATTTTGGAAAGAAGTTGAACTCTAATGGATAAAGAGGATGGGTCTAGGTTTTTACCCAAAAATTAGCAAGCAGGTTGAATATTCGATTCAAACAAGGAAGGTGTGTAACTTCGTGTCAACCAGTGTGGCCATGCAACTTGAAGTTGGCTTGAAGGAGGAAGGATTGAGCAGGAATATGACAAAAAACAGAAAGATGTAGGCACTCCTAACAACAATAACAAATTTATAAGCCCTTTTACAGACTTGAGAGAAGGAAGAAAAAAAAAAAAATCAAAACCCAAAGCTAGAGAATGGTGGTACATAGGCTAGGTAAAGGAGATCTTGTTAATCAAACAAGAGGGGAGACCAGGAGGCTGTGATGATCGTTTAATGCTGGAGGCTGCATTGGCCATAAACAGAATGGGGCAAGGTAGGGTTAGTGACGAGCTGATACCATGTTGCCCTCACGTGCTTAGTGTGTGCATTAATGTAAAATGTTCAATTACATTTCAAAATATTTCATCTCAAAAATCCTAGTTGTAAAGCAGCCTCTGGGGAGATGATTTATTTGCCCCGTGGAAGTCTAAACTTGGAGGAAAAGACTTAGCAGTCCATTCTCCTAGCCTTTTCTGTGCTGACAGTTTCTGAAAAAGTGAGAGAGATTTTCCTCTCTAGAGAGATCTGTGAGAACATAGAGGTGGTATATTTTCTCTAAGCAGTTCCCTATTCTGTAATGATCTCTTCCTTTAGTTCCCTTGAGCAGTCCTGTCCGAAAATTTTGAAAGAGATTTTTCTAGTTGTCAGCACTTGGGCTTTCTTGGAAGGTATCTGTGATTTAAAAAGAACTTTGTGTTTACAGCCCTTTCCATCTCGGAGCTTTGATCCTAGCCCTGGAGGGCTACAAGCTAGAAGAGTGTCCTGCAGACTAGCATGCAGCTGAGCACAGAAGTCATATCATCTTGCTTCAGAACTTCCATACCAATGTTTTTGGTTTTGAAAACAAAAGATCTTTACTTTCTGTATGAAAATTAGCTGTCCTGTTGTAGGAGACGAACTAACATTTAGCTCCTTTCTCAGACACTGATGCATTTCAGTGCAATGCTCCCAAGTAGAGCAATGATAAATGTCGGATTTGGATATCTGAACCATAGCACTTTACATTATTATAGATGTTGTTTTTTTCCAAAATGACACTTAAAAGCCATGAACTCTGTCTCTTGTGGTGCCAGTGACCCACAAATAGAAGTAAAAAGTGTTTTCAGCATGTGTGGAAAGTCATCTGATCATTTTGTGCATCCCTTTGCTTTTTAATATTTTTTCAGGTTTACAAGGCCAGAACATCTAGGAAGCAGTGCCAAAATCAAATGTAGTGGTTGCCATAGCTACCAGGAATCTACCAAACAACTCACTATGAAGAAGTTACCCATTGTGGCCTGTTTTCATCTCAAAGTAAGTTCACAGGGGGCAGATAGAGCAGAGGACGTGTATTCCTCTCTGAGAGGATGGACTAAATTCCTGGACAAATCTTCTGGCTTTCACTGACTGATCTTTTATGATATAAATTAATATAAAGAACAGCTTGCATGCCCAGCTAGATTTTCTATTAAGATAGTATTACATTATAATGTAGCTTTGCAGTATGTCCGTGGGAACCTAACTAATCAGAATCTAGAAACAAAATGGAAGGCTAGTACAATACCTGAACCAGCATAGAAACCAATCTCCAATAACACTCATGCATCCTGCATGGTAAAATTTTTACCCTACACTTCCACTGGAAGAATGCCACAGAGAAACTCCCATGTTGAAGGAAAAGCATGAAAAAGTTATCGGTTGCAATGGAGAAGGCTGCTTGTATCTTCCCAACTGTGACGTAGTTTTCAACATTTCCAATCCAGATTATGTCAGATGTAATGATGGGAAATAGTGTTACAGTTGGTGCCCTCAGGTAGTTTAGTCCTGTACATTTTATGTCTTAAATATAAAGAGTATGACTGTGGTGCAAAGTAGGCAGCTATTGCAGAAGATGAAGGTCATTCTGTGTCAAGAGGCAAAGGGCCCTTGACAAGGGATGCCACAGGCCTTTGTAGAGGCAGCCACCATAATAATTTAACTGCATCTTTGATCTGCTCGAGCTTTTCAGATGCAGACCTCTAAGGTCTTGAGTGTCTCCTGGGACAGAATGACAAAGTCCTCTCGTTGCTATGCAGGAACTGATGATCACTGGCCTCAGCTCTTACGATGACCAGTGTTTCAAGAAACTGCTTATCTGATGATGATACTAATGTCAGATAAGCTACATGAAGAAAAGCAGCATTGTACCTACCACCATGGTGACTGGAAACAGACTTTAAAACAGCAGCCTATATGCTGTGTACAAATGAAGGCTTGTATCGCTTCTCTTTCCAATTGGGGAACGGTGAATTGAAAGAACACACGCTCCGGCCTTTTGCTCCAGAGACTTCATTCAGTTGTTCAATTCTTACATGGCTTCTAGGCTTTGAACTTTAGTAAAACACCTGCGTAACTTTAATAGTGTTGGAAGTAGACCTTTATCTTGTAGCTGTCATGGCAAAGTGCGTGCTGAGCTTTGCTGTAGCATGCAGGCAGTTTTTGGGGTTTATTTTCCAGTAGCTCTCTAAGCTAGGTCAGTACGTTCATACTGGAAAATCTAATAAGCTGTGTAACGATAGTGTCATGGTCTCACTGAGCAAGTCACGGACTGTATTCAAGAAATGATTGTAGTTTGGAATTGTTAAATTACATAGCAACTCCATATCCAGCGTAGCAGCAATTTAAAATTTATTTTCAAAATCTGGCTTGTACAGAAGCTTGTTAATGAAATGCAGAGGTCTTGACACGCAAACAGAATGCCATAGGAAGGTCTGTATTCATGAGAAAAGATTCATTCTGCTTTCTACTGGAAAAAGGTGTTACAGGTGGAAAGAATTGCCTCTCCTGTAATTTACGGGACTTTTCAGACTGTTTGGGACAATCATGCCTTCAGATGTTCACCCTCATATACCAGCAGTTCTTCAGTTGCATCTTGAGTATTAATCAAGATGATATGCAATGTGATATGCCAAAGATATAGCCTGACTGGAATAGACAGTAGCACAGTTCCTTTGTTCTTCTTTGGCTGTTTGTGGTCATCCTGAAGAGCATTCTTGCATGACTGACTTGAGGTTTCAGGAGTGCTTGGCTGGCTGCTTGGCTTTTGGGGGGAGTTTTGGGGGTGTTGGGCTCTTGTTTTTGTTTTATTTTTATTTTATTATTGCAGAGTAGTTGGCAAGATATGCCTAGGTGATTCTGCTCTTTGGGCAAGGCAATGTGAAAGTGCTCAACACCTTTCTTACGCTTGGTTCAGTATTTCTGTTATCCAGAAGGAGTGAAGATTTTTTTGAAAATAAATTACTTTTCCTAAGTGATTGTGTTGTCCTGTCCATGCAAATTTCATTTCATGTGTTAAAGCAAAAAAGAAACACAAAAGATAACAGAAGCCTCAGCGTTTCACGTCTGGATCTGTTGCTAGGGAATTGTTATGGTACCACAATTGGAAAACAATTAACCTGAAGTGTAAATAGAGCAGATTTTCTGAGAAATAGGGAGAGAAGCTGCCTTTAAATAGAAACTCATTCATCTCTTTCTGTTATTTGTTCCTGTTTCCATTTAATCTTCAGTTGAGAAGATGAGGAGAGAATAGTGGGTATTGGAGGCTTCTTTTAGCGGAGGGACAAGGCTTTTTTATTATCATATTCCATTTTTGCCTTAATTTGAATTGTTATTCCTGTGTAGGCTTGGCTCCTGTCGCTTGAGATGACTGGATGGGTGGATTAAGTATGTGAATCTGATGGCAAGCTCTCATTGTCACCAGTTTTGTGTGCTAGTGTAGGCAGCAGCCATGTATTTGAATAGTGTGTAGTGCAAATGAACACTGGTTTGGGAAAGGCTGTGTGTGCTGTCTCTGTTTAATATATTTTTTTCTTAATATCAGTTGGGAATAAGTTTGTGTGTATAGATACTAAGGTAAACAATCTAATGAATACTGTATTTTTCCTCCACAAATTGCGGTTTATTTTCCTGGTAGAAATGTTTTAGCATTTACATGGGGGATCCCAGTCCTGCTAGTCGGTGGAAAAAATCTGGGGGTGTCCCTGGCTACTGACTGCTAATACGCTTTCATGTCATTGTTCCTAAGCTTAGGACTTTTTTATAAAAGACAGAAAATTTAGCCTTTCTCTAAAGAAAAAAAAAATCTTCCACTTTGTCTCCAGCGTTTTGAACACTCAGCCAAACTGAGGCGGAAGATCACTACGTATGTCTCATTTCCGCTGGAGCTGGACATGACACCGTTCATGGCTTCCAGGTGTGTACCAAGTTCAAAATCCCCCAAAGACCTGGACAGAACTGTTTACCAGTTCATACATGTGCATCATGAAACATGGAACATCCTTGAATCAAGGTTATAGAACAGTATGTATAATGATGCTTCTGCTGTAAGCTTCTCCTTGAAATGTGCATCTTTTCTAAACCAATTTTTAGATAAACTATTGAGTTTTGTGTGCCAGAAAAGGTTTTATATTTAAACGTTAATTCTTTTTATTAATGTGTGTTATGTTTCTGGTTGCATGTTAAATTTATAGACTCAGATCCATCGTGCCTTCAGATCTCTGCTTTGGTCCCATCATCTGAGTGCCCACCCGCCAGTCATCTTGTGTAATTAGGCAGACTAGCCATAACCTAATGCCTAACCTAGTATTTCTGAAGTTATAAAAATTCTTCCTCTTTATTCCTGCACACATGCAAATCTAGGGTTTTTTGTTTTGTACCTTCAACTTCTGTTTAGAGAATGCTGCAAGAAGAAAAAACAGTCCAGATTAAAATAGGTATTTCGAATTGGTATTTAAACAGAAACAGTAAGACTTCTCCCACCTCCGAGGTTTGTGAAAGACATGACACCTTTATGAAAGGAATTTAATCATCTCAGTTAACGAGTATTTGTCAGGTATTCCATTCAAATATACAAGAGGATATTCAGATTTAATTTATATCTGAAGCAATGCAGAAAGCCCCAAAACATGGCATCTCTTAACACGGGGGCTCTATTTGATGCTGAAATTTTACTAGTAATTTCAAGCTTTGCCCCCTCCCGCTGCCCAGCCCCTGGAGAAAAGTAGATGCTTCTGCCAGGAGAGAAAAGAGAGCCCTGCAGCTCTGTTGAATAGTGTTACATTAAGAATATATGGTTTATTCCAGTATATTCTGGAGATTTTGAGACTTCCCTGTTGCTCTGTGGTGAATTCTCCCTGGATAGAACAGGCTCTGCTGATGAAAGGTATCAAGCATAATGGAATATAGATGGGATAATCAGCAGGCATAACTCAGTAATCTGAATTTCATCGGCTGTGAAATCAACAGCATAATCCTATTGCTGCTGTCAAAACACAAAATGAATTTACAAGTCAGAGCCGGGATGATTGACCCATCACAGGATAAAGGATTGATGTAATTAGATATTTTTCCAGGTTTAAAATACAAATCTTTTCCTAACCTGTTTTCTGGATAGGACACTTGACGTAAACAGATCTGCATTTGCAGCACTGAAGCCTTGACCGGGAGGAGAAATGGTGTTTCTTATGTAGCATTGCTGTGAGAACAAATAAAGCATCGTTAGCATCCTAATCAGCAGCCCTTCTCTGCTGCTAAGCAGCATTGTGCTTTTGAATAAGGACCTGGATTTGGCAAACAGGCTGTGTCATGTAAAACCTATTTCCTTGGTTTGGGAAGCCACTGCTTTAAGTGACTGGATTTTTGTGTGTGTGTTGCAGTAAAGAGAGCAGAATGAACGGGCAATACCAGCAGCCGACGGATAGTCTAAACAATGATAATAAGTAAGTGGTACATTCCATGACTCCTATTGTGAAAGGTAGTTGGCTTCTAGAAGGAGATATACAGTCTGATGTATATCCTGCAGTGCGAAGTGCATTACCATATTTGACAGCACAGTAAGTCTGAACTGTTGCAGAATAAAGCTTCATTCACTACAATTGCCTACCCTTTCGTGGCTTTGTGGCAGCTGACTTTCAGATCTGAAGGTGATAACCCCAGCAGTCGGTCTATGAGCAAAATTTAAAGCTATGCTTACAGTATTAAAAGGGATGGGTGTTTCCTTTAAATAATCCTATTTCTATTGCAATAGCAAAGGGAGTTCCAGAGGACCAAAAGAAAGTTTTTGGGACACTCAAAGTCACCAGTAGATGACCCCAGTAATTCTGGGGTTTCTTGGTTAGGTATTGATTCCAGTCAGAATAAATGACGGGCTGATGCGGGACTTGCTCAAGACTGTAAAGGGAGTGTAATTGAAAGCAATATCCATAGCTGTATGGGAGTAGAGATGGTCACAGATACCTTCTCTTTTTTTTTTTTTTTTTTTTAGGCTACAAGTTTGTTTGCTACAGTCATGTGCTGATGTTGTGTATTTCAATTCTTCAAGGCACTTCATTTGGCACTAAAAGTTTTGTTAAGAAACTGGAATCACACAATAGAAAGATTTAAAAACTAGCTAACTAGGTCTTGGTGCAGTTGTCATACAAGCAGATACCCGGCAGGTGTTATGTGTGGTCCTAGAGCGATTGATTCATTAGACGTATGGGGTTTAATAGTGTTAGCAAAGATCTGAAAGAAAACACAGCTGATCACTTTTGAGGTTTGCACGTGACTTAAGTTGGAGAAGTTGTTAACAATGAAGAGGGTTAGGTAATGAGAGCAGAGACATCTGGGCTGCTTAGTAAGCTGCATGCCAGTAAACAGCTGGGGCCATCTTAGAATCCTCCATCTAGGACTAAAGAATGGTGTCCATCCTAGCTGGATTAAAGGACTCCGCTAGGAAGAGGGTGACTTTATAAACCAGTGGCTCTGTGGACAGTCAACTGAATAGGTGCCTTGTTGCGGCACCACTGTGTCAAAAGAGCTCTGTGAATTTTGAACATAAGTAGAACAATATCAAGTGAGATTAGAGAGGTGGTTTTACCGTTGTGCAGCTGTGTTTGTATCCCAGTTTGAGGATAGCATTTTAAGAAAGAGTTAAAGAGAGTGGAGAACATTTGAAAAAGAGCCGCGAGTATATTTAAGACTGGAAACAAAATCTTACCTTGGAACAAAAGAGCCAAGGACTTCAGTCTTGTCCTTTTTAAGAAAAGAAGAGGAAAAAACGTTAAGAGCAACTTGATCAGTCTGTCAGTATCCTTCTTTGGAACAGAGATGTGTCTGCTAGTTTTCAGGCTAGCAGGCAAAATGCACAGCAGCATCTGAAAGCTGGAAGTCGAGGCTGAATATGTTCAGTATTTCAAAACAGGTACAGAGTTTCCAGATTAAGGACAATCAGTACAGCAGTTTATCACTAGAAATATTTAAGATTAGCTATATTTAAGATTACGTCCTTCCCCATCCCTTAAATGCATTTTTCTGCTTCACTAGAGTAACTAATTCAGGGAAATAGAAGGTCAGACTAGATAATCAGTGGTCCTCTTCAGGAATGCATCAATATTGACCTATTTTAGAAGAAAAATATTTGGAAGCCAGTATTGGTAAAGCTGACAGCTGTCATCAGACTGGAGCGTTGCAGTAATAGCAAGACAGAAAAAAAAATGTGGTTCTTTTCCCTGGGCAAGGATGCCCTCTTCCCAGTTAATGTTAAGAGCTGGAGTTTTATTGATGGATCAGATCCTTTACTATTTCTATATGCGTTTATGAACACAAGCTTCTGCCTGTCTATAATGTCAGCTGTTTTTACCCTTTTGATCCACTTATTCATTAACTTTTCTGTACCAGGTATTCCTTGTTTGCAGTAGTTAATCACCAGGGAACCTTGGAGAGTGGGCACTATACCAGCTTCATCCGGCAGCACAAGGACCAGTGGTTCAAGTGTGATGATGCCATTATCACCAAGGCTAGCATTAAGGATGTGCTAGACAGTGAAGGGTAAGTTGTGAACTGGAAAGGAGAAAGGAAGGGGAATTTTGACCTTTGTTGGGTTTTCCTTACTTTCAGTTAAAAGACCCTTTCATCATAGGGAAGACTTAATTTCTCTCTTTGAATATCTAATGTCTCTCTCTGTGTATGTGTCAGTGCTTCAGAATGTTGCTTTATAATCCTGGATTTGTTGAAGGAAGGAGGAGGGAAGGATGAGGGACATCAGCTGACTCTGCAGTGTCTGTAACCAGCGCTTACGTCTAAACTCTTGCTTGCTAACGGAAAGGACTCTGAAAACCAAAGGGATATGATTGTCCAGTGTAGGAGCAGTATTTACTTCCATGACACAATCCAGTCTTTGTCTGCAGAACCTTTGGATTACTATGAGTGTAAAAGATTTGAAGAAAAGCCATTAAGAAAATACTGTGAACCAGAGTGGCAAGGCTATATGGGAGGCAGGTATAGCATGTGAGCTGTTTCTTAGCTCATGGCTTTAAATTGATTTCAGACTGACATTACGGTTTCAGATATTTGCACTAGACAAGTATTGGGAGTGCAGAGCAGTAGTTTGCAAGGGAAGCATCTTGGTGTTCCTCGTTTGAGGGAAGCATTGGGGACTGGTACATGTTTCAAGAATAAGGTAACTTAAAATCTGAAGTCTTCATTTTGCATTTTCAACTATGGACTTGGTACTGGAAAGATAAGCCTTTATTGTTCTTGTTTTAATTATTCCTGACATTTCCATGGATTGCTGCAGGCACAGATGCTCAGTTCATAATTTTTTTAACAGATTTTCCCATTTTTTCACTTTTTGAACTTCAACCAGGAAGTAAAATAAATCTATCCTGTAATATCTGAATTTTAGTGTTAAATGATTTGACAAAGTAACTTGTGCTTTGAGGTGAGCAGAAAAATGAGTTTGTTTTTCTTCGATAACAAGTGGCTAGCTCTGGTCCTCAGGTGGGGTATGTCTGTGGAAGAAACTGCCACAGGCAAGGAGGAGAGGATACGGAACGCAACTGCTGCCCATGCGTCTCATTAAAGGCTGGTTTGAGCTCTGATCCATTTTCCCTGGTTCAGATAAAGGCTGACACTAAATAGATCTGCATTGTACAAGGGAAGCTCCATAGGGCGTGAGGTGGAATGATAATAATTGGAAAGTCTCAAAAGTGCTTTGAAGCATTTTAAGAGTCATGCAGTGACCCTGTCAGTGTGTGGTGTGTAAAGAGTATGTAGAAATGAGTCCACTTCCCTCTGACATGTAACTGCTTGAGGGCTGGGCTCTGTTATATAGCAGTACGCATAAAGTAATTAAGGACAGGAAGAATTTCATCCTATTAAAACACCAGATTTGAGTACAGATTGAGACATTAGATTATTGGAGTTGGATTTGATTGGGACACATGAGGTTTTACCCACATGCCCGGTTCTTCGTTTTGCTTCTGTAACAGTAAATGGCAGACAGTTTGCAATAATCCTAAGTGTCTGATGCTTCGGTAGTATGACTCTAAAGCAACAGTTGCATCTTAAAGGACCCTCTGTTGTATTTTGTGTCATGATAGTGTTAAATGGATGCTGCCTGTCTGGGCACCAACACGGTCCAATCTTCCGGAGCTTTCAGGTTCTAAGTAGATTGTACAACAAGAAGGTTTGGCTGTTTGATGTACAACTGTTCAGTTTCCCGAGTTGCTGGTAAAATTATTTCAGCTGGCTTCCCTCCTCCTCATCCGTGGTTACTGTAGGGAACTGGCGTGTCCCTGGAATCGCTTAAAATTGAAAAGAAAAACAAAATTAATAGTCCTCATTTTTTATGATCGCATCAATGGAAATACTAATCTGCTCCAACGCTTAGCAGAAAGCTGAAATTGTACCTCTGCTTTCTTGCAGATATTTGCTGTTCTATCACAAACAGTTCCTGGAGTATGAATAGCCTTATCCAGCAGCTTGTCAGATATAAACAAGGAAGAAAATAAGCAAGCCTTCTGAATCGACACACAAACCTACCTGAAATGAAAAGACCCATTAAAAAACAACTAGCACTGAGCTGTAACAGGACCTACTTGACACTGACTCAAAGCCTGGCGGAGTAAGAAATGAACAATGTCCAACGTGTATGCAGTCCCGCAAGGACAGAAAGGGGGAAAAAAAAAAAGAGGCTACAGTCAGTCACTTAACAGAGGAAATATAAAATGAAAGGAATGCTCTGGGTGGGGGAAATGGGAGCAGAGGAGTCCGGGCACTGGTACATCTCCTATGTTCCTCCAAAATGTGTGTGGGAAGGCAAGGGGTTATACCCTCATCTCCATAAAGCATCTTCTCCATTTGGTGCTTCAGCTCCAACGACCAATCATATAACAGTTAAAATTAAAAATCCAAGCCCATTTTTTATGCATATGGGTCTGAAAGCAGTAGAGTGGAGGAGGAGGGGATGACACAACTAAAGGACTTTGCAAGTATCTTTTTATTTGTGAATTTTAGTTATTAAATAAATACAGTATGAAACTATTAGGCTCTTTTTTTTCAACAACCATAAAAGAAATCCTGGATTGTGGAACTGAAGCTACAGTACTAAGACAGGTTTTCAAGCATGCCTGCTTGCACAGGTAATGTTTAATGCCATCGGACTGCTCATCAAAAGCATCAGCACAGATTCTTTTCTGTTTGAGCCCTTTTTTGTTTTGTTTTCTATAAATAGCTATTTTCTTAATTTTTTTCCTTTTATTCCCTTTTTTTCACGAGAATGAAATTCATAAATGCAACCATCAGTAAAAACGAATGAATTGGCGTGTTTATACTGTAAGAGTGGTCTTGGTTCTTTTTTTAAATCTTGTGAATAAGTTTGAATTTCTCAAAATTGTTTGTTTTGTTGTTGCTGGTTTTGGTTTGGTTTTTTCCCCCCCCTGCTGCCTTCCAAAGGCGCATATATATGACACTTGAAAGAGCCTCAGCATTGAAAAATGTGCCATCTGTTAGAAACGGTTGCTGCTGGGGGCAGCATCGAGCGATAGATCCACCGCTATTGAGCACTTCTGCAGTGCACTCCGTTTTTAAGTAAACAACACATTTTCCTGGTATGTGCTAGGCTGGTATTGGTTCCTTGTATCCTCCCACATGTATTAACTCCTCACGTACTCCTCTCCTCCTTGCAGAATCACAGCCTCCGTATCGGCGTCCTTAGCTTGCAGCGCTCGGTGCACCAGCCTATTCTCGCTTTTGTCACAAATGCGGTTTTGCTCCTTTTCTCCCCCTCCGCCGCTGTCTTTTAAAAGCAGCTCGTTGGCTTGTCGAGACACCAGCAGTAACCGCTGGTGTGCTGGATCTTCCTCTCAGGAGGCTGGGCTGTGCCTTGGATTGCAGCCCGTGAGAGAAACCGTTCAGAGCGTAGAGCTTAAACAAGCAAAAATAGCTTTGTTCTCCCTTCCTTATGGAACCTATAGGGAGCTATGTGTAAGAGTTAGGCACTGTATAAATTGGTGTAAGAGCCACACCAAAAAGGCCACTAAGCTCTGCCTATGTATCCAGCCAGCCACACTTTTAACCAGTGTCGTTAAAAACATGGATGGCTCTAACCTTTTAGATACTGTGCTCTAGAAATGAGTTACAGGTGCCTAACCTACCTGAGACCAGAGGTGGAAAGTGATCTGATTAACAGAAGAAATAGGAGGAAAACAAGGGAAGTGGGTTTGTTTGTTTTTTAAATGAGCATCTTGCAAGAGCAGCTGAACAAAAGGATGGTGGAATTGCGTTCGATTTGTACACAAACTGGAAGAGTTCAAGGCGGTTTGGTACATCAAGAGATTTCTGCGACAGCTTGCAACAGAGAAGGCAGAAGGGGCAGTTAATTGAAGCACCCTGAATACCAAATCGGACACAGAAAACGTACCGTACAGCATGGGAGTTACCTAGGCAGCCTGATTGCTGCAGAAGTGATAGCGTACTCTGGTTTTGTAACCTGTCTTTCCCTATCGTCATGCTTGAAATAATTTTCAATTGTAATTGGGTGCCGCAAGATTTAACCTGAGCGTTCCTGTCGCAAATGAAAAATGGCTGGAGAAATGCAGATGAATGGCGCATCCGCAGGAAAGGGGGCCCCTCCCTCCCCGAACTGGGCACGGTATCGTGCAGATGCTCGGCGACGCTTTCTGCTACCTTTTAATAATGCAGCAAGCTTGCGGAGGAAGACGAGAATCAGCCTTTCGTTATTCCCAGGGCTGCTGCAGTTGGCGTCCCCACCTTGTCCTGTTGCTGGAGGAGGAGTGCCACCGCGCGGCGGCTGGGTTTCGCGGTGCGGGGATGCCTTCGCTTTGTGATGCCGAGGTCTGAGCCTTTGGCTGCTTTTTTTGATGCTGGAGCCTGAACAAATGAATTCTGTTTTCCACCAGCGCGCGCTTGGCCACCGGAGCTAATGCAGTCTGTTTCGTTAATCCTTCAGAAACAAATTGTTTAGGGACGATGCCAGCCATATAAATCAGCCTTCATTTTTTTGCGCCACGCCTGTAAGGCTGGTGAAGAGGGCTGTGCTGTGTGCAACTGTGCTGGTACAGACAGTTTTCAGTGGGAGATGGAGAGCGAGGTGGATTTCACTGCTCTGTTTCTGGTTTCAAAACCAGAATTCCTGGTGTATTAAAAGCTCTTATTCTTTTCTTCCCCTTGCCATCCCACCCCCTGTGTCTCTCTCTGAATCGTACCAGGCATGTTTCTATTTCCAGGAACAGTAAATCAGTGCAGGTTGCTAGAGGAGGGGAGAGCGTTTTCCCTCTTCCTATAAAAATGGAAGAACAGCTGCTGTCATACGAGCAGCACTACCCCTCATGATGCTTTTTCTCAAACACAGCCTTCTCTTACTCTTCATCTCTTCAGAAGCAGCCACGCAGCTCGTACACCGGGTTTATTCCCTGCAGAACCGGGAGGTTTCTCTGTGCAGAACTCTCTTGACATCACCTTTAGGAAAACGCCGACCACAAAGCGCCTTCCTGTGCAGCAAGACGCTAACGAATGGCTGATGAAGTTATGCCTCCCTCGCGTGCTGGCAGACAGCGGTGAAGGGCCGCCTCCTCCACGAGCGATGACTGCGCTGCTTTGGCTGCTGACCCTCTTCATTTCGGGGAGCAGTTTGGGGTTGACTTGTTTATTTTGAGGTACGGTTTTATATCGGCACAGCTTGGTCTGTTGTGAGGAAGCATCTGCAGAAATGACTGAAAACAAAGACTGGTGTGGTGACGCGGGCTCACGCTGGAGTGCATATTCTGTAACGTACCAGCAATGAACACGGCTCTACGTGGGGCACAAAAACAGCCAGAAAGTGGCTTTCAGCATACTACTGTCTTGTCCCTCAGCCACTTGACTGGAGATAAAGCTTTACTTGATGCTGGTGCCTAATGAAAACCTGAGCAAAAGCAGAAATGTCAGAATTGATTAAACCCCCAGGTGGATGCTCTTGCTCAAAATCAGTGCCCTTAATTCCACCTAGTTTAACTTGTCCCAGCTGTAACTGCTTGTGTCCCACACTTACAATGTTCCTCTAGTATTGGAAGTGATGTCTCCAGGAGTGCTCTGTCAGAGCTGTTGGCCAGTGGCTGCGCAGGCGATACCAAATCCATTGATTCCTCTTGGTTCTCCAGCATCTAAGGGTTGTAGCTGGGAGCATGTATATTGTTCTCACTGCTGATGTGTTCAAGTTGCTCCATGTTACCTTTTCTTTTATATGCTGATAACAGTAGTTATCCTCCTGAAGGAGGAGAAGGCACGTCTGTGAGGGCGCGAGGAATGCTCCCCTCTTGTGTATCGATGCTGGAGGGAAGGACTTGGTTTCTGATGAGCATTTTCCCCGGTTTCTGGGACACAAGTGATGCTGGCTGCTGTAGGGTGTTGCTGCTTTCTCCGTCTACTGCAGCGAGTGCTGGAGAAACCAGAGAAGCACTAAGCAGCAGCCCGGGCAGCGCCGCTCTGCAGGCAGCGGGGTGACGGGAGGGACAGCCCCAGCCCAGCGCAGGCTCTGCCTCGGTGTGAGAAGGCGAGTGGCCTCCTGGGCCAGCTGGAGCAGGAGCTGCTGCTTGCCAGCGCCATGCAGGGTGAGCTCTTGTGCTAGCTGGCATACATGCTGTCCTAAAAGCTTTCTTGTTTGACTAATTGATGCCTCTTGATCCTCAAGAGATGCCCTAATTGCAAAACTGGTGGCACATGTTCAGTTATTTCTATCCTATTTTTAAATAAGGTTCTGATTCTCCTTGCACAAGTAGCATGGCCAGGGGTTCCCACGGGTGACAAGCGCCTGTCCCTGGAGGTGACACCTGAACGTCCTCGGGGCACGGGAGCCGGGCTGAAGCCGGGCGTCCCCAGCGCTGCCCGCAGGAGCTCTGTGCTGGGAAGGGGCAGCGTGACAAGGCACCGGGTCTGCTTATGGGGGTTTTCCTTCTCCTGGAGCCCCCATCCTCGCTGGGAAGTGCTTGGGCAGAGGGGGGCATGGGGCTGGGGGCTTTCCCAGCCCTGGTGCCAGGGGGGAGACGTGCTGGTGCTGCCCCAGGGTAAGTGCAAAACCCCTTCACCCTGCAGAGGCTGAGAGGGGGAGGCCGTGGGGAGGGGAAACCAAGAAGAGGAAGAGGGGCAGTGCTTTCAGCGCTGGGGAGGCCAGGAGGTCGAGGGGAAGGCCCAGCCTGAGCGGGAGGCCAAGCAGGAGTGGGAGGCCCAGTGAGAGTGGAGGACATAGTGCTGTAGGAGGTCATAGAGGGAGTGGGACACTGAGCAGCAGTGGAGGGTAAGGAGAGGGCGAGCACGAACAGGAGCCTGACGGAGCACAGGCAGGGCAAAAGGCTGAGGGAGGCGGAAGAGGAGCGTGAGGATGAGCAGGAGCGGAGGCTGAGCAAGAATGCACGTGGAGGCTCTTGGGGAGACTGAAGGGTGTAGGAGATGAAAGGCAGAGCAAGAGCAAGATGCCAAAAGATGGCGGGAGGGCAAGGAAGAGTAAGGCAGAGCTAGAAATGAAACGGAGAGATGGGGGGAAGCTGGATGTAGAGATGGAGGCCGAAGAGAAGTTAAGGCCAAAAGGAGGGTGGGAGGCCAAAAGGGGGTGGGAAGCCGAGGAAGAGTTGAGGCTGAGCATGCTTGTAGGCCAAAGTGGCTTCTGGGGCCGAAAGGCTTTTGGAGGTGTAGAGCAATTGGGATGCTAATGATGCCATGTATTTGGGGCCATGGTGTCAGTCTATGGGAGCTGAGGCCATGGAAGCAGGAGGCCACAGGACCGGAGACCATGGGAACTGAGGCCACGACACCAGAGGCAGATTCCACAGGAGAGAAACAACAGGAGCTAAGGCCATGGAAGATGATGCTCTGGAGTTGGAGGCCCTGGGGGCATGGCTGTGTGAGAGGAGATGCCAAGAGGGAGTGGGAGACCAAGCTGGCAGGGTGGCCAAGAGGGAGTGGGAGGCCAAGAGGGTCTTCAGGTTGAGAGAGTGGGAGGTAGAGGCGGTATGGAGGGTGGGAAGCCTATGGACTGGGTGCCGAGAGAGGGTGGGAGGTGACAAGTGTGAGAGGTTCGGTGGGTGGAGGTCCGGGGGTAGGCCCAGCCAGCGGAGGCTGCCGCTGACACCGTACCCTGCCAGCGGCTTGCTGGTGGCCGGGGTCTGTGTTTTGTTCTCTGCGCGCATGGGTAAGCCCTTGCTCTCCCCATCGCACCGTGGGGTAGTGGCCTTCAGGGCTCACCCATCGTGTTTAGGAGACCCATCTGAGTAAAACGAGATTCCAGTTTTGAAAAGGCTTATTTTCTCCCCTCGGATGCAAATGCAGCACAATACAAAACTCATCCCTTGTGCTGCTGCGGGATAAGGACTTCGCTAAACAGAGGGAAGAGGTGAAAGGCAATACGCGAGGATAACGAGATGGAGAATTGTCAGGTTGGTTCCCGGAGCAATTCAAGACAGCAAAACTTTGCCCCACGTACCAGCTGTGGGACCAACGCGTGGGCTCTTAGTCCTCACCTTAAACCACCTCTTGCACTTCCTAGTTCTAATGGGTTTCATGTGGTCCTAACGCCTTTCTGCTTTGTGACCGGACATCGCTCGTGGCACTGGCTTTGTCGTGGTCACCCTCCAGGAGGTGCCTTCTCTAGTGATAAGAAAACATTGACATTTAAAGAAATACATAATATGGGGGGCACAGTCTGTTATAACTATCTGCTCGTGCTTTCTCCAGCTGTCTACTTTCCCAGCACCAATTTGTGCATATATTGACTCATATTTATTGTTCCAAGTTTGAAGCTCTAGTTTGAGAAAGTGGAGAGGATGAGCTCCTACCAGGAGTGATTTCCCACCAAGCAAAAAATTCCTACACTCTCCTTTAGTAAAAATGAGAACTTCAAGTTACGTGTCGAAACCCACATTTTTCCACAGTAGCTTTCAAAGCCAGGTCAGATAAAAATCTTCCCTCAAAGCAGCTGTATCTCTAGCTGGTTCATCGCTTTTACCAGCTATTTTGAGTAACCCAGACCAGACGTACATAAATCCAGTTTTTTAGAAAGTTCTTGGACTTTGATGAGGTTTCACATTTAAACCCAATTGCACCGGGGATTTTGGTTCCTGTCCCAGCTCCTGCTGTGCAGCATTGTGTCCTGTCACAAGGCAAAGCCTCGCCGTCACCCATGACCTGTCCTCCCCTCCCGAGCAGTGTTGAAAGCTGGCAGTGGAGCTTTACACCTTGTGCCTTACCGAATATTCTGTCCTGTAAAGAAACGTCTGTTAAAGTCAGAAAACACGCCACTCTTGAGAGCGTGGCAGTGTCATTCAGTGGACATTATAACTTCCATGAGTAACTTCTTGGGTCCGAGTCCATGTTTGAGATGCTTACAGCTCTGCTTGTGAACCGCTTGTGTTACGTGGTAGAGTTTTCAAGCAGGGAAAGGTGTGCCTTCCATGGGGACTGGTGGACACCACAGTCTGTCTCTGCAAAGGGTGTTGATGCGGAGCCAGGATCAAAGTGACGCTGATGGTGGAACCAGGATGAAAAGCCCCAATGAGACATCGCTCCCAGTGACTGGGACGCATGGAGGAGTCTGCAGAGGTCAAGTCAGAGGATGAAGACTTCCTAAATGGGAAGATGCTAAATGGGAAGCGACTTCCATCGCTGGGAGTGCACAAGAATAATGAGAATTTCATTTCCTGAGTGGAAGAAAACGGCACTGTCTGTAGCCTACAGCCCTTGGGCAAAGACTGTGCCAGGTCCGCTGGTCCTGGTAGAAGCCGATACGGTCACTGGAAACGGAGGGTGAAGCAGCTGTGTTTTGGGGGCAGAGGGAGCATCCCTCCTTTCTGATCCTGTGCAGGAACATTCACTACGGTCACGCCATAAGCGTCTTCTCTTGTGAAGGAGAACATATGATTTTGAAGTGGCCATCGTCAGGGCTGGGAATGGCCCCAGCGCTTCCTCTGCTGCATATCCCCGTGTGAGAGGGAGCAGCTCTTTCCCCTATGTGATAGGAGGTGCTGTGGCACGATTTGGTCTCTTGTACAGCAGAGCCGTGTCCAGGGAAGCAGAAGCCACAGGTTTCCACCGGCTCTGGGACCCTGCTGCCGGTGGATCCATCACCAACGCTGCCCGCTTCCACGAGACGATCTGCAAATAAACTACGTGTATTAGCTCAAGCGTTTTTAGGAGCACCTTTTACCCAAGAAGTGCTTTGCAGTGCTGCATTAGAGGCTATAAAGAACCAGTCCTGGAACTGGAGAGGACATCCGCCTCCCACCACTTTGATAAAGCCCACGGCACTGTGTGTTGTACGTAGTGCATCACCTACGTGCTCACACCCAGTCCTGCCACCCTGGGAGGTGAGATCTGGGGGGGAAATTGGAAAGTGCCTCGAACGGGAAGGCTGGAGGTTTAGCACTAAAGCAATTGTGATATTTATAACGTTACATGTAAACTTTCTTTTCATTAAATGCTGCTTTTGTAGCATACGCAAATGCAACGGCGCAGCACTGTGCAAGGTGCCAGAGCTCCAGCGAGTGCAGCGTGGCAGGCTGGCTGCCCGCGGCCAGTACGAGGGACCCATGACGCTCTGCGGGCTGGACGCTAGCTGTCAAAGGGCTCTGCTCCGTCATCCGAGATCTGATAAGCAAGGTTACACCAGGGGTATTAAAAAGCACATAGTAAATCTCTTTGAACCTGGCAGCCTCCCTTAAAAGTGAACGTTCAATGCCACCGTGTCCTTCCACCAAAGCAGATAGGAATGGCATGAATTACAGTGCTGCTGGAGAGTGACTCGGAGCCACGCACCAGCTCGTGGGCTTTTTCTCCGTGACTTTTGACACCCAGCATGACTGGCTTTGAAGTGTATGTATGTAAACATGTACGGGTATACATAAATAGGTAGACAGACCTTTTTATTTTTAAAGGCAGGGGAGGAGAGGAGGAGGGAAAATAAAAACATCTTTTCTATATTGAATTACTGCACGTAATCCTTTCCCTATCTTTTCTCCCTAAAGACTTGTGAAGCCCCCCTGGTTCCAGGGCTAAAACTTCAGGTTTTGATGCTGCAAGATAATTCAGCAGACCGGCTGCATCAAGGAGCAAGCGGGCAGGTGGTTCATTCTGGAAGAGGGTTGGCTTTTTGCAATTCCTCTTCCCCGTGGCTCAGCCTCTGGATAGAGACTGGAGAGTTGCTGGTCGACTGTGCAGCTCCAGCTCCAGCCCTCAGCCCAGCCCTCGGTGGTGGGTGGCAGCGGGAAGCTGTGCCTGTGGCTTTGCAAGAGAGTGACTGAGAAGGGGGTTACGATGGAGAATCTGGGCATGGGGATTCAGTCCCTCTCCTCTTCCAGGCTCAGACTGAACCGCGTTGCATGTCGTTTGCTTTCTCTCCCTACCTCTCTTACGAACTGGCTGGCAGCGGGAAGCTGTGCCTGTGGCTTTGCAAGAGAGTGACTGAGAAGGGGGTTACGATGGAGAATCTGGGCATGGGGATTCAGTCCTGCTCCTCTTCCAGGCTCAGACTGAACCGCGTTGCATGTCGTTTGCTTTCTCTCCCTACCTCTCTTACGAACTGGCTCTGCTTTCTGTCCCTCCCAGCAGTACCTGGGAGCCTGTCCACCACCAGCTCCCCATCTTCTCCCAGCCCCCCCAGTGCAGCCAGCACTCACCTTTGGAGGAGTCCTCCCTGCGGTGGCAGGTCCCAGTGCTGGCTTGGCAGGAGACCACCTCTCCCTTCCTCCGCAGGTGGGTCCAGCCCAGGAGCAGGGAGCAGATGAGGGTGCAGAGGCAGAGCCCCAGCAGCAGGTACACCACCAGCCACGGCTCCGGCTCCGCGCACGCCTTCTGCTCCAGCACAGCTGTGGGCGGCGAGGCTGTGACCAGGGTGGCTGGCAGATGGGGGGTGGCCACCAGGGCACCTGCTGTGGGCCAGGCAGAGACGGGTGTGCTTAGAAACCCCTCGGGTACACACTTCACACTATTGACTTTTTGATAGGGAAAGGGTGTTGCTAATGGTACTCGTGCACTCTGCTTGGAAAGAATTTGAAAGCAGCTATGCGCCGCCTCTGTTTGCTTGCATTTCTCTTCCATGGCGAGGTAGGGGAGATCCCTTCCCCCTTCTCCAGTGACCACATCTCAACCCCAATGTGGGACTTGTAGATCTCGGGGAAAATAACCCATCCCCTCCTGCTCCCCCTCCCCGAGGGCTGGAGGCAGCTCAGCAAGGTGGGAAATGCAACTGCTGATCTTGCCCCTGGCTGGTAGAGCCGAAGGACGGGTCTGTGAAACACCGACGCGCAAAAGGGAAAACGCACTGTATGATGGAGAAAACGGGAGAGAGACAGACGCCCTGCCCTGGCTTTCTTTTCCCTGGTCCCAGTGAAATGGCAGCACACACACAACCTCCCAGGATGAAGAGAGCGGGGTTTGCTGTCCCTTTCCTAGCTTCAGTCCCGTAACCTGGCTCCTCTTCCAGCCCGGCCCTGGGGGGCCCTGCCCCGCATCCCCGCTCTGCCAGCCCTCGCGCGTGGCCTTACTTTCGCAGGATGGGGCGCATTGCTTCGGGTGCTGCCCGCAGACCGTGGTGCAGTTGATGCAATTTTTCAGGAGCTCGTCGTAGTAGAAGCCGGTTCTCCTGTTGCAGTCCATGGACTCTGCAGGAGGAGAGGGAGATGAACGCGGTGTCCTGAGCACGTCCTCCTCCCTTGTCATTTGAGCACGAGGCTCCCAAACCACCGCCCTCGGTGCCTGGGTTCGTGCGAGGACGAGCCTGCGGCCGCTCTGAACGAACTCACGGCTCCGACAGGCGCAGAACGAGACCTGCACGCTGCTCTAAGTGTTGCCAACCTCTCCAGGGCTGGCAGGGTGACAGATCCACGGGATTTGCAGCGGTGTTTGGCCGTATGATGAATACTGGGGAAAGGCATCTGCTGGCAGCTGCGTGGGGAGGGGACGGTATGCAGCCAGACGTGTGCAGCCGTAACCCACCTGCGGCAGCAAGCTCCTGGTTGCTGTTCTTAGAGCTGCTGCCACCCTGGGGCTTGCACGGCTTTTCGAGTCACGCCAAAACCTGCCTGAGCACTGGCTCGGGACCCCGGGGATGGCATCTCCTATCCTCAACGGGGAGACATGACTTGTCGCTGCACGCAGCCGTGGCACAGGGCTGGGTCCCCTGTGCCCTAGGACAGGGTGCAGCAGTCCTAGACCACAGCTCGCTGGGGAGGGAAGGGGCCATGCACAGGGTTGTGTACAGGGTTTGGGTGCAAAATGCATCTGTCTCTCTTCCTCCTCACCTGTTATTACCGCACCTTGGTGCCTGCCCCAGCACAGGGCTCGCAGTACAGCCTTGCAAACGTACAGCTTGAGTTTATAATTATCCACATCAGCTGAACCTGATGTATCTCGAGGCCCTGCCTTTGGAGGGTGGGGTGTCACCGATGGGGGATATGAGTGTTGATGCAGCTCTGGGAAGGTTCCCTGTGACCCCAGAAAGGAGAGCTACAGAGACGTGGACAACTTGATCCTGTTCTGTGCTGAGCTGTTGCCAGACCCAGCCCATCGCTGGGAAGCTGTCCCGTTCCCCAGCGTTTTTGGCTTCAAGCTCTGTTAAGCTGAGCTGGCTCGGCACCTGCCCTGTGGTTCATCCCACGGCCTGATTTCCCCTCCCAGCTTTGCCCCATCACGGCCTGCTCGGTCCAAGGACGGCCGCTCAGGATACCGCCCACCGCGGCCCA
>NW_008796063.1:9093396-9094589 GCF_000699145.1 Aptenodytes forsteri
CCTCCCCGTTCCAAGACCGGCCGCTCAGGGCTACAGCCCACGGTGCCCACGACCGGCCGCCCGACACTCACCGCACAGGGCAGCACACCTCCTCACTGTGGGCCGGCCGCATACGAGGCTGCAGGGGATGCACTGGCAGACGAGGGTGTCCCAGTACTGCTGATCGGTGCAGTTGTTCATGGCATCCCACCCGATGTGCGTCCCATCCATGGCTGCGGAACGGGAGGCAAGTAGGTACGGGGTGGCCCTGCAGCCACCTCGTCCCTTTGCTAGGGCTGGGACACCTCGCAGGGGGATGCCCGGCTGTGCCCCAGCCCTCTCTGGTCCTAGGCTCGGGCAAGACCATACAGCAAAATCTGCTTCAGGCTTAGCAAGCCCTTCAAATTGTAACCCTACATGAGCATGTCCTGTGCTGGTCCCTGGGGACATGCAGGGAGACCACCCCGGCTTATAGGTGGCCCTGGGCTGCGCCCTGAGGGTCTGGGGATGCACGCAACTGCCTGCGGGAGTAAGAACGGTGGGAACCACTCCTGTCTTTATATGCTTTTCTGAAAATAACAGCAATACGACCAGAATGACCACTGGCAACGTCTTCTGAAACAATTTTTAATTCTGGAAACTTCTGAATTCCTCTGTGGCGTCGGGGCGGTTCGTGCCATCCTGTGCATAATTTCTGACATCTCCCTTTGGTTTCTGGCATCATAACGAAACCCGATTTTGATGTGTAAAAGTCCCCTAAGCAGCAGAAGGAGGGACGTCTCTCTGGGAGAGCTTTAAGCGCTGGTTTAACCAGCGCCAGCTGGGACACCTGGAGGTGGACGTGCTCTTCTCCCCGCGAGAAGCCATTCGTCCCATCCTCCCCTGCCACGGTGCACCCTGTGCCTGCGTGGGCTGGATGTGATGCCGAAGGCGCAGGAGCGAGGCATCGACAGCAGCCCTCAGCAGCACAAAAACCTAGCCAACAACTTACAATTGTAAGAATTAGCTTGCTAATGAGCATTTACTTATTAGCAGCTGAAATCTTTGTGCATGTCCCCATCGTTGGGTGCTGCATATCTCTGTCTGCAGCCTCACCTGTGCCACCGCAGGGTTTGGCCTTGGAGGCAACCCAAGCGATGGTCTCAGTCCCTGGCCGTGCCCCTGCTGACCCCCCGCTACCCAGCAGTACCTGCCGGCGCCGCACGCCGGGTCTG
>NW_008796063.1:9094818-9099311 GCF_000699145.1 Aptenodytes forsteri
ACATCCCTCTTCGGAGCCGTGCCGGGGAGCCACAGCTGTTTCCTGCCGGTGCTGACAGGACCCGAAAGGTTTAAAACTCCCTGATGCCGCAGCACGGCGCTGGCCTCCGCATGCCCAAAGGCTGCACATTGCCTCGCCCGGATCGTCCCATCCTCCCCTGCCACGGTGCACCCTGTGCCTGCGTGGGCTGGATGTGATGCCGAAGGCGCAGGAGCGAGGCATCGGCAGCAGCCCTCAGCAGCACAAAAACCTAGCCAACAACTTACAATTGTAAGAATTAGCTTGCTAATGAGCATTTACTTATTAGCAGCTGAAATCTTTGTGCATGTCCCCATCGTTGGGTGCTGCATATCTCTGTCTGCAGCCTCACCTGTGCCACCGCAGGGTTTGGCCTTGGAGGCAACCCAAGCGATGGTCTCAGTCCCTGGCCGTGCCCCTGCTGACCCCCCGCTACCCAGCAGTACCTGCCGGCGCCGCACGCCGGGTCTGCGGCAGGCGCGACCGAGCAACTGCACGAAGCGTTAACCCAGCACGAGGGCGGCCGCGGCAGAAATGTGCCGTTTGCTGACCGAGAGGGCTCGTGGGCAACCACATCCCTCTGCGGAGCCGTGCCGGGGAGCCACAGCTGTTTCCTGCCGGTGCTGACAGGACCCGAAAGGTTTAAAACTCCCTGATGCCGCAGCACGGCGCTGGCCTCCGCATGCCCAAAGGCTGCACATTGCCTCGGCCGGAGCCTCTGCACCACAGCCGTTGCAAAGCCAAACTTTGATTTTTATATCGAAACCCCCCTGTACTCTGGTGGGGATCTCTCCTTCTCTCTCTCTAACACTTGGGAGCGTGCAGCAGTCGGGCACTTTGCATGTCCGTCTGTCCTGCCGTTGCCCACACAGCACCTTCCCTGCAGAGGGGCTGAGGACGGGCTTCCTCCGCTGCCTGCTGTGAATTGGCCTCTACCTGGGGCAGCACATGTAAAACCCTCCCATTGTCAGGGATAAATCCACTCTGCACAGGGATGCTGGCCGTATAGTTCCACTCGTTCAATTAACATTGCTATAAAATTAAATAATTACTTTCTATCGAGCTGACTGAAGACATTCCCCAGGGCAGAGCGAGGCTCAGGCCGGTGCTTTCCTCAGATGCATCTTTGAAGATATTTTGTACCCAAAGCGAAGAAAGAGCAGACCCCCACGGATGGCGGCGAGCCCTGCGGATGGCGGTGAGCCCTGGGGATGGCGGTGAGCCCTGGGGATGGCGGTGAGCCTGGCCATCCTTGAGCTACGGTGGGGTTTCACGTGGGATAACTGCATGGGAAACGGAGATTTGGGGCGGTGTCTGAGCTTGGCGGCTGCAGGCTGGGCAGCTCCTTCCCCGCTGCTGCTCTGCTGCGAGGGCAGGTCCAAGCCGGGTGTTCAGCCCCATCTAGGAAAAATCCTGCCCGATGGCTGAGCTCCCCTCCCCGGGGAGCCTCAAGGTGTGCGTGGTGCTCCCGGCATGGTGCAGCCGGGCTTTGCAGCCACGCATTTTCCAGCAGAGCCGGCTGCGTTTCCCCCTCTGCCTCTGCACCCACCAGGGACCAGCACCCCGAGCTCCCCTATGGACCCCTCGTCCAAAGCATTGACTGTTTCGTCTCCAGCCCCATGGCACTGACCGTCTTCAGCAGTGTGGAAGCACTTTGTGGTGGCTCTGCTCCTCCAGCGAGAGCCCGGGGAGACCCTCCGCTCCCTGCCAGCACTCTGGAAATGTCGCTGTGGCCCTGAGCCCTGGCACCAACAAGCCCCACACCCCCATCTCTCCGCGCAGCCGCGCAGCCCCTCCATGGGGTAACTCACGTTTGACTCTCCCGCGGTGTCTAGTCCCCCTCGGCTCCTGCCATTGCACTGCGAGCTCCAGCCCCGAACCCGCACATTGCTCGGGAGGTTTATTATTAGAGAGAGATTTGATTAATGCCTGGGCCATGCGTTTCCTGGGGTTTCCCCTTATCCCTTTGATGCAAATCGGCCGCACGCAGAGCGCATTGCATTGGCTTGCCGGGCGTCCCTGGGCTGCCGGGGCTCGGGGGGCCGGGGAGGGAGGCACCCTGCGGGGCGGTGTGTCGCCCGGCGTGGGGAGGGGCACGTCGCGGAGGGGCTCAGTGGTGGGGGGACTCTGGCACCTGCCCTTGCGTTGCCTGGCTGCAATGGGATAATTCCTTCTGCAGAGAAGCGCGTTTTGCTCTGTAGAGGAGACGGTTATCATGGGTCAGGAGAGCCAGCGGGCGACCCTGTGGGTTATTGCTTTCCTGGGCTTTGCAGAGGAGCAGCTATGTCAGAGCAAAAGGCCATGCAGCCACAGGGGATGCCACCGCGTGGGGCTGCAGGTGGAGAGGAGCAAGTCCCCCTCCCTGGGTCTCTGTGTCACGGCTGCAGAGCCCCGCGGGTAGCATCCCCCCGATGCCGTACGGCACCCCAGGCCAGCCGCCCCGCGGGTAGCATCCCGCCGATGCCGTACGGCACCGAGGGCCAGCCACCCTCGCCTGCTGGAGCCGCTGCGGCTTACCCTGCCTCCGTCCGGGACCAACGTCTTTCCCTGTCCGCGGGATGGTCAGCCCGTGCCACTGGCCTGTCTCCTGCTCACGGCATGGAGAGCATCTCGTGGGCCCCAGTAAGATGCTTTAAACACTGCTTTTCTCTAGTGCATCTGTGTCTTGGAGGCAGGAGGGTTGCAGGAGGGCTGCGCTGTCCTGTGCTGCCCTGCGTGGGCAACGGACGTCCCGGCTGGACTCGGGGCCCGGCGCTGCCCTCGCTGCTGGCAGTGGAGGTGCATGAAGAATTAATAACACAGCTTGGTTTTCACAGAGGGAAAGAGCTACCTCTGCGCTGCTGGCAGCCTCCAAGAGTAGAGCTGTATATTTATTTTTAGATCTCACCTCACCCTGCAAGTGGAATGGGCTTGATCAGCAAACCCGCGAAGGAGCAGCCAAGCGACACCCCCAGGGCCGCCTCCGCGGTGGGATTCAGACCGCACTGTGCTGCTGAGAGCATCTGCCCTCGCTCAGCCAGCGCAGGAGGGAGCGGGCTGCGATCGCTGCCACGGCTGCCCCGGTGCCTCCGACCAGCAAAATACCCCGGGTAGACCCGGCCGGTGGCACGACGCTCCCTAGGGAATGTCTAGTGAAAGCAAAGCCAGACTGGTTTTCCCCTTTTCCACTGGCAGCGCGTTCATTTCTGGAGGTTTCTCCCCTTCTCCCGCAGAGGTGCTGGGCAGGGCTGTGCCGTGGCCGTGGCCGTGCTGCCGGGAAGGGGCGAGGGGTGCTGGGAACGCGGCAGGACAGTGACTCAGCTCAGCCCGGTGGGACCTTTCTGCAGAAGTAGCTGAAGGGGGAAGGAAGAAGCAATACCTGTTACTTTCTATAAACATCAGCAGGGCAGCGTCAAGGTTTTTCCGTTCAGTTCAAAAACTCCTACTTTGTGTTTACCGTGGTGATCTGCAACTGAGAGAGACCAAAAGGCCGCTTGCAGGGCGCAGCGCTCTGTGTCCATTGCAGGGACATTGGAGGCTGAACCTGCTCACAGGGAGCAAAGCCCAAAGCAGAGAAACCCAGCGCCTCGCAGCTGCTCGGCCCTGCAGTAGCTGCATGTGGCCCATCGTGTCCCAGCTCCCATGGGAGGGAGGGAACCAGCATCGGCACCATCCGACGAACCGCAGGGCTTGGAGCGAGGACTGGGAGAGGAGGAACACCATGGCCACAAGGGCCACTGCAGCACCAATGCTGTGCCACGTGTCGTGGCTCTGCACATGCATCTGATGCAAAGGATGGGATCGTTGCTGGGCTTGAGTCTCCTGCTGGGAAGACCTGTGGAGGGTCCCGGGAGGGAGCGGGAAGGCAGAGGCATGGCTGGGAGGGGGCGTTGCACGGTGCAAGGGCTTGGAGGGAAAATGCACCTTTGACTGCATGTAACTGGTGGCCGTCCATGCGCAGACTCGTCCCACTAGCGCTGTGCCCCGGGCAGACGGCAGAGCCCGTGGCCTGTTTGCCTGCAGAGCTAAAGCCGACGGCAAAGGAAATCATGATTTCAGCATCGTCTGCACTGCTTGAGCGTGGCAGAGCATGGTCCTGGAGCGACGGTCCCAGCCCTGCCCTCTGGTTCTTGGGGTTTTGCAGGGGAAACCTGCCTCTGTAAATAGCAGCGGGAGACTTGCAGTTTCCACCCTGCTTTGCCCTCAAGAGGGAAGTGAGAAGCACTTGGGGGCGGTTTGTCCCTCCTCGCTGAGCAGAGACCAGGCAGTGTGATTTCGGCTTTAAAATTCTCGGTGTGTGCTGTGACCGGAGCCCCACCTCCTCGGCTGTGCACCCCAGCAGCCTGGCGCTCTGTGCCCCAAGCGGCATCACCCCCTCCCACAGCCTCCGAGGACGGCGCGTGGCTCTTAAGCACCTCCAAACATGGTCCCCCGTGAGCTGCCATCTCACAGCCAAGGCGGTGGCTGCCAGCCCCTCCCCCCTGGGCTCATCCCTG